>NC_080572.1:34471531-34789448 GCF_030247185.1 Malaya genurostris
CATTTACATATACCATTTTATCTCCAGAACCAGAAGTAACAGCTATTTGATTTTTGAAATTGATCGCTAATAGCTTTCAAACGAGGATAAGCTTCATAAAATCAATTGTACCATTTTGGAGAAAACTGAACAGATAGGATAGGCAAATGCACATACAGATACATTTATGTTCCGATCTCGTTGAGCTGAGTTGATTGGTATGCAACACTAGGAGATTCCAATCAAAAGTAGAATTTTCCAATAATTCTATATCCTTTCTATGTTCACATTAAATTTTGATAGCGTGTATATGATATTATTGAAAGTTGGGCTAGAAAGGGAATGTATATGAGAAATCGTTTAGAAATGGTATTGGAATTAGATGTAAAAGTTTGAAAAGTGTGTCAAGTCTTCAGGGCAGAACTAGGCAAGAAATTGCTGATATTTTGTGTTTTTTGTGTGACTTTATACGAATATGGGTGTGAATTGAGTGAAAACGTGCATTTTTTGTGAAACAGAGAATATGCTCACGTTATACCTTGTATCAATCTCACTTCTCAAATTTTATCGTAATGTTCATGTTTGAAATCATACCTCATCAATCAAAACATCAATCTTACCGACTGTAAACAAATCCTCAACCAGAGTCTCTGTGTGTAGATGAGAATCTAGGCGATGACAAGCAGCAGTCAGGATACGTGTCTATTCAAATGTCTGTAATCAGCTAGAAAAGGAGCATTACGTAAATTGAAAAAGAAATCGTTCCAATGACAGCGGCCGACAAGGCATCAAGGATTTGATACCATTGCACGTTGCGAAGATACTGAAGCTCAAACCATAAAGATACGGTAATGGATCGTGAAGAGAACGGTGGCGAGGGAGCGTGGAGTACGGGTGTTTTTTATTTATATTTCTATTTCAAATGCGATGGTACCTTGTGCCATGTGTTGAGTCAAAGAAGTAGTAGATCCTTTCTCACAGGACTTGCGTTGGGGGTGATTACATCGTGCACCACGCTACGATCGGAGACAGCTGTTGACAGATGCGTGACGAAGAAAGGTGAAAATTTATGTATCTTTCCATCCAATCAGTTGCGTGTCCTTGGCCCTCAGACTAGCGAGCGCAGGTGATAAAATGTATTTTTTTCCAGTGTAATCGCAGCATTTCGAGATTACGAAGCGCTCTGTTGTTCAGTAGTCATTGAAAAGACTCTTGATAGGAATGAGTCATGAGTTTGAATAAAAATGATTCGCTGTGATGATTGGTACAAGCTTAGCGTTTAATTTGGATTTGGGCAATGCAACCACATGCGGAGCGTTCGTCTAATAGAAGTAAATGATCCGTTAATGACATAGTACTTCATTGCAGAATGTAGTTTTGATACCAGTCCGTTATCTTGAAAAGCATTTAGTTTGAATTTCAAGAAAAATTCAAACAACACGACGAACATGAATAAATGACGGGTCATTCAATTTAACCGCTTAGTTTATGGAAAACTTCAAACGTCATGAGGAGGGCGTTCTACGCCCAACCATAACAAAAGCACGGACCGTGCGAAACCGCAACTTTTCCCGAGTTCAAAGTGAGGTTTTGTTTGCCCAGTGAAAACCGGAGACCAACCCCTTTTCTGCGAGTACCAAACGGTCGACCATCCGTGAGGAAGCAATTTTACGCTTGTTATGCTGCGTATTTTCAAATTAGTCGCAGAGTGGCGTTAATAATAAGCTGGCTGGTGGCATGAATTGGATATCAAGCGCCCGATAAAAGATTAGATTTTGGTGACCCGATCGATGATGGTGTGGCTGAGAGGTTGACAAACTTGAACGAACCAAATAGTTGGTGGTGAACGTACATATTCAGGACAGCATTGCTTCTCCAACGAGGATTTTTTCCCGTTGTTATATATATATATATATATATATATATATATATATATATATATATATATATATATATATATATATATATATATATATATATATATATATATATATATATATATATATATATATATATATATATATATATATATATATATATATATATATATATATATATATATATATATATATATATATATATATATATATACATACAAAGTAAATATCCTCCGGTTTCCTACCTTGTATGTTCCTGTTCGCCATCCTTACGTAGTTTATCTCCATGAGCACACAAGCGTTATTTGAATACATTCCTTCATCCTTGTTGGCATGATTGGAATATAGAATTTAAGCTTGTAGCTTAGCTCACTCTTACGTGCACGAAATGTGTACAATTCTCAGTCGTGCATTTTACATACCGAATTCTGCACCGGATGTAGCAATCGCATAGTGAACTTCTTTTTTCTTTATTCAATTTACAATACTCTGTACAATTTGAGCAATTCTTTTTATTCAATTTAGTTGTATTTTCAGTAGTGATACAGAACAGTGCTCCGTAATTGGAAGCAAACTGAATGAATCAATTACATGACGGGGGCTATGCATGAATGTTCGGCAAATTACAATTTTCGTAAACAGACAGTACTGTTTTGGAGTTTCAAACTTCCTCCATGGACAGACAGAATCCACATTTCCTGTGGGCCATTGAAGCCGCACTACATCGGGAAATTCATTAGTAACCGGATTGTAAATTCTCGTAGAGTGGGAGTAGGAGCGAAAGGAAAGGATGAACATATGTTATGCATTGAGTTGAAATCCGGTAATCCAGTTGAAGCATTCGAAGGAGGACATAACGATGCACTTGAGTCGAAGCAAGTTAATTGGATAAATGAAACGAAAGGATCCAGCGCAGCATCGGCGAGCACGGTCCTGGTGCTGCGCAGGGTTCCACATATAATTCGACAACATCAAACCACGAGCCAAGCAGTAGAAGCTTTGTGGGACAACTTTTCCGAATGTTTGAATAAATTTAACTATTTAATGAGCTTGTTATTTACGGCGATCTCAGCTCCGGCGGAATAGTCTCTCAACGGCTTTTGATGCTGTAAATGCTACTGATGCTGCGCTACTACCGTTGCTGTTATTGTTATTGGATGAGAGCTGCATCTTGGGATATTGCTCTAAAATCGAAAATTTTCTACAAGAATTTGAAACTATAATGAAACATGAGTTGGCACTTTGAAAATGGCAGACGGTTTACTGGGTCAGTGATGAACATAGTTCATAAAATTAAATCGAGCTAGAACATCTGCAGAGTGTACCAAAAAGTCCTGGTATTACATTCGTTTCGTAGAATTTGACGTTCTTTTTCAACTGTCTTCGCAGTCGATTCATAGCATACAGAACCGTTGCATGGCTGGTGCTACGATCCTGCGGACACTACGAATCATTCCAGGTCGGGACTCGAACATACGACAACTGGCATCATATGCATTGAACCGTCAACCCGAGTATGATGATAAATGATATTTCTAGAAATCCAATTTTTTGTCAGAAGACTATGTACTTCATTGACCGATTACCATCAAACACATTTTGTATGCCAGATTCCTTCATAAACGATTTCAACATTAATCAGTCCTAAGTTTTTTAAAGGAATCTATCGATTCAACTATCATTATAGTCATTGATTGTGAAACGTGAATCACGGCTCTAGAGGATGGTTTAACTCGTTCGGATCAAGTAAAATTCTCGAAAAAAGCCTGTGCTGCATTATAATTCATTTGATACTTAGGCAGACATGTCTAATTTCAAAGCAATGCAATTATTTTTTTTTGTTTTGACAGTTGAATTTTGCTAACGTACTTTGCATTATGTTTAGAACGAAAAAGAAATGATATTCATTTGCCCATATAATATTAATATTGAGAGACGAAATGATGAATGAATCTAAAGAATAGTTGGATAAATATTATGAGACTTGCTACTTTGAATTAAATCGTGCAATATTCTTATCAGAAGTTTTGTGGTGGTTTAAACTCCACTACCGATGAAGTCCATAGCGACAGATCTGCCGATATAATCACACCTGTTTTATTTCACCTTGTGGTGTAATGATGTCTTTCTCATTTTTTTATTTAAAAGATATTTTATTCAGGCCTATTTGCATACAAGCTTTACGTGACCGATTTAGTTGAGTTTTTAGATACATTTTTTTGTATTGGATCTCGTTGTCACTCTTTTTCTAGGGGGAGAGGAGCTTCTATTTTCCTCCTGCGAGGATTGAGGGGCAGTTTGTTCGCGGTTCGTCTCGTCATTCATTGCCGCATCGGTGGTATTGTTGTTGATTTCGTTGCTAGTTGCTGTAGATACGTCTTGTTATACATTGTTTGTTGGTTGGATGGTAAGTTGTTACCTGCAGCTGGTGTACTGGTTTCGTTCACTGTTGTTGGTGACTGTCACAGGTGTACTGGGGTTGCTTGGGGTTGGTGTGAAGGAAGCACCGTTGTTCTTTGGTGTAGTTGTCTCCTTGTTTAGTTTATCACATGGCTTACCGTAGTGAACAGCTTTTTGGCAATATTAACATGTGGCCATCCGATTGTCATAGGCAACAAGTGATTTGCCCGGGATTCTTGTATCCTGACCTAATGTCACATAAGAAGGTATAGGCCTCCTCAAGCGCATGCGTAACACACGTACACCATTTAGAATACCGGGTAAAAAATTCTTCCACTTTTCTTTCTCGATAGAGAGAATATCCCCGTATTGGGACATAGTTTTGCGAATATAAGGATCGATGCACTCGGTTCAATTATCTGTTTCAAAATCGGCCAACTAAAGTCCCGAATCGACCTCCCGTTGAACGTTTTTTTCTTACACGGCATCTTGGACATCTGTGCAACGCTGGATAATGCTGCAGTACCAACTAGCCAAAACCAAAACGATAAAAACAAATGTCGAACGATAAAAATTGTTTTGGTGGACAGAGATGCCAAGTTTGCAGATTTGTCTCCGATTTTCCAGATATTTAAGAAGAGCTACAGACATTCGAGAGATTTTTTAAGCTTTATCAGTGGATTTGAAGATATTTTATAGATTTAGAATTATCTTAAGAGAAAGTTAAAAAAATTGCGGGCTTGGAACTTACTCAGGCTGATCACTAAAACTGAAAAGTGAAGCACTTTTATTTCAGCCTTTGACGTGCTGCCGACATTCAAAAAAATTGACTTGGCATCTCTGAAGGTGGTTTGTTTACTTCGTAACTGGTAAAATGAAATAAACCGAATGCAGGAAAAATCACAAAGGAAGAATTGATTAATTATGTATTGTCTATTTGTTAGGCTCATTGAAGCTTTTGTGTGTCGGAAACGGCGATTTTGACACTCTTGTTTCAGGTAATATGAGATGCTCGGATATTTGCACCAATGGCGTCAAAAATTACATTATTGATAGAATTTCTTCGTACATTTTCGAAACTCGACTACAAATATAGTCAGATGCAAATTATTCGAATAATTAAAATAATACTCTGGCGGATGAATATTACGAGGATGAACAGATAAATAAAAATTCGAAACATGGACAATATCATCTAAAACGTAAGTTTACATTCCTAACGACTAACATTTATAATATTCACATAGGAAGTAAATTCCCCAGAATTTTCTTTCCTTGATTTGTTTATATCGATGGTTTTGTTTAGTTCTCTTTGTTGCTTTTGTAGGAAGTTAAGTTTGACGATCGTCTACTAATATTCCTTCCCTTCCTTGTGACCAGTATATCATACCAGTCGCGTATCCCGAGGGGCTCTGGCCCCTACCGAAATCAAAAACAGATATTTAATTATTTAGGTCTCAGACATGTGTTACAGAAATAACAAGACAGTAAACGTGAAGGAATGTAATACAATAACAGTTCCAGTGGAAAAGTTTAAAGTAACTGTTAAAACATCCGTAAAAGGCACACCGAGAATTAGGTACATCAGCAATCTTCAGTTACAATATTTTTTATCTCTGGGTCCCTCCCGAAACGAAATCCTGGGTACGGGCCTGATTATAACTCATTTTATCTAATTTGTTGCATTCTTATGCACTGTAAAAACGATTTGCTTCTCCAAAGCAACATTTTGTTTGTTCATTGTAAACTCTCACTTACAATCACGAAGGTAATTACAAACGATCTGTTTTGGTTAGGCACTGAATGTAATGAATGGCCAATGAAAATGTCTTACCATTTCGGATAGTAGCTCTTTGATTCATGTGTCCTACTCTATTGTTGTAGATGCTGCTTGTAACATCACGGTAAATTTTTCAAATGACCGTACAGGGAAGTGTCAGTTTCGATTTGTTTACTTTCTTTTCTGATTATTGAGCGACTAAACGAGTATATTTTCGTTTATTTACATGTACTAAACGGAAACCAAAGCATTCAGATGTCGTCTCATACAAAAAGTTCAGAGATAGAAGTCGGAATGGCAAAGCAAGCATAGAATATGCAATAAACATGTACTTTCTGCACTGGTCACAGAAATGATTGTTAGTTAATCTTTTAATAATTCACTGATAGCTGAAAGCACTCCACAAATAAACTTAAACCAAGCAAATTTACAACAGTTTTTATTCAATCTCCTGCTCTAAATATGTTAATTAAAATAGATGTAAATATTTTCATCTGTGTACTACATCAAACATTTACTTTTCTGGAGTACTAGTCCGCAGCAGTCTGTCCATGACACACAAACGATATATTCCGTTTATGCTCAAATCTACCGAAAGAATCAATTGTGTCAGCTTAAATATTAAAACGGTTTGGATAATATTTTATTCCAACAAAATTACATTACAATAGACTTTTGTGTTGAAAATTTGTGCAAAACGATAGTTTTAATAGGAGACTGTTCTATTCTTTTGAAAATCGAGAGAAGGTTATTCTATTTAATCTTCGACTCGATTCAGTTGGTGCAACCTGCATGATTCTGTGCAGTCTCAAATCAAAGTCAACCAAGAATTACATGAATTTGGAATTAACAACTTCAATTTTGAGGAATTCTAATATCATACCAACTGCTTTCAAGTAATGATAATCTCACTAACATAGACCGTTGTCATTAAGTCTCAGTTATTCAAGATATTCAAGAGGTAAAGATATACAAAAATTTCAAACGGCTTTACTGGATGAACGATAAGAAAAAAAATGTGTTTCCACAAGTCTACGGTTGGAAATAGTCGGCTGGTTCGATTTCAACCTCTGCGGTGCATTTTTTGGCAAATGTTTACTTTCGCAATTCCAATCTCTTTGATTTTTCACATCTATTTTTCGTTGGATAAAACCACACTGATAAATGCTTCACGTCAGAACAAATTTATGAATAACTTTTAAGACTTCATCGCGAATTGGTATTTTCATTTTATTTTTCTACACAAAAAAAAATGAGTTTTAGTGATTACATAATTCTACAAACGATACAGTTCATAACTACTTAACTTGTCAAATGATGCCATATTCCATTCGTACAGAATTTTACAGGTTCCGAGTGTAGTTTGCACTCGGCTACCAAGTGTCGCTGTATGCATTTATCATTTATTCATTAAGCAGATAGGGCAAGGGCTTCCTATTTCATCTCAGCTCCAATTTCCATCTCATTTCTTCACCTCATAACTTTGAACATTAATCTTATCTCTTATCGTACCTGAACAAAACTATGGAACGTTTTAAAACATTTATTCTAGTTTTTGCCACACTTTCTTATTGAAAAAAAAAATAGTTAAAAAACCTTCAACGATCGCTTTTTTCATTTAAAATAAACTTACTTTTTGATTTAGGAACCACTTTCGTCTGCAGTTTTACAATTCATCATGTTTCTGTATATTTACTAATCGATTCGTCTCAAAACATGATCACTATTTCACATAATTACACAACTATTCAATGTTGGATGACTTTATAGTTAGTAATGTTAATTTTCCACTTGTTTATTCAACGATTAAAGACTGTACCTGATAAGCAATAAAAGCAATGAAAAATATGAGATGAAAATTTGCACTTAATTCACTTGATTGCACTTTGTTTTTATCTCATTTCGTACCGCAAGGTTGCCAAGTTTTCTCATAATGTTATATAGAAAAAAAAATTTTTTCTTCTTTAAATTATCATCAACAAGTATTTTTTGGTATCCGTGACATTAGTTTAATTATATCAGTGATATTTATATTTAAATAAAATTGTTTCGGATTCTAATATTACCAAATAGAGCGTGTTAAATACTAATCAAATAACCATTGTGGAAAATCTAGTAGCACTGGTTACTTTCCGCTATACGTCACCATAACACTGTTAAATGTGTGTGTTTCATCGGTTGTGCACAGAGATGCCAGATATTTTCATAGAAAATATGTATCTGCTCTATCTGTTTTCACTAATAAAATGAATCAAATTCAAATTGGTTTTAAATTTTAATATAAATGTTTATCAATGTTCATCATCAAACATTTTCACAAAATATTTCCATTTTTACATGTTATTTGTCCGTTTGTTAATAAACTTTTAAATAAGTACTGCAATAAAATACTATTAGATACTCAGAAAGAAAAGTCTAACGTTTTACTTCTCACTTTTTATGAACCTTTACAAATCTTTATTAAATTTAGAAAATCTGTAATCTGATTTAACGAACGCGAACGCAAAAATCTATAAAATACAGATAAATCTGTATGAATGGCATCTCTGATTCTGCATTTTGTTTTAAGAAGGGCTAATGCCTAAATAGTAACAATTCTTTTTTTTTTGTTTTTTATTAAGTTCTCCATATTAACTGCAGTATAAAATTTTAAATTTGAAACGAAAGGTAATAAAAACGATCCAAAAAATTTTAAACATCGAAATGATTCCTAACTGTTTTTTAAAATATCGTGTGTTGTGTCATAGCTGGCATTAGGCCCTTTTTAAGAAAAATTCGGACATTTTAAACCTGAGAGTGGAATAGTGCAATTTTTTTTATTGCTGTCGCCATTGCTAATTTAGGGGATGAATAAAGGATCAACGATAGGATGAATATAACACCTTTGAGATGAAATTAGGAGCACAGTAGTGAACATATCAGAAGTGTTCTTAGCTGATTTTTTAATTGTTATTTTAATTTCCAAGGAATGTGAATCAATTCCCAATGTGGAGCGAGGCGAATTAAGCAGAAATATGAAAAAGTCGTAGTGATTTTGGTGGATGAATCAGGTTTTTAAGGTAACTCAGTGGCTTCAGTGGCTCAGTCGATTAACTGCCGTGTTTTGTGATCTAATGTTTCTCGATTCAAGTCGGGCTGTTGTGTTCGATCTTTTGTTTTTTATTTCATTCGATTTCAAGCCAAATAATTTTCAATTCACACAATTTTTCATGTTCTTGAATATAAATTTGTGTGAAATACGACGCTCCATTTTGTGCATATTATAAGATGTAAAATCACAAGAATTTTTTCCATTCGTGATCGGCTATATGAGCCATAAAGTCTGATCATTTTCTCACACTATTTACATCGATCACGCTCATTGATTGCAGAAGCAATCCACCTTATATTCATTTCTCCTGTCACTGCTTGATTACGAGGTGACTAAATAATAATCGGACTGCATAAAAATTGAAACTTTTCATTTACTCCAATAAACTTTAAGTCCTACTACTTTTTGCAAAGTTTATGTTAGTACTCTATTTTATTTTTTTTCTTCGATAGAAAATAAGAGAACGAGAGAGAAAACAAAAAGAGTCGTCTTCAACATTATAATAAAACTACGGAGAATTTTATTTGATAATCATTTTCAACTGGCATTCTGATCAATCAAAAGAAACGGGCGGACGGTAGATTAAGATAAGGTAATCTTTGGCTTCGATTTATAAATTGGCTTCGATTTATAAATCGTTCATTCAATGTGCTATTACATATTCATGACGTTTGACCCAATTTGTTTGCACCGAATAAATTACACGAACAAATTTTCCACGAAACAACTGCTTATGTAATATTTTATACATTATCGAAGTTACCTAAACGCGTTATGAAACTTTTTTCGTTCTGAATCTGCTTTAGTATTAATCCCAGCTTACACTCTTTCTCCCATAGCATGGTAATTAAAGCTTTAGTCTATCCCACACAATATATGAAGCAGGAACATTTTTGGACGGATCCAGCTAGGAAGCCGATGTTATCATCCTTACTGACAAAATTTGTGCTAAGCCTTTACCAGTACTATCACAAGCTCAACTGAAACAACTAAGCTTGACCGGAAATCGAGTGATGGCCAACGAGCATATTGAATAATTGACAGCACACTCCCGTAGGAGGTAACGACAATGTGCTGCTCTTATGTGCCTTCAATGTACTGTTCTTGGATTTGAGTAGTCGATTCCAAGTGATGAGATTGAAACAGGTACGGCACCAGCATGGTTAGCTGACCACAAAACGGGACTCGACCGACCAACCTGAACTGACAAAGCATTGACAGTCATGAATTAGCGATGCTAGCTGCATCAGCACTGGCTTTGCCAGGAGCTTAGAGCTAATTTGTTGATTTGGATTGAGTAAGGATCATTAACGTTAAGTTCAAATGGATTAGATTAGGCGTTATTAATGGTACAGTTCAGGCCTGTACCCAGGATTTCGTTTCGGGAGGGGCCCAAATAAAAAAAAAACAATGCTACTGAAGATTGCTTATGTAGCTAATTCTCGGTGTGCCTTTTACGGGTGTTTTTAACAGACACTTTAAACTTCCCACTGGAACTTTTATTGTATTACATTATTGTCTGAGACCTTCTAAATAATTATATATCTATTTTTGATTTCGGATACGTGACTGGTACAGTTCAATGACGAATTCAAGTTTACTCCACATCCTATTTTCATTACTTCACTTAACAAACATAGTGCTTAGCTTACAAAATCATTATGGGGCTTCATAAAATGCAAAACTGTTTTCCATATGACTTTAAGTCTAACATTTTTTTTGATTTTGAAAAGTTTGGTCTTGGGTTGCAGCTGACAATTCCTTGCCATTTCGTCAGGTTTTAGAGTTTCCAGTTCTCCAGCTCTGTTATCGATTAAGAGTTCCAGCACGAAATTTGTTGTCGATATTTCCATGTCATAAAACCGCATGAAAATATTATCAACGGTAGGAAAGAGGATTTTCAGTATTGCGTGATATTTCGAGTTGATCATGTAAGATTGTCGACTTCTACGAGCAAAAAATCAATTTTCTTTTCACATCTTAAAACTCTGTAATACATGCACTCTTTGCTGTCAAAATCGTTTCAAATCCGACCACTGATGACGCAACTATAGAATAAATAAAGCATTAGGACATCAACAGACAATTTCAATTCGACTTTCACAAGCAGTTGCTATGAATACGTCATAAAAATGTTCAACTTTCGATCAGCTTCCAATTAAAATAAATACCGACCGTGTTTGTTTGACTGTGAATTGCAATTTATAGATACAATTGCTCGAATTGCCTCATTTAAATTATTGTAAATCATTTTTGGGGGAAGGTTGACTGGTTCATCTATCTGATCTATTTTCTCTAATCAAGTAGAATAAAAAAATGTTAATGTTTTAATAGTTGGAAATATGAGTGGGTACGTTTCCAAAACCGTTAGACAAATAATTTCTTACAAAATAGTTGACGCAAATCCGCATATATTTCAATTCCACTGAATGTAATACGTAAAATGATTGAATTTTACATGAATGATTTAGATATGTTTAAAACATTCCTAGCCTATCAAGCAGACCTGTGAACTTACATGTTTCAGTGTTTAAAAATATGTCAGAATACGTCAAATATGTGTTGAATCAACTATAGAAATGAGTCTTTTCTGATCTTAGAATATGACGGTTTCAGAAGACATAAATGTTCAACATTCTTTGTAGATGTGCATGATGAAAACAATTCTTTAGCATTAAACAATTCAAGATATGGCTAACAAACCATCAGATCTCACAAACTTCAATTTAGATGAAACATTGTATAGTCCGTCACTATTACAAACCGTTTATTTTACATTTATGGAGATTCCAATTAGATAAATGACTGAATCTTAAAAAGAGGGAATGTGTTTTTGCAGACACTTTTTTGAATCGTTAAAAGTTAGAAACTGCATTCTTAAAAAAATTAAACCTACATTTGAAGTAAATTCAAGCATGCCGTAATTTCATGCGTGATGACAGAGCATTACATCTTTTATCATCTTATTGTGCCCGTTTCGATGTCAACTTCAACTAAACTACCTTTGAAGTTAATGATATGATTCATTTTTACTTGTATTGAAATGTTAATTTCGAAATAAGTAGAAAGCGGCAAAAGATCAAGTTATTTGTCTCAAAAGATGGTGAAAAGATGAAGAGGAGGGGATTATTAGAAACATCATAAAGATCTAGTTAGTTCCGAAGAAGATGGTGGACAGCCGGGGAATCGAGAGAGTCGAGCGGATGTTAGAAACAAACCTAATGGTGAATATTATTCTTGGTTGCATAATCAATAGAGAATGGAAGCAGACTTACTGAGGGAGCACTAAACTAAACTTGTGGATTAGATACTAAATCACCCTAAAACTAAATCTAGAATTTAGGTATTGGAGTTGGAAGGACTGTTTGAGATTGTGTTTAAAAAAAATTGTTTTATAATATTGCGAGACAGGGTAAAATCAAATACATGAGCACATCGATCGAATAGACGACACATACTGGAGAAAGGTTCATTATAGCCATAATTAGTGCGAGCGGTTTGAATTCTCAGGAATTGATGAGATCGAAGATTTTGAGAATGAATATTTAAATTTAGTTTGTCTAACAATTCGGGGCAATCAATTTGAGATTGCAACAGATCTGACACGAATATTGCCCTGGAGAGATCTCGGCGAACAGATAACAGGTGTAGATCGATCAGTTTACAGCATTCCTGATAGCTTGGGAGGTTGTTGGAATCTCTCCAAGGAAGACTACGAAGAGCAAAGCGAAGAAATTTACGCTGAATAGCTTCGATGCGATTGATGTCCAGTTGATAATAGGGGGCCCAGACGACAGAAGCGTATTCTAGGATAGAACGAACCAGTGCGCAATATAGTGCTTTTAAGCAATATATGCTTTTAAAGTTCTTTGTGACTCGAAAAATAAAACCAAGTGTCTTGGAAGCCTTAGAGATAATTTACTCGACGTGATGTTTGAAACTAAGTTTAGAGTCCAAAAGGACTCCCAGGTCCTTTACAGTCGATTCTCGCTTGAGGATAGTTCCGGAAATAGTATAGTTAAATACTACCGTTGTGCGTTTGCGAGTAAAAGAGATCACGGAACAATTAAATGGGTTTAATACCATTCTATTGAGGTCGCACCAGTTGGAGAAAATATCCAACTGTTTTTGTAGGAATCTGGCATCTTCGTAATCTTTATTAAGATTGAACAATTTAAAATCGTCGGCGAAAGATAATTTCAAGCATTGCATCGAATAGTCTGGGTCCCGGCTAAATTGGGGCTCCATTCCTGGCAATGAAAGAGCCGATACTTTAGCTAAACGTGGTGCAATTGAGGGTGAAATTTATGAGCGACCGATTGCTTTCAACGAATTCTATAGCGCGTCTCGCCAAAGACACTTGCCAGAATTCGATACCCAGATGAACAGCCCAAACGGAAAAGCTATCTAAGGTACCTTTCAATGGTTTTTTCAGATCAACAGCTTTGGGTCCAGTACCTGAAACCACTCTATCATCTACCAATTCTCTTAGTGTACATGGGGTAACTAGACAGCTGTCAATGTCGTTCACGTGATAAAGGAGCATACTGAGGCATGAGTCTTGCGGGAGACCCATGTAGCTAATTCTGAATGTTACCAAATCGCCATGTGAAAATGCATGCGCTTTTCTGACAAAAGGTTGTGCAAATTATTGTTTAAAATCGCTGGAAGTCCATGCTGGTGGAGAAAAAAACATCAATGGATACTGAATCAAACACTGCTTTAATGTCTGAAAATACAGATGCCGTTTGTTGTTTTTGAGCGAAGGCAATTTGGATGTCAGACGAAAGTAATGCAAGGCAATTATTCGTCCCTTAATTTCTACGGAAGCCAAACTAAGTATCTGACAACAAACCTTTCGTCTCGATGCAAGTGTCGAGGCGTCGAATAATATTTTTTTCGAGCAATTTTCTTGCCTCCAGTCAGGTGAGATAATATATTGCTCAAGAAACATGTTGAACAATTCCAACAAACGTCTATTTGCAAGGTCGGCAGATTCTTCACTAAGTTGAATTTAATTCGGTTTAACCCAGCGTTATTGTTAAAAGACAAGAGTGCTATAGAAAATCCCATCATTTAAAAGGGGCTATGAATGGAACCATTATTTGGGGTAGACTTCAGAATAATGCTCTGCGTAGGAACAGAATCTGGGCAAACTTTCCTAGCAAAGTCAAATATCCATCGGTTCGAGTATTCCTCACTCTCATTCCCTAAGGTACAAATCCTCATTCGTCTGCCCGTGTTCCAAAGAGTGCTCATTGAGGTTTCTCTAGAGAAACCTTCGACAAAATGTCTCCAATAGATCCAATAGCTCGAACTTCCAGCAGGGGGAGTTCTTCCATTGAATTTAAGACACTTGTAGTATTACTTTGGTATTTGATCCAGTCAATATTTTTTGTAAAATTATATGGAATATTGACTGACTTCTATACTAGAAGTCGAAGGAATATTTAATCTATAAAAGGAATAGCATTTTTTAATTCCGAAAAGCACTCCACCATACGCAGAGACACTATCGAGACATATAATGTTAAAGTCATTAAAATTTAAAGCTATGTCTGAAGTAAGCCATGTTTCGCACAAAGCAAATACATTACATTTTGGTCTATGCAATGAAACTTTAAATGATGATGTTTTGGTATGATGACAGTTCCACTGCAGGACAATAATTAAATCATTTGCGGCGGATGACAAATTATCCATCAAATGATACAAAACCTGAGAGAATTGGCCATTGAGCTGATAACTGCTTAAAAAAGCTATCTAATCTCAATAGCTAAATTGGAATGCCATTATGAGGGTCTTTAGGGGTTTAGAAATATTGAATGCTGCGAAAATCCGTTCTACAATTTCCGAAAACTTCAGTAATCATGTTGGTGGCTTTGAACCGAGGCCCACTGGATTATTGTCTTTTTTGTGCTAGTTCCTGGATTGGTTTGTGAATTTAACAAGCCAAAAGGCACAGTTTTTGGTTTTAAATTTTGCTTTTTAGATTTAACACGAGAATCTTTTTTTGAAGGTGTAATTTTAGATGCCATTTTTGGTAATTTAGGGGAGGACTTTTTCCTCTTAATAGAACCTTGAGGAGTAACTAACGATGTTCCATCAATTTTTTCATCAGAGTCAGATTCCTCTGATTTTGATGTTAAAAACCGTTTTCTGTTTCGAGAGGAGGGACATCAATAATTGTTTTAAGCATTTCTGCATATGTGCGCTTAGACCGTGCTTTCATAGAAAGCTTCATTTTGTCTTTGCGCAGCTTGAATGCAGCGCATGCTGAGATATCATGAGGAATCTCCCCACAATAAACACATTTTTCAATGTTATTATCGCAAATATTATCCTTATGGAGCCCTTGATATTTGAAACATTTAGGCTTATTATTACAATAAGGAGCCGTATGTTCGAATATTTTACAGTCCGTGCAATTCATAACATGCAGTACGAAAAGCCTAACGGGAAGACGAATTTTATCGATATAGACATGGCTAGGCAACGCAGATCCGACAAATGGTACTCGAAATGAATCTGAGGGACGGTTCCCATCGTTAATAGATGCTGAGTACAATTGCTTGCACTCGAATATTTCAACTTCCTCAAGCATGGAGTTTTTGAAACGACCAACTCCTTTTTCAAGTAAATCATCACTTGATTCAGTGACAACATGGTCAATTTCCACATCCTACGATGAAATGTAAACTCGATTCTCAACAACGAATAATTCACAAATTACAATTTCGTTTGCCTGTTTCAAATCGTTAACAACAACTCGAATTTTATCTCTATTAACTTTAGAGATTTTTACAACTTCAGAGAAATGTGATGTCAAATATTTTGTAATTTGCATCAAATTTAATGCCGTTATTTTGCGTCGAAAATAGACTATCCTTGGCCCAGTGGTACTCTTTGGATAATGCTTAGTCATGTGAATATTTAAGCTCTTACTAGTATTCGGAAACAGATTCGGATGATCTTCCATTAGATCATTCATTACATCACCTGATTTTTTTTTGTAAATTAATAATATCAAAATGAAAACTTATTTATAGTAAAATTTCTTTTATAAGAGAAAAAATAAAATTAAATTAAATCAAATCTACCTTGTTGCTGTTGTCTCAGGTGCTCTGCCGTGAAGCTGACGTGAAGCTCGCTCAACGATTTCCATTTGGCAAGCTTTTGGTATCGTTTTCTGCTATCTCCGTTGTCCTGCCGTCGTGGTCATCACTGAACTTGGTGTGTGCTGCCTGTATCTGGCAGTACGTACAGCACTTATGGCTCTTGATGGCGATTAAATTTGATGCGTGCAGAGTAGCACTACGCGATAAGTATCATCTCTTTCGATCCTACGCAGCGTACACATTCTGGTACCTGGTAGATCAGCACTGGGTTGCTTTAGAAGCTCTGTGCCCTTGCACCCCTTCGCCTTCGCACCTTTACGCGATGGCACTTCTGTGACTCGCCACTTTTATGCGTTAGCGTTGTGACTCGACACTTTTATGCGTGTCTCTTTTTTCTTTAGATTCATGCATTTTATGTTTCTTGGAAAAACAGTTTTCTACACCTCCGTGGAACGATTTAGCATAATTGTTTGCTTGCCGACCATCCCCCTCCTGTTTTTGTTCTTCATACTAAGATAGGGCTGACGAGTACCATTTATGTTGCGTTGGCTTCGCAGCGAACCGCGATGAACAGAAAAAACAAATCGAATAAGTGACTTCAAATGATACACTTTGTTTGGAAAACTTGTTTCATAACAGTGACTACCGGTTGGAAAACGAACATCAATGTTCTCTGCCAGGAAGCTGGGAATTGAGTTTACTGCTTTCAAAAACCACTTTGCTTTCTGCAGTAATGGTTTCAGTTCCACCGGCAGTGTCCATTTAAACAAACTTCATCTCTTCGCTTTGCTTGGGGCACAGGGAAATCACTAGTTTGATTGCATTTTGTTGCTAACAGTATTACACTATCAATATACAATATCTGATGCATTGTTGTAGATTTTACTATCTCTACCTTCTCAGCTAAAATTAGCTTGCTGGTGTACAATTGTTAGGCTCTATCATAATTTTCTATTTTTTTTTGGATAAATGTTGATTCAGGATTTGCAGCACGGCACCGCTTTAATTCATAAATATTCTATTGTTAGTTCGACGAAATCGGATACAGTATATGAACCTTCGTTTACCGACGATGATCAATTTCTACCAACCTTTGCACGTCGGAGTTACCTGCCACTAAGAAACAGTACGATCTTCAACTCCATACCAAACATAACGAGTATAATCTAATCAGAGGAGGGAAAAAATATTTTCTCAAAAATAAACATAAATATTCATGCCTGAATCAAGCCTTCACAGCCTCGACTGCTTTCCATTCCACGGTTGGATGATGATATTGCTGCCGTTGCTGTTGTTATTGTTGTGATATTTGGAGGTTGACGGCGAAAGCATTCCTCTCAAAGCATCAAAGTCACAGCATAGATGATGAAAGTGCCGGTGGCTTTGAAACTTCACACCCCGAAGGTACAAAATTTAATAGTTCATACCGGGGTATGCGTCAACCATGGAAGATTTATTGACAGTTGACGGTTTCATCATTGATGAGAATCTCGGACGCTTGGCGTATTTTTTATATATTTCTCCCGGTATAGATGGATGCAGTGTTGGTGATTGCCGAAAATTTGACAGAAGCTGCTATATTGATATCTATATTGTATACAACATTTTCAATCCGGCAGAAAATGCTACAAGAACTCGAGTCTCTCAATGCATGAACCGCGAGAGAATTTTTCTACATTCCTTCGCTCCACTTCATACTCTGAGTATTTCACGGTCCTTAAAAAAAATTACAGTCTGATAGTGATCGTTGCTGTGTGGAATTTCCCAAGAGAGAATCGCAAGTTGACAATTATCGCAGAAAATTGAATCGATGATTCAACTTGATGATTCTCATGCTAGGTTGCAATATTTCAAAACCCTTGTGTGGAGCATTCACAGACATTTTCATAGATACAACTTATACAAAGGTTATCAACTGCCTGTATAGAATCGGATCGCGAAACGAGAATAAGCGACCGTTTGTTGCTTCAGAGAGGATCCCCACAGCAGCATGCTAATCTTTGATTCTCAGAAATGTCATCGAGAGAAATTCGCTCTCGCACTGGTGTCGATTCTATGTTAAATGAGCCATGTCGGGTTTTTGTTGTTGCGATGATTTCCAACTCTCTTTGATGGCACTGATTCAATCATTGAAGAGTTGCCAGTGAACGTTCTTTGATACGATAAAAGCCATCCTTGGATGGATGTAGTTGATGATGTTAGAAAGAAATCAAAACAGCTGATAGGTTATAGGAATTATTTTTACACCATTTGTACTAATATAAAAATGAAAGCATGCGTGTCGAATATGTTTTGAAAAGTTAAAACACATTTTGATTTCCCTTTTTAATCAATTCGTCGAGCTAGTTTAAATAATCCGTGAATCAATATCACACTCGAACAGGATTTCCACAATAAGGAAAACTAACATTTGAGCACCTGGTTCACGTGAAATTTTGAACACTTTTTTCACTTATTCGACAGCTAAAACTCCCCACTATTTCGTGGTACACCATGTTTACAATGAAGTGAGCAAACGCATTATGTACGAACCTGAAACAAGCTCTGACAACTAGTTTCTTTTTCTTCCCCCATTATTCTTCATCTCATCTTCTTAGCCATGCTGAAAATATTTCAACTGCTGGGTTACGTGTCGATTAGAGTGATGTGAGATTCAATAGTCTACATATGTTCATATACATTTATTCATATCAAGGAAATCCAGCACCACGCTAATTGTTGTATATTAGTGTATTCCGTTCTTAGGTAGCTAATCGAATAAAAATGCCGTATGGGTTTTTTTTTATCAAGTGTAAGCAATAAGAATATAAAATTTAATTCGTTCTATAGTGGAATCTTTTAATTATATACTGATAGTACCTGTAACATTATTATTTGAAATTAAATCCAATTATTATTTTACCTTGGAACGCGAGTATATGATGACGAATTGAAAGTATGTATTTTTTTCAACACGGCTTTGACTTGACCCTTATACTTAGAAACACTGCTTTTATGCTTGATTGTACACGGAATATAACTCACTTTTGTGATACACGATTGGGGTCTTGACCAAATTGGTTTTGATTTATAATTGATGAAGATTATCAATTATAAATCAAAACCAATTTGGTCAAGTGAGATATTCCCCAAGGTCACTTGAAGATTTGTCCCTTTTCACGGTTTCGAATTATTTTTTTGTTGAAAAAGGAAGGATGAAAAGAAATGGAAAGGATTTGCGTACCGGGTAAGGTGAAAAGATAACATAAACATAAAAAGAAAACTAAATCGTTCTGCATCCCGGATGGTGATCAATTTGCCGGAGTCAAAACGCGCATCTAATAAAAGTATCATGCAGAAGTTTATGAAAATCTGTTTCCAGAACCAGAACTCGGAGACCGACATAGTCTTAGTAAGATAGATTTATAATATATATATATATATATATATATATATATATATATATATATATATATATATATATATATATATATATATATATATATATATATATATATATATATATATATATATATATATATATATTTATATATATATATATATATATATATATATATATATATATATATATATATATATATATATATATATATATATATATATATATATATATATATATATATATATATATATATATATATATATATATATATATATATATATATATTCGGAACTGGAAATCGGATCCGAATAAAATTCAACCTTGTAAAGTGGCTTTCAAAACTATGATACCTTTAATTCAGATCGCTGCGCATGTTTCATCAAATCAAAGAGAGTATCGACGGCAATACTGGTCATCAATACATGATAATCGCCGACAAAACCATGGGTAAAACATCGAATACACCTCTAGTACTACACGTTAAAGAATGAGAGAACATTTTCCGTCATCGCTTTGAAGTTGATGTGGAGATAGAAAAACGTTTTTTTTACTTGAAATAAATTGCACCTCTGAACAAAAACCTCTTCAAAGTCCCACAATATAATTAAATGCTGAAAGAAACTGACCATGATATAGTGGCAAAGTTAAACTCAGAGCACAGCTTTTAGAACCTGGAGGCATCGTCACCGCCTTGGAAATAGTTATACAGTTACCGTTCCCATCACTGAAATTGATGTATACCCTCTAGGAAAGCCTTTATCGATCTCTTCGCTCGGTTTTATAGCGCAACGATATTGCATGTTTTCAGGTACAATGTAAGAAACGCAAAGGATTCTTTATTCATCTGACACGATGTTGTATAGATCGTCCTAAATAAACATTTATTGACTATTAGCTAAAGATTATGAATGTGTTTTACTACCTTGATCAAAAAGTTCCGGACATTTCTTCAGAAAATTAAAATAAATTAATTCATCAGAATTGTTATTGTCCCCTTCAAAGTACTCTGCAACACACTTATGCCAGCGCTTGATCCAATCCTAGAAACACGCGTTACACGGAGCGGTTTGTTGAATCGACCGAATAGGAAACAATCACAGAGAGCCAGATCAGGTGAATTCGGTGGTTGCTGAATGGTATTCGTTTCGTTTGTAGCCAACATTCACGGACTTACGGCCACTTCTGAAACGTTCGTACCACTGATAAACGACTGTTTTATTTAGAACACCCAACCGTTCAACTCAAAGAATGGCCGTTAACGAAAAATAAATGTTTTGACGAGAAAACAATTGACCAAAATGCCATCTTTTGATTTGAAACAACAATAATTTGTCACACCCGTATTAAAAAGGACCATTTGATTCAGTTCTTGGCCGAAAATCTGTATGTGTACTTCCTCAGAGATAGCTAAATCGATTTTCACAAATCTGGATATAAATGGATTGTCTTTTAGTCTCATACAAATTGAATTTTAACAACCTTAAACTCTTCAAATGCCATATAAAAAATCCTGAAATTCGGAAGTACCGGATGATTATTTATTCGGAAGTACCGGATGATTAGAGTAAAAATTCTTAGGGCGTTTTTTCATAAATGACTTTGAACAGACTTGCAATTTTTTTGAAAATTGTTCGTATAGGTTGTTGGGTGAGTATATAAAAACTGCCTTCAAACTGAAATTAAATAGATACCAGTTGCTCGAAAGGGTTTGTATTTGAGATGATTTTCCTAAAATTTTAACCATTTAGCTAACATATTTGTGGAGTTTATGTGATTATTCTGATTTTCAATTTACAAAAAAAATTTAAAAAATAACAGGAATAATTATGTTTACCGGGAAATTTCTAAATTTTCTTTCTAAATTGGAGATTTTGACAATCTATTTCCAGAGCCGGAACCCAGAGACCGTCATAGTCGTAAAAAGTTCTTGCGACCATCAAATAACGGGTAACAACTATAATTTTGAAATTTCTTAATTAATTGTCCATTGATAAAAAAAGTAAACATTTCAAAACGGTCCGTAATCGGATGTAAGGCGAAGCTTCCATTTGATTTCGGAACAGGAGCGTTGTACGGCCTTCATGTCAACTTTGCGAATGCATCTCTTGATTCTACCAATCAACTGTTTGCAATTCGTGGCTCTTCAGTTGTTTTAGTGCACCAAGGAGCTCAAAACCCTGAAGAAATCTTCGATCGAGCGACACTGAGACAGATTTGTCGTGTTGTGGTTTTTGGGTACAAATGGGATCGAATGATTATTCAGGAACGATTGTGTTTTTTTGGCGTAATGCGATGACGTTTTATCCGGCCAAAACACGTATTGTGCATCAGTATGATGTTTTTGAAGAAACTGGATCAAAATTTTCTTCAAACATTCGTTCTGGTACACATCTTGATTGATTTCAAACCAGAGGGCTTGAACCGAGGCTTAGAAATACCTTTCTCGGAAATGGCAAACACTTTCACTTTCAGCATTACTTTCTGTTCAAACTTATGTTTAAACTTATAATTTATGTTCGGAGGTGCAATAGAACTATCCGTTGAATAGTATCGATCGTTTCCGGGAATCTACGTCTTCGAAAGAGGGAAATAACTTTCGTCGTCGAAAACAAAATTTTTTCCGGAATAATTTTTGATCAACCAGCGGCATTGGGACTTCAACGTTGAAACCTGTGCGTCAGTATATTACGGGGCTCGTGTCTTCTTTCGGCACTTTATCCCGACTCTTTTCACTCTTTTATCATGATCTTGTAATAACACTAACAAGTAGGTACAAATTTAATAAAAGGATTAGAAATTTACATATTTTTCACCTGAAAAATATAAATTTTAATGTGGCAACCCTGCACGCTACACGAAATTGAACAAAGCACGCTGTGAATGGAGCAAAGCCGCACGTACCGTCGCGTGCCAGTTTTGCATTGTCATTTTTTTCGATTATAGATTAGATTCTTCGGGCCAGAAAAGATTGATGACCCTATGTGCGGGGTTGGGAATCGAACCCAGGTGGGCAGCGTGAAAGGCACCGACTTACCCATCACGCTATACCCGTTCCTCTGTATCATCATTTTGAATTTGAATGTTTTGACACTCATCGCCCTATAATTTCGGAACCGGAAGTCGGATCAGGATGAAATTGCACAATATATTTAAAGACAATGAGAGCTTTAATTTGAATCATGAATCGTGAAAAACGGCTTAACCGTCGCTGAGACGGGAGTTCCGTTTTTGGAGATTTCCTTCACTATTACCGGTGCTTTCGGAAGCGTAACCGGGGACTAGTAGTTCCAAAGTAGTTTTATATAATCACTAACTAATAAGATCCTTCAACTAGATGAATTTAGCAGTAAGTTTTATAAAAATGTGCACCTCGTTTCGCCATCGCTTGTGAAAGAATACTCATGAAATTGAAAATAGTAATACCGGAACCGGAAGTCAGATCTGGATCAACTTTTTGGGAACTTTTTAAAAAAATTCAAGACATTTTATTTGCTTCTTAGTTTGTGAAAATTGGTCAAGAAATTTCCGAGGAAATTGATTGCATATTTTTTCATAAATTTTCACATATTTCCTTGTAATTCTGGAACCGGAAGTGGGATCCAAATAAAACTCAGGAAAATTGTATAAGGCTATATGACCTTTCATTTAAATCTAAGTTTGTGAAAATCGGTTCAGCCATCTTTGAGAAAAGTGTGTGACTATTTTTTTCCTTTTCTTGGTGCATATCACCCTGTAATTCCGGAAACGGAGGTCGGATCCTTATGAAACTCAGGAACTTTGTATGGGACCTCAAGATCTTTCATTTGAATCCAAGTTTGAGAAAATCGGTTCAGCCATCTCTGAGAAAATTGAGTAAAAATATTTGTAACACACACATACATACATACACACATACACACACAGACATTTTGTGATCTCGACGAACTTTCTATATGAGAAAGGCAAAAACGCGTGTTTTGACATGATTGGGACCATTGTGGCAACGGCTTTAAATATCGCATAATCTTTGTAGAATCGATGATACGATTAATCCTGGTCGTAGCTTACAGAAGAACGATGTTTTGCTAAAATAAAAACTTTTTTAGTCGAGTATTCGCATCAGACTTACCGGTGTAGAGGCGCAAGGCATCATAAAGTTAAACTCATCGTTGACGACGTTCTGATTGCCAACACTGTAATCAACAAGCAGAAGCAACAAGAAAAAGTTAGTCTGAAGAAAAAAAAAACTGCGCCTCGACGTCATCATCGTCGTTGTATTAAAATATAACAGGTTTCCGTTCGTTGCGCTCCACTTCACTTACCGAAAAGTTTGACCTGGTCTTGCACACAAGTAAAATGGCCAGGGGCTGCACACTTTTGGCAAATATTCATTCCCTCATCTCGACCTCATTCTATTTTTGCTCTCCGCACACATCTTTCTCATTCAAAAAGTAATCGTTTTAGGATCTCATCACCATCCGCATGCAAATACATGCCCCTAATATCAACTTTAATTCAATTATGCGATTACACGGGTGCTGAGAAAATGTACTCTGTTAGCAGTCTCGGGAGAGCTTTCAGGGTAGGGCTCTGCCAGTCACTGGAACAGGTCTCGGTTGGAGTTTATCTCAAGTCCTTCCGTTACTAAGAGTCTACTGACTTGGGCTGGAAAACGAACGTGCACGGCATTGATCCCCCTTCATTTCGGTAGTCAGTTTGATTGCCGAGTTGAAGCGAAGCCACATCAAATGGAACTGGAAGCAGACGATTGATGAGTGGAAGCACGTGGAAAATCAACATGCGACGATATCACCAAACGTGTTACCCAACTAGTGCTAGAATGAAGATGTTTTTCGTGAAATGAGCTTGCAATCAAATAAGCTGACTGGTATCCGGGAAGTTATGCAGTCAATGAGCAGTTATTGAAAATACTTACCTCATTCAATTTTCAAATCAATCAATACAAGAAATCAGCGGTTTTAGTTTTGTATTATACTTTCTCGAAGTGAGTTAGTTGGACTCCGATGAAAATAATATACTGCCATAAGAGGGCCAAATCCCGACGTCTAGTTACAATCGATTTCGGCTGTTTTCTGGAATTAAATTTATCCGAAACCACAACCCATCACCGGCAATATTAGAACCCTAATTCAATTTCGTCGCTGCATAAATTTGAAAACCATCATTTCACTTAAGTCATTCAGCGTAGCTCTCACATTCGTGCCATGATGGGCACCAAGCCAACGACTTGGACAAGTGAAAAAGGAGATCATTACCATAATGTTTTATTCAATGGTGAGATCCGGCCTCCTATCAAACCGACATCAGTATCACAACGAAGCTCTTTCATCTTTTCATTCGAAAGTCGCCATCCAGGATCGTGCGTGAGTGTGTTTGTGTGCTATGCCATGCCGAGGAGAACACCCGGGTTACTACCGATGGCTTTACAGTGGCCTTGCAGATTGTCTAACGAGTGGAAACGAAACCGAATATGCGGCGGTGCCAGAAATCGACTATCGACTATGAAAACCGCAACGAGCCAGCTCGCACATGTAGATACACCTGTTGTCGTTATCCAATCTTAAACCACTGAAAGAAGCTACAGTCAAAGAAGGGGTTCGTGAGAACTGCAACGACATTGTTGGCATAAGAACACATCCGCAGTCTTACGAACAGGATACTCAACCTTGTGGCAGTTCCTATAATCACACGATTTTTCCACCAATCCTCTCCAGCAGCCACATGCCGTTGGAGTAAAATCTCATCTTCCGTTAGTTATCGATAGTTTAGTGATGGCTGGGTGGTTGTATGTACTATGTGACGAAAGGGCGAAACCAAGCCATTTGAGACTATGTTTCAAAATACCAAGACGAGCCAAATGAGGAGGATTTGCCGAACTGCGACAATCCCCCCGAAAGCATCATGTTTCGTTTTCGTTAATTGGAAATAAATTTCTCCGTAATTTGATCACTGCTTCTGTAGATTAAATTATTCATCAAACATAGCAGAGCACCAGGCTGCGAAGAAGAATAGAGAAGTTCTACACATGTTTCGCCAACACGTTGTCACTACAGATGCTGTGAAATAGATGTTTGAGCATTGGTTCGCTTTTCGGTGTTCTGTTCCCAGCAGATACAAATACGAGATAAGCAAACATGCTATACGTAAGTTCTAAACAGTGACAGCTGTTCTGGCCAACAATGAAATTGAAAAAAAAAATCCCATTCAAAGTTGTTATGGTGAAGCACGTACCAGAGACTTCTAACAAACGCTAGTACACGAGAGTCCTTTCATGTGGCGAATTGGGTCTTTGTTGTCGGATTAAAGCATGCGGCGAATGACCGAATTCGGCGACCTTTGAAGCTGGTGCGAGAGTCCAAAAGACAGAACGTATGTACATACATGAATCACGATTCTCGAGCTCGGCACAATAAAATGCCGAATCAGAACGCTAAAACAGATTTCAACTGATTGCTTAGTACACACTAAAAAATAATTACTTTATTCGGTAATATTTTTGACGAGAACTTTCGGTAATCAATAGAAATAACCGATAATTCGGTACATGAGTTTTATTTTACTTTATTTATTCAAATTTTTATCGTACGATCAGTTTTGCGTAAATTTTCATTACAGAATTCTGTAAAAAGATGTACAATTCATACGGTAAATCTGAATAGCCGCCGAGTACGGTAAAAACCATACTGTCCGCATGGTAAAATTATCTTCCAATAACCGAACTTCAGTGAAAACTGATCGTGGAACTAACTGTCAAACAGTTATTAAAATTTTCAGTAAGTGTCTTTTTATTAAGCAAACGAAAAATAAATTGAAGTGAAGTATAAGTGCTAAAGTTTTTAAAACATTAGAGCCACTAAAAACTGTTTGTATACTTATAGACAGAAAATAATTTTGTATCACTTGTCCACTTGCTGCCAACACAAATCGTTCGAGGGTAATTTCTAGTGGACTCAACGGAATGGGCATTGTTTAAAATTTTTCGTGCCACCAACAGCCACGTTCAGCTGTTGAAGATTTGGTAAAAAATTACCGAATTCTGCGAAATTTTCTATGTGTGTAGTCCATATACACTGTATCGTGATTCGTTAAAAAGATGTACTGATGTTTTGGTAGAGCGCGTCTTTTCACTGAAAATAACATACTTCGTTATTCCATGAAAAAAAACAACATGCAATATACAAAAAGCGAATGTAGTACTAGCAGAAAAAGGTTTTAGAGTATTGTTTCCTCTGTTTAGTCGTGAATACGACTTACTTTTTTATGGGGCGCCTTTCTTAAAGTTACCCTGAACAAGAGTGGGTAGAACTTAATCGTTAATATCTTTTGTTATATTCAGGGCAGCAACATAATTTCGTCTTTTTACCATCGAAAATATGCTCAGTAAATTTTGATGAAATTTTCAGTAGTATGAGATATCCAAAAATAAATTAATATTGAATTTTGGTATAAATGAGCATTAAGGTGAAATTCGGTGCTAAAATAAGACGCACAAAATTCTAAACATATGAATGGTACGAATTATTGCACAAAGCATCGAGCAAAATTGAAACAGTGCTTGAGTGCTTTAGGCTTACAACACGTTTTGTAAGCTAATAATTGACTGTGGATGGTTATAAACCATGAATATTTTAATTGATTAATAAAAGGTGATTTTGTAAGAGATATAAATTTATGGCCCCAGTTCGCTTTCACATCTCATCCAAGTCAGTCGATAAAACAAAACCGCTTACGTTCGGGACAGAAGAAACCAAGTACAGTATTGTGTAGTGAACAATAGAACGACCTCGAAATGAGTGAACCAAACGAACAAAAGCTACCGCCGACACGAAAAAATACAATTGTTGTTGACGGATCAGGGTTATTTCGCCGAATGCCATTTCACCGAAAGCCATTTCGCCTAAAGGGTCATTTCGCCGAATCCTGAAAACGTCTTGAAATCGTAGTTAGAATTGATTTAAATTAAAGACAAACGAAAGATGATAGCGTTAACGCCCGTTTTGTTGACCTGCCATTGTAGTTCCCAAGAAAACTTATTGACTATTAGCTACTAAGCACCAAAGCAATTGCATAGGTGTATCTACCAGGCAAATGTAGGTGGTATTTTCCGTTTATTAAGTGAAAATGAAAAAATATCCAATGCGGCTACGCCACATCGTTATGGTTCATGTGCTGTCCGACCTCGCTACCGCTCGTTCGTAACTAAAGCAAAGAAACCTAGCTTTGAGTAGACCGGGCAAACGAGGCGGTTACAGGTTTGTATGCAAGAGGCCGCCGCTTCCGACGGCGGGTCGGCGGCCGACTCAGCTGGCGTCGGCTCGGCGGCTTCGGTTATGGAGTCATCTTGGCTTCGGTTATGTGTCTGCGCCACATCAGTTAAACAGAAGACATAACATGTATGAGATATGACCGTTTCGGCGAAATAACCCTTTCGGCGAAATGACTCTTTCGGCGAAATGACCCTTTCAGCGGAACGATTTTCGACGAAATGACCTATTCGGCGAAACGACTTTCGGCGATATGACCCGCTCCCGTTGTTGACTTCAGGCAGTGCACAATTCGACCTTCGATACGAGAACTTGAAGGTTTGCTTAAGGAGCAAATGCATCTTGATATTAAACGTGTGCATTTACTTCAATGCAATAAGACGAATAATGTTGTTTACATCCAGTTTTATAAAGAGTTTGATGCAATTCAATTCGCAAAAGACAATAACAATGTGCACTATTTGGGGCACGAAAACATTAAGTACAACATTCCAGTATATATGGAAGATAGTGCTATAGAAGTGCGTGTGCATGATCTTCCCTCAAGCGTTACCGATTCTTATATTCGCAAAACTATGTCCCAATACGGAGAGATTCTCTCTATCGAAAAAATTTTTCCCCGATATTCTAAATGGCGTACGTTTGTTACGCATGCACTTGAAGAGGCCTATACCTTCTTATGTGATTTTCGGTCAAGATAAAAGAATTCCGTGCAAATTACTTGTTACCTATGACAATCAGATTAATATTGCCAAAAAGCTGTTCACTACGGTAAGCCATGTGATGAACTGGACAAGGAGACAACTACAGCAAAGAACAACGGTGCTTCCTTCACACCAACCTCAAGCAACCCCAGTACACCTGTGACAGTCACCAACAATAATGAAGCATCCCCTTCAACGAAACCATCAGTATCCCCTATAGAACAAAGTACACCAGCTGTAGTTAACAACTTACTCTCCAACCAACCAGCAACTGCAACCAATGTACAACAAGGCGCATCTACAGCAACTCTCATCGAGCCCAAGACTACGATCAACAAGGAAAACGAAAAGAAAACGGAAATCACACACAACACCGACGATGAAGCAATGGATGATGAGATAAGCCGCGGACGAAGTTACTCCCGATCCTCGTTGGATGGAAATGAAAACTCATCTCCCCTAGAAAAAGGGTGACAACGAGATCCAATAGCAAAAAACAATTTTCAAGTAACAAAAATATAAGCCAATCAGCCACGTAAAGCTTTTACGCAAAAAGGCCAGAATAAAAATTTTATTACAAAAAAAAACAAAAAATTTATGAAATCTTTATTGAAATCGATAGAACGATCAATATAATTTAATGTTTGAAGATGATTTCATGCAAAAGTTGGCCGCGGCTTCTCTCGTTGATAGCCCATGCGCAAGGTCCAATTTTGGCACACTTTCTCCTACATATCCAACCGGTATTTCACGAATAATGTCGCCGGTCCATAATCCACAGAAACTTTTGAGATGCATTGGTAGCTCTTGCAAATTCATGATTGAATTATAGACCAATCGACGATCCATGATTAAATTATAAACCGAACTGAACAAGTTTGACAATGACATAAGATGCGATTCAAGCGTGATTTGTCAAAAACAGTGTTGCTAAAATTACACCAGAAAAAAAAATTATCCTTTATGAGTACATTCGTGCATGTTGTCAATTTTGTCAAAGGTCAATTTAGTCATTCAATTTATATTATAATTATAATTGATTTTCTCGCCTATAGCGAAATTTTGGCATGAGCTATGCACTACTTATTCGGTACAAAAGCGAGAGATGTGAATGCTGTATGTGATACTTGTTGTGGTCGACTGATCACTTATACATAGGAATTACATAGATTCCTTAAAAAGTTTCTAATGTTACACTAATACACTACAACTTTATGAGTTTACAAATACGATCAGTATCTGTAAATCTAATGAAATGCTTATTTTAAATATTTTTATTAATTTCAAATTCAAGCATCCAAAACCGAGAAGGTTCTAGGGAATTTTGTTTTACTGTATCCACTTATTTTTAAATTTTGACTTTTACATTGCTATATGTTTCAGATACAACAATTTACCAACTATATTTTGACACTTCCCAGAAGGTACCCCTAGAAAAACATAAAATACGAACGATTTGCGTTAAAAATTTTTATGTTTGGATTCATTTGATTTGATTCATTTTAAGTGTGTTTCTATTATGTTTCGTTTATCTTTTTTATAAAAAATTAGTATATTCGCTCAAATTAAAGATACATGTTCCGAAGTGTTAAAAAGCATGTCAGTTGATTCGTATTCACGTCATCCGGTTATGTCTCTGACATTACCTGCCCGTTTTATCATTCGTCTTCTGCAATTAGAATTACCATGCGTGCCAGTTAATAATGCCAATAATGCGTAGACATGCAGCAAAATTACTTTCTTTTGCCTTGTAGATCTTTTCGGTCATTTTCGAGTAATGTTGATTCAATTTAATCGTTTACTATCGGTAGCGATTAATATTAAAAGTTTTCCATGGTTTGAGCTCGTAGTACAAGACACCCTTCTGATCCCATCTTTACTTTCCGAAGTGATTAGGTTTTGCAGTTGATGACGATGGTTAGTTAGGGTTGACCATGGGTGAGTTTTTCGCAATAAATCTGTCTTCCATGATGATCTGACACGCTTTTGTTTAATGCCAAGAAATAAAATTTCGCTCATCGTTTTCGCTTTTCCTCCTGACTATCTTTCAGCTCATGAGAAATTCAATTTTCCGCTTTCTGAATTTTTTCCATGACGTGTAGACTATCAGAACTGGCTTAGAAACTAACGTTTAACCTTTCTGCCATTTGTTTTGTCATGGAAAAAACCTTACTCTTCACTATACGGGGCCGGGTGTCAATTAAAAAATGGAACGCTTATAACTCATTTTTTTTATGGATTCATATAATTTATCTCCCAATCACTTCGAAAACATTTAACTGAATCATATGAGGTCACGTCGTTTCAGTGTTCTAATAGTATACATTTGAAAAATTGGTTTGAATTGACTTATGTTTTCACGAGCCAACCACAGCTTGCCATAATGAGGTCATCGTCTCGACCGATTTGCGTAGTATGAACTATCACTCAAAACGGAATAAATATATGCTACAACATATTTTTGCTTAGTCAACCCTTGGCTGTGAGCGAGGAAGGTAGTTTGACTAGTAAGTGGATGACAAAAACTGAAAATAATATCCATTCGCTCGCGGGATAGTTGCATTTTCTGTCTGCAGCGCACAGTGTCCACTTGACAATATTGAATACCAATTAGCTGTTGATTTTGATTCTCCGGTAACTAACAGGCCAATTTAAAACTATCGACAATAGATATTTCAGACCTAACTTGAAGCGCTTGTATCTCGGTGATTTGTTGATAGATTTGCCTCATTTAACTTTTTTGGAAAGCATTTTTTTTATTCTCCATTAACATACGAGCAAAACGAAGGCTCCCAAATGGATTCAGTTCCGATTTGTGATACTTCATAGATACTTCTTTTTAATTAAATATGACTAAACACAATGAACTATCTCTCAGCATAAGAACTCAGACCCTATTATTGAATCAAACAACAATCGTGTAACTTAATTGAACGATTAGAAATTTATATACACCCTTATTCTGAATAACGACGTATTGATTTTTTGATGGAATGTGGCTCGATCGAATCCTTGCAACCTTTTTTTTTGCTAGCGTTATTGGGAGTACAAATGAAATATTATTATTAAGCGTAATATTTTGGTTTGATCTTGCTTCCAAGAATCAGATAGACCGAATCTAGACCAAATGTAACAAAAACAATACAATGCAATGCGAAACATTATGCAGTATCAAATTGATCAAGTTGTTGTCCCGTCAATAATAGAACGCTTAAAAAGATTCAGAAAAAAATCTTAAAGTTACCTTGAAAGGCCTCACTAGTTTAGTACAAATGAGTTGCAAAAACCCACATGTATAGAATTATTAAATGCAATATCATATAGTATCAGAGATAAACTCAAGATAAGGTGATCTGCGATTTTACATGTAATATTTCAATAGGACCCGATGAACTCGATTCACCGCCAGTTTCAGTTCAGTTTTATATATATATCAAAACAACATACGCCTGATCGTTACATGCGTTGTAATTGTGTCAATTAAAAAATGGAACGCTTATAACTCATTTTTTTTATGGATTCATATAATTTATCTCCCAATCACTTCGAAAACATTTAACTGAATCATATGAGGTCACGTCGTTTCAGTGTTCTAATAGTATACATTTGAAAAATTGGTTTGAATTGACTTATGTTTTCACGAGCCAACCACAGCTTGCCATAATGAGGTCATCGTCTCGACCGATTTGCGTAGTATGAACTATCACTCAAAACGGAATAAATAAAGGGTGATTTTTTAAGAGCTTGAGAACTTTTTTAAACAATAAAACGCATAAAATTTGCAAAATCTCATCGGTTCTTTATTTTAAACGTTAGATTGGTACATGACATTTACTTTTTGAAGATAATTTCATTTAAATGTTGACCGCGGCTGCGTCTTAGGTGGTCCATTCGGAAAGTCCAATTTTGGGCAACTTTTTCGAGCATTTCGGCCGGAATAGCCCGAATTTCTTCGGAAATGTTGTCTTCCAAAGCTGGGATAGTTACTGGCTTATTTCTGTAGACTTTAGACTTGACGTAGCCCCACAAAAAATAGTCTAAAGGCGTCAAATCGCATGATCTTGGTGGCCAACTTACCGGTCCATTTCTTGAGATGAATTGTTCTCCGAAGTTTTCCCTCAAAATGGCCATAGAATCGCGAGCTGTGTGGCATGTAGCGCCATCTTGTTGAAACCACATGTCAACCAAGTTCAGTTCTTCCATTTTTGGCAACAAAAAGTTTGTTAGCATCGAACGATAGCGATCGCCATTCACTGTAACGTTGCGTCCAACAGCATCTTTGAAAAAATACGGTCCAATGATTCCACCAGCGTACAAACCACACCAAACAGTGCATTTTTCGGGATGCATGGGCAGTTCTTGAACGGCTTCTGGTTGCTCTTCACTCCAAATGCGGCAATTTTGCTTATTTACGTAGCCATTCAACCAGAAATGAGCCTCATCGCTGAACAAAATTTGTCGATAAAAAAGCGGATTTTCCGAATGGACCACCTAAGACGCAGCCGCGGTCAACATTTAAATGAAATTATCTTCAAAAAGTAAATGTCATGTACCAATCTAACGTTTAAAATAAAGAACCGATGAGATTTTGCAAATTTTATGCGTTTTATTGTTTAAAAAAGTTCTCAAGCTCTTAAAAAATCACCCTTTATATGCTACAACATATTTTTGCTTAGTCAACCCTTGGCTGTGAGCGAGGAAGGTAGTTTGACTAGTAAGTGGATGACAAAAACTGAAAATAATATCCATTCGCTCGCGGGATAGTTGCATTTTCTGTCTGCAGCGCACAGTGTCCACTTGACAATATTGAATACCAATTAGCTGTTGATTTTGATTCTCCGGTAACTAACAGGCCAATTTAAAACTATCGACAATAGATATTTCAGACCTAACTTGAAGCGCTTGTATCTCGGTGATTTGTTGATAGATTTGCCTCATTTAACTTTTTTGGAAAGCATTTTTTTTATTCTCCATTAACATACGAGCAAAACGAAGGCTCCCAAATGGATTCAGTTCCGATTTGTGATACTTCATAGATACTTCTTTTTAATTAAATATGACTAAACACAATGAACTATCTCTCAGCATAAGAACTCAGACCCTATTATTGAATCAAACAACAATCGTGTAACTTAATTGAACGATTAGAAATTTATATACACCCTTATTCTGAATAACGACGTATTGATTTTTTGATGGAATGTGGCTCGATCGAATCCTTGCAACCTTTTATTTTGCTAGCGTTATTGGGAGTACAAATGAAATATTATTATTAAGCGTAATATTTTGGTTTGATCTTGCTTCCAAGAATCAGATAGACCGAATCTAGACCAAATGTAACAAAAACAATACAATGCAATGCGAAACATTATGCAGTATCAAATTGATCAAGTTGTTGTCCCGTCAATAATAGAACGCTTAAAAAGATTCAGAAAAAAATCTTAAAGTTACCTTGAAAGGCCTCACTAGTTTAGTACAAATGAGTTGCAAAAACCCACATGTATAGAATTATTAAATGCAATATCATATAGTATCAGAGATAAACTCAAGATAAGGTGATCTGCGATTTTACATGTAATATTTCAATAGGACCCGATGAACTCGATTCACCGCCAGTTTCAGTTCAGTTTTATATATATATCAAAACAACATACGCCTGATCGTTACATGCGTTGTAATTGTGCAATGTTCGTTCATGTAATAATAACATCAAGTTACAATATGAACAAAAATTGAGGAATTCTGCTGCATAACCAGTGGTTCTTAATATGCTAATTCTGATTGTATGAAAGGGCTTTGTTTCAATAGTAGCGTCAATGCTTTAGAAAGTGAAGAGTGAACTTATGTATTTTAATTTGTTGTCTATGTTAGAGGAAACTAAGAGTGGTGACTTGGAAAACAGGGAAACTAAGTCATTGTTTGTTATTATTTGACTTTTCGATAAATATCTATCTAAAATGTATATTTTTATCTATTCAAATCTATGGGTAGTTAAATTTCTAAGCATTAGAAATTATGATATTGAGAATTTGTTAAACATTGGTCGAGCTGTAGATATTTAAAACCTGACCACTGTTTGTACGGTTTTATTCTGAATATTGAATTTGCACCCCTATATAGAAAACGAAGACGTCAATAGCTTGTGCAGTTTTGGGACGACTTAAACGCAATGCAAGAGGCTTTGATGATAAGTGATAATGATTTAAATAATTACGCTACCTTACTCCACTGAATTTGGGAATACGATGTTATTATCTTGGCGCTCTACCACAAGTTATAAACTACGAAAATTTCTACAGGAGATTTGCTCTAAATGGTGGAAAAATAACGTTTTTGCCTTTTTGTAAAACCTCTCCAAAGAAACAACCAACGAAAAGGAAAATTTTGGGGTCTTGTATTTTACAAGTAAAAAGTGTGTGCAAAATTTGAATAAAATTGGTGTAGTAGTTTTGGAATAACGATGGACGCGGACTTTCAAAACCTGCTTTCAAGAAAAACGCGTTTAAAGTTTTTTGGATATAAAATCGAAGGAAACAGTCTATCAGTCTAGGGAACCCATAGAGTCTACAAATTGGACAAGTAAATCTTGAAAACACAAATCTGTTTGTCGGCTACTCTGTCAACACAGGTTTAAAACGAATAATTTTTGTTTTAACACCCAACGTTTAGACGGTATCGGCACAGAGAACAGACATCCAAGAGGACATTTCAATGTGTGTAATAACTTTAACGATTGCTTGGCGAAGTGATCACCAAGTAGCAATTCGCCTATAGAGGCGCAGCGAATTCTTATGGGTTCTTGCGTTCGAGCTTGCACACAAAGATAATTCACGTGTGCAAAATTGTATGCAACAGAGATTTTCAACGAATTTTCATTTGTATGCTTTACACCCAAACCTCCGTTTACGAACACTTTTTATACGTAACCTCTTTTTACGTACCTCTTTTTACGAACCAAATCCCAAATAACGTAAACTTTTTTTACGAGCCAAATCCCAAATAACGTAAACTTTTTTTACGAACCTACTTCGTAAAAAGAGGTTTTGTCATTCATCGAAAGTGATTTCCGACTCCATGGAAACTACTACAATATTGGTATTTTTGGAACGGGTTTAAAGAGTAGATTCCGGAAAATGATGTTTGAGGTATTTTGGAAATCCAAGATGGCGACTTCCGGTTGATTGATATTCCTTGAAAACCCATACAATAAGGGTATTTTCGGAACGGAATTGATAAGTAGATGTCAGAAAACGATGTTTGAGGTAGTTTCGAAATTCAAGATGGCGACTTCCGGTTTGTTGATATTCTTTGAAAACCTATATAATATGGGTATTTCCGGAACGGGGTTAATGAGTAGATGTCGGAAAATGATGTTTGAGGTGGTTCTGAAATCCAAGATGTCGACTTCCGGTTTATCGATATTCCTTGAAAACCCTTGCAATATGGGTATTTTCGGAACGAAATTGATGAGAAGATGTCGGAAAATTATGTTTGAAGTGGTTCTCAAACCCAAGATGGCGACTTCCGGTGTGTTGATATTCCTTGAAAACCCATACAATATGGCTATTTTCGGAACTGAATTGATGAGTTGATGTCAGAAAACGATGTTTGAGGTAGTTTTGAAATTCAAGATGGCGACTTCCGATTTGCTAATATTCCTTGAAACCCTTACAATATGGGTATTTTCGAAACGGGGTTAATGAGTAGATGTCGGAAAATTATGTTTGAAGTGGTTCTAGAATCCAAGATGGCGACTTCCGGTTTGTGGATATTCCTTGAAAACCCATACAATATGGGTATTTTCGGAACGGGGTTAATGAGTAGATGTCGAAAAATGATGTTTGAGGTGGTTCTGAAATCCAAGATGTCGACATCCGGTTTATCGATATTCCTTGAAAACCCTTGCAATATGGGTATTTTCGGAACAGAATTGATGAGTAGATGTCGGAAAATTATGTTTGAAGTGGTTCTCAAATCCAAGATGGCGACTTCCGGTGTGTTAATATTCCTTGAAAACCCATACAATATGGATATTTTCGGAACGGAATTGATGAGTAGATGTCAGAAAACGATGTTTGAGGTAGTTTTGAGATTCAAGATGGCGACTTCCGGCTTGTTAATATTCCTCGAAAACCCTTACGATATGGATATTTTCGGAACGAGGTTAATGAGTAGATGTCCGAAAATGATGTTTGAGGTGGTTCTGAAATCCAATATGGCGACTTCCGGTTTGTTGATATTCCTTGAAAACCCATACAATATGGGTATTTTCGGAACGGTATAGTGTTTTAAAGGAATAAAGAGTTTAAGGAAAATGGCAAAAACTTTCAAAAGATAATAATCAACCGGAAGTCACTGTTTTGTATATCAAGACCACCTCAAATATAATTTTCCGACGTCTACTTTTAAATCTCTTTCCGAAAGTACCCATATTGTAAGGGGTTTCAAGGAATATCAACAAATCGGAAGTTACCATCTTGGATTCAAGAACCACCTCAAACATCGTGTTCTGACAACTAATCATCAATCCCGTTCCGAAAATACTCATATTGTAAGGGTTTTCAAGGAATATCAAGAAACCGGAAGTTGCCATCTTGGAACTAAGAACCACCTCAAACATTGTTTTCTGACATCTACTTATCCATTCCGTTCCGAAAATATCCATATTGTAAGGGTTTTCAAGAAATATCAAGAAACCGGATGACACCATATTGGATGTCAGAACCACCTCAAACATCGTTTTCTGATATCTACTCATCAATCCCGTTCCGAAAATATCCATATTGTAAGGGTTTTCAAGGAATATCAACAAACCGGAAGTCGCCATCTTGAATTTCAAAACTACCTCAAACAACTTTTTCTTACATCTACTCAACAATTCCTTTCCGAAAATACCCATATTGCAAGGGTTTTCAAGAAATATCAACAAACCGGAAGTCACCATCTTGAATTTCAAAACTATCTCAAACATCGTTTTCTGACATCTACTCATCAATTCCGTTCCAATATACCCATATTGCAAGAGTTTTCAAGGAATATCAACAAACCGGAAGTCGCCATCTTGAATTTCAAAACTACCTCAAACAACGTTTTCTGACATCTACTCATCAATTCCGTTCCGAAAATATCCATATTGTAAAGGTTTTCAAGGAATATCAAGAAACCGGAAGTCGCCATCTTGGATTTCAGAACCACTTCAATCATCCTTTAGTGATATGTACACCTTAGCCCCGTTCCGAAAATACCCATATTGTAAAGATTTTTTAAGGAATATCAACAAACCGGAAGTCGCCATCTTGAATTTCAAAACTACCTCAAACATCGTTTTATGACATCTACTTATCAATTCCGTTCCGAAAATATCCATATTGTAAGGGTTTTCAAGGAATATCAAGAAACCGGAAGTCGCCATCTTGGATTTCAGAACCACTTCAAACATCGTTTTCCGACATCTACTCATCAATTCCGTTCCGAAGATACCCATATTGTTAGGGGTTTAAGGCAATCTCAATAAACCGGAAGCCGCCATCTTGGATTTTGAAACCAACCCAAACATCATTTTCTTGCACTTACTCTTCACATCCGTTCCGAAAATAAACATATGATGCGCGGTTTCCACAATAATCACACAAAACTTTTTTTACGAAGTAAATTCCAAATAACGTAAACTTTTTTTACGAACCAAATCCCAAATAACGTAAACTTTTTTTACGAACTACCTCTTTTTACGAACCCCCGTTTAGTTCGTAAATGGAGGTTTCGGTGTATACAGCTTTTTCCAAATAATTTGTACTAGCTTGGATGTCTGTTCTGTTGTCCCAAAGTTTTGCTGGAGCTTCCGGATCATTTTTATTTTCAACCATACCACAAGTGTCATGTACATTTTTGAGCATTTTTACGATTCCAATAAATTAAATTTTCATCCACTAACTTTGGTTCCTTCGGCGGAAACATTCCCATTAACCTTGCCGTTTTTAAAGCTCTTGGACAGCTTTTTGACTTTCTTCATCGACCTGCTCATAGTTTCCGTCCTCCTGGAAGCCTACTTTTGAAACTCGTTCAATTTGATGAAATATCTGGACGATATTCTGCTGAACGAACTCAATGTAGTTGACGCAATACAAATCAGTCGCTATCGACTATAAGTATTGCGAGATACACGGTCAGTACAATTGAGTAAAATTTGTCACAAAATCTTTTCCGAATTTTAAAGCCGCACCACCTGGTCACGGTGTATTTCCTGTCTTGTCGAAAGATCCATTTCTTCTTTATATAATAAACCGACATATTTCGCACTACACAATAATCACCTAATTGGATTTTTGAAACCATCCTCCTGTTCTACGTGAACAATATACAAAACTTTCATTCAACTTTGACACGCTTGACTGGAACCATTTGGTGAGTATCACACCAATAACCCGCACCGTCCCGCTCGAATAAGCGCTTCCGCTTGGCTACCGTTATTAAATTTATTCCGATCACTCTAAAATAATATTTTCCTTTGAAGGCCGCCTCCGGTGCTGCCGCCACCCTAACCCAAGGCAATCTTGATGAAGCCAATTTTCTGTCGATGCCGGATTTGTTTGGTAATACAGTTGGTTCCTCTACCTACGCAGATACGAGCCACCGTAACTGCGGGAACAGTGGGCAGATGGGCGACGGACGAGAAGATAGGAAGGATCATCATCGTCCGTCGGCACAAACTGTGCGGTGTCAGGAAACCGGTAGGGCAGACAGACCTTTACCGTGAATCCCAACTCATGATTCCACAATCCTTTCTACCATCTGATTGCATGCCTGCGGTCCGGGGCTTTGGTGATTGGACGATTTCTTCGGATAGTTATTGATGTTGTCTTCAAAAAATGCTACGGAGTCCAAAATGATACTTTTAATGCACCGAAAACATAGATGCGACCAGCATATTTTTCCACTACTATCAATTAAAATTCTTATGCCGTCCGTCAAGAAGTTTGCCGGTGCTTTTCGGACTTGTGCCTTGTAACACAGGTGCTTCTTTTTTTTAGGTTTCAATTTTACAAGAAAAGGAACTTTCTAATCGAAGGTCTAACCGAAATCCTCCTCAGTTGGTTTGGCAATCTCAACTCGTGTTCGGGCGAAAAAGGTTCAACTATCAGCCTTTGTAGGACGACCGGATAGAACCGTTTGTGCTAACAGAGTCATTACAGGGAGACATAATTGAGAGAAATGAATGAATTTTAATAATGAGAATTGTACAATCAACAAAAGGATCACGAATTCAATGGGGGCTTTTAGGTATTTCGAATGAAACTTTTCGCAACAAAGGGAGGGGTTATTCCGGAAGCAACTGGGGCTTCGATTCTGGTAAACAGGCATTCTTCTGCGTAATTGGTCATATCATTATGTTGAGTTGCTGTCATCGAAAAGGACAACCCATGTGCTGACACATATGCCACTAACGAGGGTCTGCGCTATTAGGTTTAAAGTTTCTTCGGTTGCGAGAAAACTTCATTGATACAAAGAATCGATAAAATAGTCACGTTACTCACTTTTGTAGCAACAATGGCACGTCAGCTCAGTGCGATACGTGTGAAATTGATTCCGACAGCCCCGCATGGAAGGCTTTCGGCTCGAGTGATATGCAATGTTAACCTACACACTGGAATAAGAGAAGCCAATTCCGGTAGATCGAGTTCAATTTATTTGGATGATTAAATTGCCCGTCAAACGGTGACTGCTGAAAGCGATGTAATGGGCACGTACTGAGTATTTTCAGCCATCATCCGGCGAGTAGTAGCAGTCTGTGTCTTTATATTGAGCAATAATCGATCCTGTTAGAAGGTCCTTCAACGATGAAAATAAGCTTCCCTTCACTAGCTTTTTAATCGAGACTCTGTGCCTGACGGGTGTTGAACGAATAGCGGTAACTTTTGTCAACTATGCTTATCGAAAGCATAATGCCATCGTTGTGTTGGTATGGACGTTCGATACACGGCTATTGGTGCCATATTGACATCGTTCTGGGAAGGTGAAGTCGGGGAAAACAAAATCGAGCCTGAAATTTTGGATTTCATACACATGTGATGTGCTGATGTGCAGTACTGATGATTTTTTGATAGTGATGACATATCCGATGCGTTCTATTCGTAACATTTTGGCTACGTTTAGAGTTGCCATCTACTCGACGGAGTTTTTTCCAAGGCTGGTTTAGATTTATTTTTCATTTTCTAGAAACTCTAAATTTCGTTGTTTTAAGCAGGCTCCAGCAAGCTGACGAGACACCGAACGTCTCCTTTTTTTGTCTTCCTCATAGAAAAAGATTATGCAACAACTGTGAAAACCACCTTTTCATCCGAGGCCCAGAGGGCAGAATGTCATATATCATTCGATTCAGCTCTACGAATTGAGCAAATCTCTGTGTATGACAAACGGCTCTGGAATTGCACCAAAAAATGAAAATAATGCCATCATTTTCTCAAAGATTCGGCTTAGATTCAAATGAAAGAAATAATGATTATATATAAAGATCCGTAATTCCATTTGGATTCGTCTTTTGATTCCATGAACATTTAGGGGGTTTTGTTTGTTTGTGCAAAAAGCACATATTTTGTTTCCATTTCTTCGCGTTTCACCTTCGGCTCATCAGTGCTTATAAAGCAGTTCAAATTGAACTGCCATCTCGTGCCTAGCATTTGGATGATTAATTGGTTCCATATTTACAGGGTGATATGCACCAAAAAAGTGAAATTAAACCATTTTATTTTCTCAAACCGATAAACCGATTTTCACAAATTGAGATTCAAAGAATATAATGATCGTGAATTTCATTTGGATCCGATCTCCAGTTAGACAATTACAAGTTGATATGCACCAATGAAAATAATTTTAATAGATTTCTTCGAAGATGGTTCAACCGATTTTTACCATCTTAGATTCAACTGAGAGGTCTTCAGATATTATAAGAATGACCCAATTTCGATCATATCCAACCGCCGGCTCTGAATATATGGTGATGTGATGTGATGAGTAGCGAATTCTTTTCATTGCCTAATAAATTTCTTTAGTTGGCCGATCAAAATAGTCTATGACCAAATAAACACCCCAAGTAGCAATCCGCAACGAGTTCTGATACGACAAAGTCCAAACTATGTTGCAACAAGAGCACGAATATGTGTTTTATGTTATAATGGTTAAAACATGGTGACAGTATTGTTTCATCATAACAGAAACTAGTTACGAAACAGTTATTTAGGTTTCCAATCATAACATCTTTGTGTCATATTGAATTAAATATAATTTATAAGCTATCGTTACTTAATCCAAACATATTTTTAATCACAACAATGCTTCTAGCCACTAGTTGAAAATAAGTTTATTTGACTTCAATAGTAGCAACCCATAACTAGTTTTGATACCACTCAACCCAACTGTGTTGCAACAAGAGCACGTTATATGTTTTTTATGTTATACTAATTAAAACAAGGTGACAGCAGTGTTTCTTTATAACGTAAACATTAAACTAACTATCATTTGTAAGTTATCGTTACTTGATTCTAACATATCTTTAATCACAGCTATGTTTTTAGCTACTAGTTGAAAAAAGGTTTATGTTCCGTTGCGAAACCATTATAAATACGTTAACATATATGTGAATCGTTACTGTGAATTGATATAGCAATAACTTAAATATTATAAGATTATAACATATAATTTCTTCATTAATTCAGATAGTTATCGGTAAGTTTTCCCAACGTTATGATAAGTAAAATGAAAACATAACAACTTTTGTTGGCTTGAATATGGCAAACACAATATGGAGTCTCAAGAAGTGTATGAAACGTTAATAAAACCAGGATATTACTGTTTTCAAAACTACTTTTTGCCGAAAGTAGTAAAAGGCAGAATAGTCATTTTTGTTCAATGCACTGTCATAAACATGAAGAAAACAATATAGGGATTGAACATCGATTGTGATAATATTATACTTCTCATGATATATGAATTTGAAATGATGAGAAATCACTCTACTTGAAATAATTTTGAGCATTCTGAACATAGGGTTATTTTGTTCTTTATTTTTTATATCTTTATAAACAGATTTTGATTGAAGGCGCATAAAAAACAGTTAAGTAAAATTGAATTCCGCTCGACAGTTTTTGGATCGTTGCGACTTAAAGTACTCTTCTGCTTTTTTATTGATGACAGAAAAGTATTCTGGATTCATTCAATGTTTATAATGTCGATGGTGACTAATGCCGTTTTTCAATGAAAAACGCCATAAGTTTCAACTAGTTTACTTGGAAACAAGTTATTTTCAAGTTATGGAAAGATAAGTTGTTTCAGTATGGCATTCCAACGAAACCATAACTTATTTTTAGCTGACTTAGCAACTAATAGAAACTGCGCTTTTTGAGTTACGCTAGTGGTTAGATGTTAGTAACAATCACTCAAATTTCTGGTTGCAAACTAGTCACAAATAAGTTAGCGTAACAAAAATTGTTACTTGGGACATATCAGATTGTCAAGAAATCAAACTCAAATTAATAGTACTGATATTCCCATAAAATATCCAAGTCAGACTGCCGGTTCTTACATTGCAAGATGATAAGTTATCAAAATTCCAAACCGTCACAGAAAATCGAAGAAAATCTTATAATTTGCGTTCAAAACTGTTCCGATTTTTAGGTCATGTTAGTTTATGACCATAAGAACTGTTTTTGGTTATTCTCGATCCGTCATTCAATTCAATTCGTCATTTGAATCGAAGGTGCTGAAAATTTGAAAATTTTATAAAATTGGGCTTCAAAATGTTTCAGTTTGTAGTTTATATTATCTGATGGTTCAATGACACGAATTTCATTAAACCGGTATCCAGTTTTTGGTTCCGAAAATTACGGAACTGGTGGTCAAAATCATTAAAATGGAGCTCACTTGATTGTCTCATATATGATAGAATCGATTTTCACTGAATTATATCCATCTGTAGTATTTAAATGTAGTAGCATTATGCTAAATAAGTCTTCAAAATTGGTTTTTAAACTTTTCAATTTACATTATTTTGATGAATCTTACTGTAATGTATAGGATATAATCAATAATATGAAAATGCAGCGTTTCTAAAAGAACTTTCAACCATGCGTCTCCATTAAAGTTCTATTACAAGGAAACGGATCATAACAACTAGAACTAAACACCATACGTTTCCTTCTGATAGAGCTCCAATGGAAACTCAAAAAAAAAATTAAAATAAAATATTCTTGTCGCTCACATTAAAAAAAATGAAGCAACGAAACACTTTAACAAGTTTAAAGATATTTATTTATTACTATAATACTCACCCTCCTAACAATGTCTACAGGGTCCGGCACTCGAAGTGTAACCAACTTCAGACCGCTCGCGCAGCTGACGCACGGGCATCAGCTCTCTAGAAATTTGCTAAATGACAGTTCGGAGTTGTATTGTTTACAAGCGCAAGAAAGCATTTTGCCAAAAGTGAACGCGAAAAAAAAATCAGTGATGGATTTAAAACGTAATAGTGTGATTGCTTTATATTTAGATGGAAAATCACAACCAGTGATTGTTCGTGAGCTCAAACACCTTAAAGTGAATAAAGTTTTTGTTTATCGCACCATAACTCGTTACAATAATACTGGTAGCATCGCAAAACGTCATGGAGGTGGCCGTCAAAAGACTGCAACGTCACGTGAGATGGTTCAAAAAGTGAAGAGGCGACATGAACGAAATCCTCGACGAAGTGCCAATCAAATGGCAAAAGAACTGAAAATATCCGACCGTAGCATCCGCCGCATACTGAAAAATGATCTGAAGGTCAAGCCTTACAAGATCCAAAAGGCGCATGATCTCACACCGAAGCAGCAACAAGTTAGACTTGAGAGAGCGAAGGAGTTGCTTCGTTTGGCCGAAAGCGGTCAATTTCCGAACATTGTATTTTCTGACGAGAAAATTTTTCCAATTGAGCAATTCGTAAACTCTCAAAACGATAGGGTTTACTTGACCGACCGTTCATACGAGAATTTGAGTCATCGATTGGCCACCAGGAGGCAGCACCCGCAACAGATAATGGTTTGGGCCGCTGTAACCGCAGATGGGCGCTCTCCAATCGTTTTCATCGAGCCTGGCGTCAAGGTAAATGCGACATATTATCGGGAAAGTATTCTGGAGGTTGCTTTGAAGCCGTGGGCAGACAAACATTTCGGTGGCAGACCATGGACGTTTCAGCAGGACTCGGCACCGTCTCACAAAGCTCGAGTGAACCAAGAATGGCTGAAAAACAACGTTCCGAACTTCATCACGTCCACACAATGGCTCTCGAATTCACCAGATGCGAATCCAATGGATTATTCTCTTTGGACCATTTTGGAGAGCAAAGTCCGAACTAAAAGATACACCAGTCTCGAGGCGCTGAAAAAAGTTATTGTCCGCGAGTGGGCCAAAATAGCTGCAAGTCACATTCGGGCAGCTTGCGATTCGTTTTTTGACCGTCTCAAGGCCATAGTCAAGGCAAAAGGTGGTCATATCGAGCAAAAGTGAATTGATTCTGAATTTTGTATTATTTTTACACATTTTGTACTTTGAATTAAGTAAAAGTAATTTTCCAAACTGAATTTATGGCCTTTTTAATTGGTTACACTTCGGGTGCCGGACCCTGTAAAATATTCCTGATTTTTTTCCAATTTTTCAGAGGAGCGGTTGCTTCAAAAATCGAAAAATATGAAAAACAAATAGAACCACCCTAACCGTCAATAACATAAATAACTCTAGAACGGAACTCATCGAAATTCCTCAGAGTTGGAGAGGCTGTTTTCCACAAACTTATCTCGCTGAATTGGAATTGGGCTTGAATTTCATCCGGATCCGACTTCCGGTTCGAATATTATAAGGTAATGGATGTTGAAACATTCATGCCATCATTCAAAGTGACGATGCAAATAACATAAGAATTCTTTAGTGTGTTAAAAGCTATTCCAGTGTGTGAGTCTCGTTAATTTATGGCCAATCAAATCTACGTTGACTGTAACAATTCTCAGTTTCCGATTATGGAAGTACTGAAAAAAGTGGTCCAATATTCCCAAATGTTGTTTATTACGATTTCCCAGAAATAGCTGATGCCGATTTTCATATAATTGGATTTAAATGAAAGGTACTTATTCCTGTATTATTCGCAATAGATTTTTTGCGAGTAGCTTAATGTGCCTACACCAAGTATCTGTCTCGCTGGAGGATAATCATACTTGCTTTGTTTGACGTCTAATCTTGATCTCGTTAGCTGCTGGATACTCAAACAGATACTGCTTTAGACCACTTCTTACATGGGGTACAGACGTTCCGGCATACTCCTTAGAGGACCCCCTTCCGAATCAGTATTCGATCAGAACTTGGAGGTAGGGATAGAAGTAACTGAATTGGAAGCTAATGGACCCAATGGGGTCTATTTTGCACCATAATTCAGTCAGACATTCACCAGCCAAATGAACGATACTATGGTCATAGCTATATTTAGGACAATATGATAAATGGGGGAAAGACTTCATTACACCACTAGGTTGCTTCGGAGGAAAAAAAATTCATTCATAAATCCATTTTATTCAAAAGGCTTTACTATTTCACCACTAATGTCACGAGATAATAAAGAACACAGATACCAGTATTCCGGTGTGCTATTTGCAACTGAAGAAGGTTGACATTAGCGGCGAAATAGTAAAGTCTTTTAAATATAGTGAAATTAAATGGAATTTTTTTTTCTTTTTGAATGGATTTAGTTCAATCCACTAACCGTTCAAAAAAGTAACTTTTGAAAAAAAAAAAAGAGTTTCGTTTTAGTTTCTGTCATAGACTGATTTTGAACTTCTTAGTAAAATTAAAATTTTACTTTCATTGTGTTGTTACAATTCACATAGTTCGGTAATGAGAACTTGTAGCAACTCATTTTGGAAACTGCTATGACAAACATTCGTCGACAACTTTGTAAAAATTGATAGTTTATGACGTCAACCACTATCTCCAGCATTGATGCCACAGGTTTTCTTCGATATATACCTACAATATTTCAATAATTAAACCGTCAATTTAGTATCAATCATCAATGTAACGAACTTGTCAATCAAAATCAGTATAAGATGATATGATAGTTACCTATCAATCAAGTGGAATGCAATATTATCTTAGCGTCCTCATCAACGAGCCGTATGTTATATGATGGCATACCCAACACAGAACAGAGTGAATGCGTTATGACATGCATTTACTTTGTAGATTCGGGAATGTTCCCAGTAGATTTCAGCATCAGATGTGAGTGCACTTGATTGTAGTATCGAACAGATATTCTACATTGTGCTAGGGGGTAACACAAAGATGCATTTGTGCAGGATCGCTACCTTGTTTATTAATTATAGCAGTGGTTTGACCAGACTTAATTTTCTCTGTAATCTATATCATGCTATGCCATGTATAACCAACTTGCGGTGCAAATAATATCTTGGTGCAAATAAAATGTGCCCTTTCTCATCTCTATTATCACATCTCTCAGACGCTTCCGGAGCAGAAATACACACTGTCTTTTCTATGCTCGAAACACACCAAGAAAATTCTTGCTCCCAGCAGGAATCATATCCACAATTTCTAATAATCTGCATCCTTTAATTTGAAATGAATTATTTCTGTTTTCCAACTCTCCACCATCCGAACAGTATTTCTCGAATGTGGGAGTGTGTATTTGTATGTGCTTGTGTGTATGTGTGCACTATTTCCTCTACTTTGCACAGCTACGACATATGCAAGGCATGCACAGTGATTTCCGGTGCATAACGCTTGAAACAAAGCTCAAGCTGTTGCTTTCCCGAGTGCATTTAAGTACTCAGACCAGAATCAAAAATGTTCCCGTAGTCTGCGAATATCGAAACACATGATGACTCTATGTGGAAGAGAAAATTTGAAATTCATTACAAAAGCAAGGTGGCGCCTTTTTCGGAGGCACCTGAAATATCGTCGCACATTTTCGATCGGTGGCACAAAATAAACAAACTTTTACATACCAGGTTGGGAAATCAGTATCAATCCTCACAATCGGGTCCGGAAAGTTCATCCGAGTCACATTTGAAGGTGCAATCTCCCTCCCTTCCCTGTCGTCATCGTTTCCGTATTCGGAGTTTCCTCAATTTGCAATCGAGTGGAAGGAAACAGTTTATAGCTCCGGTTGTTCTCACTCTGCTTGGCCAGTTTGCCACCACGCACCGCACCGCTCCTGGTAAGTTCAGTATAGGTTTTCTGCTTGGAATAGGGGGCTTATTGCTGTTCGTTTCTTTTGCCATCACGCCTCCACTCCATGCTTCCAGGACACCCGTACAGAGTAACAGTCACAGCGTAGGCCGAAATGATCCGGGTTTCACTCTGCTGGAGGTTTCCATAGCTGGTGCACAATCTGCTCCTGTAAGACAATCTCGGCTTCCAGTCGGAAACCATCGTGTGAGATTGGTACATAAATATAGAAAGTTGCCATAGTTGTTAATATGAAAACTTTCCGAAGTATATAATTGCTGTGTTGTTATTAATATTTCAAGATTCCATGCTGTGAGCGAGTGTGTAGTGCTCGGTACACAACGCATTTATTGCAATGGTGGCCGTAAGGAGCGACGGGAGCGAGTGGTGTAGTTGTATGAAGGTAACTCAGAACATGAAGTTGGTAATACTGGTTACTTAACAATGGTGACCTTTATAAAACTCAGTTTGCACAACAGCTGCTCTGGCCTTCGTACGTCCTCAATGTCGAATATACATACGAGGACATTTGGAAGAAAATGATACTATATAGCAAAAGGTGAAAGCCTTTACGGTAGTTTAACAGTTTATTTCCGAAGAAAAATGAGGTGACAGGAATTGGAATCATGCCACCAAGCACTCTTCGAAGGTTATGATTCGACCCTCGACAGTTTGATAGCTATTTATATGCCACATGCTGAAAGTAAGAGATTTCGTTTTAAATGAAATAGGTGGTTTGAGATTTTTTTAAGGGGATTAGAAATATTGTTGTTTAATTTACGATCCATTTTCAAAGGTTTTGATCAAGGGATTGTTATTTTGATTGTACAATATCAGGCTATACTTATCCTGTGAGTTTTATTTTCGAGGATATTTTCTAATAGCGTCTGACCAATAATTTGGAGGATCCAAAGTTATGAACGACTGTACTATACACACCAAAAAAAATTGAATTTTACAGGTAACTTGATCCCTCATACGATGTAATTCATAAAGTCCTAATTTGTCAAGTGACGGAAAATCTCATTTGTAATGACTTAATGTTAGATGGGCTTCAATTTTACTGGTTTCGACTGTAACTTGCGTTCTGCTAGCAAGTGCGACTGTATGAATTTAAATCATCATAGACATTCGTTGTATTTTTGATATTCGAGCATCATTGTTTAAATGCACCTTTTACCAGCCAAGCAGATGTATGCATCTGTGGCTCGGTCGATTAACAGACGTACTTGCGATCCAAGGAATCTCGGTTCAAGTCGCGGGGACGGTGTTGCTCTCCATTTTTTATTTCAATGAATTTCATGCATGTAGTTCTAGAAACAATATTAAATGTTCTTCCACCTAAATTTGCGTGAGCTGCGACGCTCCATTTATGTGCATCTAATAAGATGTAAAATCACAAAGTTTTTTTCTAAGTGTGTACATTTACACAGAATAACAATTAGAACCCATTTATTTGCGAGATTTTGAGAGAATTTCACAAAAACAAGTTTCGTTTTTTTTTGTTTTTTTGTACGATTTAATCCACTCGCATTTCAATTCGATACAATCTTGAAAATGTTTGTGTTCAAAATGTTACGGTCAAACAGAATTAATCGAGTTTCGTATTTTTCACAAATACTATGAAATTTTAACGTATATACACCCTCAAAACAGATTCTCGAGCTCGGCATATCGTAAAACCGAATTAGATCGGCAATACGGCGTTTCCCTGATTGTTCAGTAATCCACATTTCGAAATTCGTTAAAGTGATATTCTGATATCTCGGTAAAGTGCGTTTTTTGCCGAAGTTTGACATAATGTTATGCTGAACTTGTAAGTAAAGAACAAATATACCGAGATGTTCCTTGTCAGTTTTGCAAAGCACCACGTCACCATTACTCGTTGAGCTGGAAAACGTACAAATTGAATGAAGTATAAAGACTTCTATATTTCGCAAAAAAATAACAAAAAATCGAATACTATCTCTTTTTCATATATATTTATAAAAATCTGCTTATTTCCAGATAGATGTGTTATGGAACCATAAAAATAATTGTCTTTAGCCATGATGTTTTTATTTTCAGGGGGGGGGGGGCGGATTTGTTTTTCTTTTTTGTGAAGATTACCGAGCACTCGACTGCGCAAATCTCGACATTTTTTTCCGAAAGTGTATGAGAAATTTAAGTGTGTAGCAAGGCTAAGAGAAAACTATTGTATTTCCGGTGGACCTTCCACCAACTATCTAGCGCTTGGGGCCCTGCATGCGCTCATTTGTCCGAAAATTATAGTCCATGAAGTTCAAAGAAATAGTTCAATGTTTATTTTTATCGATTCTCAATGCCAAAAAATGGTTGGATAGCATGAAATGAATGTGAAACACAACACAGAAATTAAACAGAACATAAGTTACATGTTCATCTCCAGATGGAGATCGAAGGAGATGTGCCGCGCAGCTCAATTCTGTCATGCTCCTTTAGCATCCCTTCCACATGAGAACATTTCACACAACGTATTGGATAGATACTAATGTGAGTTTTTGTATGTTTATTGTTAATCACATAAAGATAGCAAATACATTCGACTCAGTTCGTCGAGGTAAAAAAAATACCTGTTCTCGATTTTATCGGGGATCGATTTTCACAAACTTATGTCGTTTTCGTTTGATGCCGAACCTAACCCAGTTTTCAACCTAACGAACCGTGTGTTTAAAGCTAGCATCGAATCTAGTTTCAAGTCCAACTGAAAATCGAATCAATTTTTTCCATTAATATGTTTATTTCATAGGCAATATACATAAGTTTTTCTTCGCCGTGGCATCCACAATCCATAGTACTTTAAACCTAATACATTTCGAATAACATATTAGTATGTTGGTATTCATTAGTTAATCTAAACACTGTTTTTATCAAGCGAGTTGCTATTATAATTACATTAAAGAAAATACATTTATATTGTACATGATCTTATAACTATTTCAGGTTTGTTTGTATCAGTTCATCACTTTTTTTCAATAACATATAGATGGCTATTGGTTAAACTCATGGAAAAGAAAGGGGTCTATCATAAAATAAAATTTAAATTGGAACTTCAATGCACTTAATGAAATGATGAAAGTTTCATGTAAGGAAGGTCGCGACAAGCAAGAATGTCGCGAACTGGGACATTGGATAGTCTACCTTGAGTACACAATGAATTTATTAGTTGAGATCTGACATCACGATACTCTACGCATGTCCAAACGACATGATCAATATCGCGATAACCTTCGCCACAAGAACAATGATTAGTCTCGGAAAGTCCAATTCGAAGGAGATGTGCATCTAACGTGTAGTGATTGGACACGAGTCTGAACATCACACGAATGAAGTCCCTACTCACATCCAGTCCCCTGAACCATGCCTTTGTCGATATTTTAGGAATAATTGAGTGCATCCACCGACCCAGATCATCTTTATCCCAAGAAGCTTGCAAGCTGGCAAGTGTTCTTTGACAGGACGCGCTATAGAATTCGTTAAAAGCAATCGGTCTCTCATAAATTTCATCCTCAATAGCATCACATTTGGCTGAACTATCGGCTTTTTCATTGCCTGGAGCAATGAGCCGGGACCCAAACTATTGTGATTTTATAATTATTATTCAATATGTCGTTCAGGCACTGTTTTATTTTGCCCAAGAAAAACGGTTCATTTTTGCTAACAGCGTAAGAGCGAATGGCTTCAATTGCACTCAGACTATCTGTGAAGAGAAAATAATGGTTTGGAGATAATGTGACGATTACACTCGAACTATAATGAACTGCTGCTAACTCTGCTATATAAACAGATGCAGGTTCTTGAAGCCTAAATGAAGCCGAAACATTATTGTTGAATATACCAAACCCAGTAGCATCTTCAATTTGTGATCCATCCGTGTAGGAAATCGAATTAATATCGAAGCTGATTCTTATATCGGGTTTGCTCACACCCTCGTTACCAAGGGAGTTTAGTGAAAACTGTTTGTTTGACGAAACTACCCTGGGTCAGCTTCAGTTTTCTCAATCGAAATGTCATTAGATTCATATGAAAGGTCTCATAATCCCATAGCCTACTATTGGAATTTTTCCGGATCGAGTAATAACGTAAAATGTGCAAACAAATGAAAACCCTGTTTTAATCCACCTAGTGGTGTAATGATGCCTTTCTCATATCAACCATACCATCATATATAATACTGTGGTATTCTTCAAAATAATTTTCTTCGATTCCTAAAAAAGAATAACCGAAATCGGTTTGATTGACCGTCTACTGATAAAAATAATTAATTGGAGAAGAGTTGAGGTCGATTTAGAAAACTTTTTACGGGTTTCCGCCCTTTTCTGTGATGGTATACAGTTTTTAACATACTTTTTCTTATATTTCCGGATCAGGAAGTCGGATCCAGATGAAATTCACGAATTACGTATGGGACCACAGGACCTTTAATTTGAACCTAAATTTATGAAATCCTTCATTTGAACCTAAGTTTATGAAAATCGGTCGCGCCATCTTTGAGAAAAACTAGAAAACATATTTCCATTTGTTTTGAACATTTTACCCCATAACTCCGGAACCGGAAGTCAGATCCAAACAATATTCAGGAATTTTGTATGGGATTATAAGACTTTTCGTTTGAACCGAAGTTTGTGAAAATCGGTTCAGCCATCTCTGAGAAAAGTTTGTCACTTATTTTCACATCTTTTTGTAAATTTTACCCCATAATTCCGGAACCGGAATTCGGATTCAAATAATATTCAGGAATTTTGTATGGGACCACAAGTCCTTTCATTTGAATCTAAGTTTGTAAAAATCGGTTCAGCCATCTCCGAGAAATGTTAGTGCAAAAAAAAACGTTACATACACACATACACACACAGACATTTTGCGTACTCGTCGAGCTGAGTCGAATGGTATATGACACTCGGCCCTCCGGGCCTCGGTTCAAAAGTAGGTTTTGACAGTGATTGCATAACCTTTCTATATGAGAAAGGCAAAAAGTTGAAGACTTCTATACACTGAAGTCTTTTTTTTATGCGAATTTACGTACCGCATAAAAAAAACCGCATAACTCTGAAACTTCGCATAAAAAAAACCGCATAACTCTGAAACTTCGCATAAAAAAAGACCGCAGAAGGGTAAACCGCATAACTCTGAAAATTCGCATAAAAAAAACCGCATAACTCTGAAACTTCGCATAAAAAAAACCGCATAACTCTAAAAATTCGCCTAAAAAAAGTCGCGTAAAAAAAACCGCATAAAAAAAGAACTCAGTGTGTTTACATCCGAATTTAAGTTAGTTACTTCGGAATTTAGGGCAGATAGGTAGAAAACCCTTTTTTAATCCACCTAGTGGTGTAACAATATCTTTCACATATTACTCATGTTCTGACAAGATTTTTTCTCAAACTTAAAAAAGTCAAAAACTTTCTTTGGTAAAAACTACCATCACCTTTTCGATTTGTAAACAGCTATGTAAAGTTAATATAAAACCCTGCACGCTATACAAAATTGAACAAAGCACACTGTGTGCTAGGCGTGTGCGTTTTCGTCTTCTTCAGTACCAGCACGTACTGATGCATACCGATTTTGCATAATTTTGTATGACAGTTTGAAAGTTTTGATACTTATTGCCCTATAATTTTCCGGAAGTCGGATCTGGATGAAATTGCACAGTGTCTCTTAAGCCACTGAGACCTTTATTTTGAATAATGATTTGTGAAAATCGGTTTACCCGTTGCTGAAAAATCGAAATGAGTTCCGGTTTCGGAGCTTTTCTTAACTATTACCGGTGCGTTTGGAATCAGAAACCGATCATTAGTAGTCCCAAAGTAGATTTATATAAATCCATTTAAAGAGGGTGTACATGACGCTAAAAAAATGAGCAAAATTATACACTGATTTTCACAAACTTTGGCTTAAATGAGAGATCTTATGGTTCCATGAGTTACCATTGAATTTGATCTGGCTCCGTTTTCCGGTTCCGGAATTACAGTATGAAGCGAGTTTTAAATTTCATACCATCATTTACAGCGATGTTACAAAAAATGTATATTTTTATGTTTCTAAATAGAGCTCAAACTGTTCTTGTTTGAAGTTTTCAGTTCCAGGTTCCGGAAGTACCGAAAGCAGTGGTCAAAATCATCAAAACCTAGCTCACTTTCTCAGATATGGTTTGATAGATTTTCCCAAATTTAGGCTCCAATGAAAGGTTGAATTACAGAATGATATTGTTTACAAGATTTGAACCATTCAGAGTGACTAAACAAAGATGGTATACATTATTCTAAATGTGGCTTTAAGCTGTTTTTTCGTAGGTTATGTTAGTTGCTGGCATAAAATACTTTTTTTGCTTCTGTTCAAGTGTTATGAAGGATTCTACTGTAGTATAAGAGAGCCATCATTACATTACTACAATAATTAAAACAGGTTTTTGCATCCTTTGACTTTCAATGTTGATATCAGCTATCTAAAAATAGTATATGAATATTTTTCCAAGTTCAAAATGTGAATTTCTGGTTTGAAATTTCTTATTTCATGTCGGCTTCGAAACATCTATTTCATGTCGGCTTCGGCGATCTAACACTTGAAAATTTTTCTTAGCATTTTCGTTTAGTTAATCATTTCCAGAATGTTTTGTCAAATTTGCAAGTCAATCAAAACAAAACTCTGGAAGTTAATGGCCTTTATCTTCTCTTATCTCATACTGCGATGAGGTATGTATTATCTTATACTGAGAAGAGCTCAACGTTAAGTTCCGGAAGCATGCTAGCGAGAGACAGAATGAGTAGGAGAATAAGACGGAAACTTGAAAACGATGATTCAGTATGATGTTTAGCTTTATTTGTTTCGTTAGATTTTATAGACAATAAACTTTTAACGCGTTTCTCTCGAAAGCAGGTTTTAATAGTCCAACTACCTCCAAATATAAAAAAAATCAAATCATTATCTAGCAAAGTCCTGGCAGTACATTCCTTTTGTGGAATTTGGCCTTACTGTTTCAACAGACTTCGCAGCCGATTCTTAGTGTACAGAATCATTGCATGGCTAGTACTATGGATCCTACTGACACTAAGAATCCTTCCAGGTCGGGGCTCGAACATACGACAACTGGCTTGTAAGACCAGCGCCCTATGCATTCAATTCTGCGCCGAGATACAGTGGACACCGTAAATCATGATTTCTGTAAAGTGTGCTCGAAAATGTTGTTCGAAAAATGCTTCGTATTATGAAAAACATTTGAATATATATGTACTTACGATACCTCTAAAAAAATCGCAAAATAGTATTTTTTATCCATTAAACCTACAACACCTCCTCCTCTTTCACACCCCGTTGTTTGTCATTTTTTTGAGGTCACTTCTTAGAAAACATGATTTGCGGTGTCCTTTGTATCTCAGCGCAAGAAATTCAGAGGTCAACAAATCAAAGTTTTTCTAGACCCCAACGTTTTTGTTTGATTTTTTTTTAATATTTTGAATTTTCCGAGGCTCGGGGGACAGAGTGTCATATACCAATCGATTCAGCTCAACAAACTGAGCAAATGTCCGTGTGTGTCTGTATGTATGTTGTCAACAAAGAGCTCAAGATCTCAGAGATGACAGGACCGATTTTGATCAAACTAGTCGCAAATGAAAGGTATCTCTGTCACCCTGAACGCTATTGAATGGTTTCGAGATGTTTACTTTTTGTCAAAATCCGTCAATTTTTAACGAAGTTATTGATGTTTTTGTGTAAGCGAGTTTTCGCCTTAATCCAGTAGTAGGAGTTTTACGCGCTTGATGGTAAAGCGATGTTTCGGAGCAAAGTGAAACACGATTTTCAATACTGTTTTATGCAATTGTTTCTTGGCACCTAATAGACTATGCACAGCACCCTTTTTCATGATTATAGCACGGTTCGTTTTTGGCAACATAATCGTTCGAACATGACATAACACATGGATCAATAAGTCCCGAGACTAAAGCAGAGATGGCGCTCGTAGTAAACCAGTAACCACGTCTTTCTAGAGTACTAACCTTTGCTTGAAACGGGTTAAAATTTTAAGTCGATCCGATCAGAAACAGCTGAGTTTGGAGGTTGGAGTAAAGTCGTTTTGTAGTTTATTTAAAAAATGGAAAAAACCGAGTTTCGTGTTTCGATAAAACATTGTTTTTCAATGGGTAAAAACACCGTGCAAGCGAAACAATGGATTGAAAAATGTTATCCGGACTCTTGTCCATGAAAAGCAACGATTTGTCGGTGGTTCGCCGAGTTTAAACGTGGTCGTACCGACACAAATGACGCGGAACGCTCGGGTAGACCTGTGGAAGCCGTTACACCGGAAAATGTGAGTGAAGTGACAAAAAATATAATGAAAGATCGTAAAGTGAAGCTCCGTGAGATTGCTGAGATGACACAAATATCATATGGAAGTGTATTTACTATCCTTCATGAAAAATTGAGCATGAAAAAGGTTTTTTCTAAGTGGGTGCCACGATTGCTTTCGATGGAACAAAATGCACCCTGCCACAAGTCGATGAAAACAATGGCGAAATTGAACGAATTGGGCTTTGATCTGCTTCCCCACCCCCCATACTCGCCAGATTTAGCCCCCAGTGACTACTGGATCTTTGCTGATCTTAAAAAAAAATGCTCCAGGGAAAAAGATTTGGCTCAAATGAGGAGGTCATCGCTGAAATTGAAGCTTATTTTGAAGCGAAAGATAATTTTTTTTATAAACATGGTATTGAAAAATTGGAAAAACGTTGGAACCATTGTATCACCCTAAAAGGTGATTATGTTGATGAATAAAAAAAAAATTGCAAAAAAAATGTTGTTTCCATTGTTAGTCTCGGGACTTATTGATCCATGTGTTATGTATGAAAAAAATGACAGTATTTTAAAATTCAAAACAATTTTTTTTTTCGGAGATGGCTTAACTGATTTCTACGAACTTAGACTCATATGAACAATCCTATGCTATTTGGATCCGATTTCTGGTTCCAGAATTACAGGATGATATATGTAATGAAATTAAAATTCGCTTCACAATTAGGTCACTGAACCGGTTTCGTCCATCTAACATTCAAATGAAACATCTTAAGGTCCCATAAAAACTGTTTGTATTTTAATCAGATCCGACTTCCGGTTCAGGAGATACAGGGTTAATAATGTAAAAATTGTTTTTTTTTTCATACTCTGATATAATTTGTTGAGTACCACTAAGATGTCAACAGCGTCTACAGTTTATTGATTTGTAAGTGTTGGTGGAGATTGTAAACGTATATGTTTCAAATTGTCAGTGCTAGATGAAACACGGGCCGGCTTTATGTAACCGAAAACAAAGTCCTTCGGTGATGCCGACACTGTCAGTTCGTTACGTACGAAATATTTGAAGACCAGTTCAATTCACAACCTGCTTCTCGACGGGGTACCGTTACAAGAGCACACAAATAATCATACATACAATTATGCCCCAAACACTAACCATTAATTAATTATATTTTCTTAATGACCCACTGCGTTCTAATTGCGTGATTTCAGACCCCACCCTGCTGGTTTGGCTTGGATTTGCGGGAGGATCTGCTTTCACCCATTAAGAAAATGTATCAAACTCTATTCCGTTCGACTTGTTGTTTGGTGGAATTACACCGGAAAGCAGCCCGATTTTTCCCACAAAAAAACGCTGCCCAGAAACACTTCATTTCATTAGTTTTGACTGTACTTTTGTTCTCTTCTTCTCCACCGACAGGATATCCGATCCTAAGACTAGCGGACACGGCAGCTGTGGGACAGCGACGATGGCGCAGGAAGCGGCGAAAAGGCTGAAAATGAGGAAAAACATGAGATCGATGATGTGCTTCGTGATATTTCTGCTGGTTTTCATCATGAATTATGGTGAGTGTTTTGCTACTGGCTCCGAGGGTACCCTTCCACGCACGGCACAGCAGGAAATTGCTTGCTGGCCCACATGGTCCTGACTGCTGGTGGGCCAGTGGTCAGCAGACCGAGTAGATGATGAATTGTGCAATGTAGGGTAGGGTGAAGATTAATGGGAGTGTGCGGATTTCAAATACATTGATCATTGATATAAATGAGAATGGCCGGAGCCACCTGAAGGAGATATTTTTTTGACGAAAAACATAAACTACTGCGACAACAACAGCTGTGTCGTATCGGTTTGAAACCTTTTAGATCATAACATAGTTTAACTGAGTATGAGTGTGTGTGTATGTGTGTAAATAAACTTTATATTATAGATAGGTTGTTGTAAAGTTTTAGTCAAATCTTAGTTCCGATTTCACAGTATCGAGATGATGAGTTAGACTTATCTGATAATGCTATATTATCTATATGATAGAAGAACAATAGGAAAGAAATAAAATTTACGTCACAAGATTTGTTTTATGAGACTAACGATTGAAAACCAAATGGACAGAAGTGAAACTACACAGCAAAAAATTATGAATTTTATAGGTGATATAATTCCACATTTGACACAAATCGTATAAACCTAAGTCGTCAGTATGGCTGGATTTTGCAATAATGACTTAAATACAGCTCCGAGCTGATGTTTCGGCAATCAAATACATGTGTCAGCTCTTAAAATTTTATTAGAATGCATGAAGTATGTGTTGAATCAATCGTATAACTGTCATTTTTGATGCCGCTATATATCTCCTAATTTATTCGATGTTGTACACAGAAAAAAATTTACATGTAGCATGTATATGACTTATCTCATAAATACTTTAAACGGTTGATTACTGAATTTGACAAGAATGACTTCAATCTTTGGCAAATATTATCAACCATCCACACGAGCACGATAATGTATAATAAAATCGGGGTGAAATAAACCTATAACTAAACTAAAATAATAATACCTTATGATCAAAAAAGAACCGGAATTTTCATTTTAAAATTCCCGCGCTTGTCCAATCGGTAAACTTTTATGCTCTCAACGTTGGCAACACTTTTATACACATTCTGTCAAATTTTGACGCATATCGTACGATTAGTTTTGTTTGGCGTCTATACAAAAAAGTGGAAAAATTTTCGTGTGGCGATTTTTATAATTGATGAAAATTTAGAACAACGGCTCGCCTTCGAAGCGCCATTCGGTCGATTGTTGTGCGGTTTCGACGTCATATTCATAGATCCACACCTCATCACCAGTTATGATGCATTCGATGAATGTGGGGTCACTATCTGCGTTGGAAATCATCTCTTTGGCCACTTCAACATAACGCTGTTTTTGAATGAAATTCAGCTTTTTTGGCACCAACCGAGAAGCGACGCGTTTCAAACCCAAAACATCAGTTAAAATGTGTTCGGCTGATCCATAAGCGATGCCCAACAACATAGCTATCTCTTTAATCGGTACAGAACGATTTTGCAACACGATTTGCTTCGCCGAGTCAATGTTTTCTTCAGTAACAGATGTTGTTGGGCGGCCAGGGATCTCATCATGGCCCAAGCTTGTACGACCACCTTTGAAGCGTTTATACCACTCGTATGCCTGTGTTTCTCCTAGATACGATTCACCAAAGGCCTTTTCTAACATTTTCAACGTTTCGGAACACTTAAATCCATTTGCAACACAAAATTTGATGCACGCACGTTGTTCTAAATTTTCATCTATTATAAAAATCGCCACACGAAAATTTTTCAACTTCTTTGTATAGACGTCAAACAAAAACTAATCATACGATATGCGTCAAAATGTGTTGCCAACGTTGAGAGAATAAAAGTTTACCGATTGGACAAGCGCGGGAATTTTAAAATGAAAATTCCGGTTTTTTTATAAGGTACGTCATTTTTGACGCAAAACAAAACCTATTTTTAATCCATCTAGTGATGTGATAATGCCTTTCTCTTATTATTCAAACAGTTTCATTGGAACATCATTTTTTAATTAGGCTCATTTCTGACTTCATTCAGATTGTTTCGGTTTGTTATCAAAGGTGGGGTACAGTGCTTACGTCGCATATTCAGTTTCATTCTCAAACTCAAAAGTATTAGCAATAATACATTTAAATGAAATTGATCATAGGCCACTTTTTAAGAAATGTGCGGATGGAAAAATGAAATTTTTCGGCTTAATAACTTATACTGTTATTTAACCGGAAGTATCTGCAATTTAACCTAGCAATGACTCCTTAGTAGCTTTTAAACGAGCTTAGGATTGTTAAAATCGGTTAAGCTATCCCTGAGAAAATTGAGCTGAGAGAAAAAAAAGATGGGTTAGTCGATGCCTTTCACAGAGCCCACCTGAGTTCGATTCCCAACCCAGCACATAGGGTCAGAAAGTTTTGCTGGCTCCTCTATAATAGAAACAAACAGAAAATGATTTTCGAATCTCGATAACATTTTGTTGCAAATCACATGAAAATTATTTTGTTGTAAAATTCTTTGTTCCCGAAATGCTGTCTGATGCAGGTTCAATCAACAGAAAGTTTTTCTGGCTCGAAGAGGCGAATGACCAACCATAAGGTTGAAATAAGATTTTTTTTGATTCACAGTAAATAAAAATAGTCAGTATTATTTATAATGAATTTTGAAACGAATGATTTTTGATAAGATAAATTTTGGTTTCACTTAGAGTTTAAAAATGTCTTCATCGTTATCAGTATCGCTGTCTAATAACCGGAATCAACATTTCAACAAAGTTAGGTTCGTTTTAATGCTACTCTGTGTTCATTGAACAGGTTTGAACTTCGAATGGCTGTCACTTACGGTTCCGGTAACATAATGGTATAAGTGACAAAAACGTCAAAACTGATTACTGCTCAGTTTTCTCGGATATGGATTATCCGATATTAATAATTTTATGCTTGTTAGGTGAGTTTATTTCGTCGGTCGCATCGAAATGCCATGTTTCGTGATGTATTTGAAATTTACTTAGTGATACCGTCGTAATGGAGTAATACCATCTATAAAAGCAGCTAATAATATTAACATACATGCTGCGATGAATAATAATTACGAGGTCTGTTCAAAAAGTTCCCGGAATTTTTTAATTGCGCGCGTCTGGAGAGTCCGGTGGTCAAAAATTTTTTTTATTGTGTTGGTACATATGTCCCTAATGTATGGTGAATTTTCAGCTGTATTCATTGTTTACATTCTGTCTTGTAGCGGCTGGTGTAGACGCGTTTTTTTGAGCTCGGCGATTTTTGTTAGTTTAAACAATGGAAGAATTGAAGAGTCTAAGAATTTGTATTAAATTTTGCGTGAGAAATGAAATAAAGTGTAACCAAGTGTGCGAAATGTTACAGAGAGCCTACGGTGAGTCTGCTATAAAAAAAACAAGTGTTTACGAGTGGTATAAGCGTTTCCAAGATGGCCGCGAAGACGTTGAAGACGACGAACGCTCCGGTCGACCCAGCACGTCAATAATCGATGAAAATGTGGGAAAAGTGGAAAAAATGATTATGGATGATCGCCGAATCACTATTAGAGAAGTTGCTGATGAAGTTGGCATATCAGTTGGCTCATGCCATCATATTTTTTCAAATGTTTGAGCATGAAACGAGTGGCAGCAAAATTCGTTCCAAAACTGCTGAATTTTGATCAAATTTTTTGGCTAAAAACAAGACTTTAACCATGCCCCAACCTCCTTATTCACCAGATATCGCTCCGTGTGATTTTTTTTCTGTTCCCAAAGTTGAAGAGACCCATGAAAGGACAGCGTTTTTCATCGACTGAAGAGATAAAGGCAGAATCGCTGAGAGTGCTACAGAGCATTACAAAAAGTGACTATCAGGGGTGTTTCGAAGACTGGAAAAAACGCTGTCATAAGTGTATTATATCTAGGGGGGACTTTGAAGGGGACCATATAGATGTAGACGAATAAATAAATATTTTTTTAGAAAAATGAGAATTCCGGGTACTTTTTGAACAGACCTCGTATAATGATAAGAAAAACATGTCCAATCACAAAGTGCTTGAAGCTTGCATATCATACACAGAAGTAACAGAAGTGCAGGATTTTGCTACGCCAATTCAAACCCACCATTCGAACGCTGCGCCAAATGCTGCACTCTTGTTACTTCTATAATAATCGAATTCATGTCAAATAGCATTTTATTAACCTAATTAGTGCTTGAACATACCATGAAATCGGTATTTTTCCCAACTCTGGAGATAAGTACTGCTGAAAGAGCATTCCGGAAAGTTACAAATTGACAATTTTCCCCAATTTGAGCATCCTCAAGCATATGAACTGACGAAAAACATTGATGTACATGCACCTTTAATATTCCTCATCACCCGTCACTAAACTTCCCAAAGATACAAAATTGGCAATTTTTCTATGATTTGTAAAGTCTCATTGATAAGCGTCATCCATAGTTAAAAATTCCTGTAGGACCCCTCATCGGGATCAACGATTTTAGAAGTAAATCAATTGGCACTCATGTCTGATCTTGCTCATATGTGATTTTCTTCCACAATGCTCAAAGCTGATCGAAAATCAAAGTCCTGGCATTATATTCCTTTTGTGGAATTTAGCCTTTTTGTTTCAACAGACTTCGCAGCCGATTCAAAGCGTACAGATTCCATTGCATGGCTAGTGCTACGATCCTACTGGCACTAAGAATTCTACCAGGTTGAGGCTCGAACATACGACAACTGGCTTGTGAGACCAGTGTCCTATGCAGTGACCCTCTAACCCGGGCTATCGTCAGGTAATTTGATCTTACAGCAATCAGTGAAATAGTAGCTCAAAATCACTACCGATTATGTGTGACGGAAGATTGTGTTGATTTTTACATGGAAACTTTCTACGATTTTTGAATACGGGATATTGATGACGAACCTTTCATTTTAATCTAATTGTATCGAAATCAGATATTTTTATTTTGATCTTATTCGATAATATATGTCCATAAATATGTTTTTCGGAATCATAATCCATTAAAGTTAATTATTGTTATTATTATTATTACATTGTTATTTTAATTCACCCCGGATTTAATCAATAATGTTCATTCACCGGGTGATTAAAGTGTAAAAAATTACTCCAACTATCGATATTATCAGGTTCAAAAAGTAGTTTAATATAACTAAAATTACTAACGTAATTACTCTCTCTTTATTTTAGATCATAAATTGAATGGGTTTTTTATGTATGACCACGCAAACAATTTTAAATAAATTTTAAGATTGTATTGAGCAAGTTCGCATCAAAATTTTCAAGAAATAGATAAAAGAGAACTTTCGAATGATTGAATAGTTACAGATACTTTTTCCCGCTTCTGAAAACTTAATTATTAGCAATATTGTGCCGTACGCCAAGAAAAGTAATTAAAAAAATCTCAGAAAACACAACTGCCAAAAAAATGCAGGGTTTAATATTCTTACAAAATTGCATAAATGTTATTACACTGGACCACTCGAACCTCGATCTTGGCTGAGCTGAGAACGTACGAAGCGCTGTACATTCATTTCTGCCGCGGTACAAAAATGCGCGAACGAGTTTTTGTGAGAGCAACTCTTCGCATGCGCATGGTTGTTTTCAAAGAATGACAACAAATTTGTCTCAGCGCAATAAAAAGAGCGCGTATGCATAAGGTCTGCTGCTACTCTGTGTAATATACAGTTCCCACATTTTTTAATTCACGGTGTTCGGTTTTTTGATTCACAATCGAAAATCTTGATTCAGATTTTCGTGCGCAAAATGGGCTTATTTCCACCTCTGGTTTAAACCTCTATATTCGACGCAAAAAATTGATTTTCGAATCTCGATTCTCGGGGAAATAACATTTTGTTGACGATCACAGGAAAATTATTTTGTTGTAAAATTCTTTGTTCCTCGCGTAGCTGAACTTGAATGGACGAAGCTCAGTCGCGTGATTCCGTGCGATCTGTCAAGCTTCGCATCGCTTCGCTTCGCGTCGCTTGTCGCTTTCTCTCTGGCTTCACCCTTAGAGCATCGACCCGTTTTGTAATGTTTCGTGAGATGCATGCTGTCCGGTCATGTGAGACTGAAGTATTAGCAATAATTTTGCTAATATTTCCAGATTTCCAGATAACTAACAAACATATACTAATACCGCATTATGATAGCAAGCAATCGCTAATTGACTATTCAAAAGCTACTCAGATTGAATTAGAGCCGACTTTGGCATTATATATGTCTATTCATAGACAATACTTATTCATGGCTAGTGTGAATTCAGAAAGCTGAACTCTGATAGAATTATAATAGATAGGCTTTCAGATTGCAGATATAGAGCTATGAACATTTTCGGTGCTCTTAAACGGCTATTTTACTGCCATTCATAGTATTTACTGGTTACCTGGGTTCGTTTGCTTTCAGAGCTTCGCTATTGCTTTGAATGACCAATCAGTGTGATGCTTTCCAGGTAATAACCTTCCTCCTTCAAGACCATCGTCTCTGTTAAGGAGAGCCAGTATGACAACACAGCGTCCTCAATTTTTCACAGACAAAATAAGACATTGCTCACTATGGATCGAAATCAAGTATAAAAATACGCATCGATATGCGTAGAAATATTTCCATTCCGTAGTTAAAAAATATTAATGATTAAAACAAAAGCTGTAAGTGTTCAAACCAATGGGGCAAAGCGGGGATTTCTTGATATCTCTTTTGGGGATTTCTTGATATCTCTTTGGTGTCAGCTACAAAAAAAATGGAATTTCGTTTTATAATATCCTCGATCTTTACCATGCGTTTTCGTTAACTCACTTGTAAGCGGATAAATGACAACTTTGATTAAATTAAAAGAAGCGGACTATTTCTAACAATAAACCTTCTGAAGACATGAAAGCTCCAAAACCAAACGCTAATGCACAAATAAAAAAACGCGTGTTTTGACATAATTGGAACCACTGTGCATTATGTTGTCGAATTCGTTGTGATTATACAAATTCAAAAACTATGCACCAACTTTAAACAATTTTACATGATATTTATTTTTTTGTGTTAAATATTCGGAATAAGCTGTACAACCAATACAAAGAATTTGATTTAGGTAACCATTCTAGTAAAAGTATGCGTTGCAAATTAGTCAAGGGTAAGTAACCGCAATAAAATATGTTGCTTCGGTTCTGGGACCGAAATCCCGAAAAATTAAATTTATATATCCCTCCATGTAGCATAACGGTGTAGAGCACCGGAGGATATTTCCTAAATTATTAGCTAGTACAAGGAACTTGTGTTTTCTTCCTGGAGCAACATGCCAGACGCCACACAAGTGCCTCTCTATTTTGCTGTCACTCTTTGCTACTTTATCCGAAAATTGTTCTAATGGACGCGGACCAACAAGGATACAAGCCTAAGGGGATTTCTGCCGATCTGGGACAAAGGCCGAGTTTTGTTTCAATGCTTAGCCTTGAAGTTGATTTAGGTTGGAGGAATCGATTAGGGGATTTATTTGTTGGCTGTTCGCTTGAAGTTTGAACCGAGCGAACTGAATAATGAAGTGAGCCAAAATCTGAAAAGTTAAGAATGACTTTTTGCACTTCTGGGAATTATTTTGCGAGGTGTTCCGGTCGATAAGCTACTGAGAACACAGTGAGCAGCTTTTGCGAAACTGTTCCATTAGATTTAACCTTCTGTCTCGGAATGGGCCCTCATGCCACCCGACAGTTGTTCCTGAACGATGTTTCTACTTGCCCATTAGCTCAAAAACTTTTATATGTAATACATCGATTGAAGCAACAATCTTACTGTACAAGTTGCCTCCTGCTGACTTATACACATTGTGATTGGTATCTGACATTTAACGAACGCAGCCTGCTATAGACGAATAACCGGAGCCGACATTTCGGAATTCTGCACCGTGTCTGCTTTTTCACCTACCGAAGGTCATCATAACCCATCAGAAGCCTGACGGCGTCACGCTCGGCGTAGGATCGACTGCCCATCAGGCCTCAGTCACGTTATTTTATTTCATATCATCCTGCAGTGTTTCGATTCCCAAAGGTAACACGCTGTTGTTTATCGTTTCAATTCTGGAGCTTTTCTCTGGTTTTTTGTCCTGGTCAGATTTCTTACGTTCTTGGCTCTATGAACCCTCCAACATACAATCACAAATAATGTAAAAGCTTTTATCATGATAATGAAGTACCGTATTTATGTTCATAGCGAATCTCATTTCTACCGACCACGATTGTTCTTTCCTTTTTTTTTGTCTGTTGTCGACTTGTCACAAATGAGTTTGTATCCTGGAATCGTACAGACAGATCGAAAGCCGGGAACTTTCACATTGCTTTGCTCCTTGGTACGGATTCATCAGGTTCAGTGTCCCGTGCGAGTCGTTCGAAAGGTGCTTTACTTCCTTCTGACCCACTTTCGGTTACCTCCCTAGCACGACAATCTTTTTCGAGATCTGATAAATTTGACTCCATTTTCAATTGAAATTGATAAATTGCCACTGTTTATTGAAAAGCTAGCTCGTCTCATGGGAACTTGCCGCCTGCTCCGCCAACAGTTCATTCAAGCATACAATCGATGGAAGTTTTTGTTGCCATTCATTTCCAGCTGGATTGCAAGAAATGTGACTCCTCAAAATGCCAGCCATTCAGCCAACCAAAACAAATCGAGCTGTGACTGGCTGGTGGTTGGCTTGGGAAATGGCAGGCTGGGTCGCTGCCGTCTATATAAGTATATGCAAGCGAGACAGCAGCCAGGAGCGAGCCGAGAGTTTCTCGTTCACGAACTCGTCCATCAAGCGCACGGCTGTTCGTGCTGCGGAACAGTCCGTTTGGCAAGGCCAAGTGGCGTCGTTTGCGAAATTGATTTCCATTTTTTTCGCTTTCGTGACATTTTGATTTTGAGCAAGTTGGCGAATTGGCCCACTCGGCGGGATCAGTTTTTGCTTCTTTCTCTCTCATTCTAATAAATAAATTGGTGTTAATTTTTCGCTCGGTGGAGCATTGACAATCTATTACTCACAGTTGAGCGAGTTTTTTGTAAGTTTATTTGGATGCAATTATACAATGTATTTTTAGTAATTTCAACAATGCTTTAATGGTAGAAATCAAGGAACTTTTGTTGAAATTTTTCATCAGAAAAAAAACATCTGTATCATAACCTGATACCAAACTGAGCTGAGGATACAAATACTGCGGTCGAAACAATCGAAAGAACATTTCAACTACAACATTATTTCGAGAAATGGACCGGTGAATTGACCTCCGCGTTCGTGTGATTTGACGCCACTCGATTTTTTTTTGGAGATACGTAAAAACATTGGTTTATGTGGATAAACTAGCAACGATACTTTGGAAAAAAATATTCAACGTATCATTACTGAAATACGCACTCAAAAGCTTGACAAAGTGGTCGAAAATTGGGCCTCCAGAATACCCTTTGTGAAAAATAATCGTAGCGGCCATATTGCCGAAATCATATTTAAATGCTAAATGCCAAGAAATTATTGGTGGATAAAAAAAAATTGGCTATTTCATAATTTGACATGTGTTCAATTTAAATTTCAAATCAGCCTTTATTAACATGGAAAAATAATAACTGTGAAGTTAATGATATGACTTATCTTTACATGCTTTACTTTACTTTAAGTGAATTACGACGCTCTTTTTATGTGCATAATGACGTAAATTTACACGATTTTTTCTAAGTGTGGAAAAAGAAGCTCTTTCCAGGGCTAAAACAGATTTTTTAAGAGCTGATGTAGTATTTCCGTAATTACCAGCATCAATATATTTCTTGCCGTAATATCTGAAGAGTGCGATCGTTCTATTCCCCAATAAAGCAAACATAAGAAATCAAGAGTAACGAAGAGAATTTTTTAAGAAAATCTAAGACCTCAACGTAAGAAACATACAAAGTACTAACCTGCATTCAGAAGTATCATTTAATACACAGTTCGAAAAAATCTTGTGATTTTACATCTTATAAGATGCACATAAATGGAGCGTCGTATTTTACAACAATTTATATTCAAGAATATGTAAAATTGTGTGCTATGAAAGTTACATGGCTTGAATTCGAATGAAATGAAAACAAAACAAAAACGATAACAACAGCGCGACTTGAACCGAAAAACACTAGATCACAAACATATCGAAAACTCTAATGAACCACAGAAGCACATATATGTTCGTTGAATAATTAATACATATAAATCCTTACAGCGGCACTTGGTAACCAAGTGCAAATTACGCTCGGAACGTATAAAATTCTGTGCGAGTGGAATATTGCGTCGTTTGAAAAATTAAATAGTAAAGAATTGTATCGTTTGTAGAATTGTGTCACCAGTGAAATTCATAATTTTTTTCTGTGTAAGCATATCATCAGCGTATTGTTAGTTTATGATGTATGTCTATGCGGGTTTAGCCTAGGTTAGCGGTTTAATGCATACGACGCTAGTCTTACAAGCCAGTTGTCATACGTTCGAGTCCCGACCTGGAAGAATTCTCAGTGTCAGTATCAGGAATCAGGAATCAGAACAAATTGGCTCAAATGGCACGTTCCCCTTGATATTTGGAGATTTGTGCCTTGCCATAAATTTGTGTTTAGCATCATTTTCCCGATATATAAGAGGGAAGGATTGAAAGGAAATGGTAAGGGTTGGACTAGGAGGATGGGAAAAATTGACGACACAAAAACACATAAAAGCAGAAGTAAATTCTGCACCCCTAAGGGATGCTGAACAATCTGCTGAGGATCACATTTAGTGGAAGCAGAAGGAAATTCTGAACCTCTACGAGGTCCCGAACAGTCTGCTGTTAATAAAACCTCCAACCCCCGAGAGGATTTAGAGATCTTACAAAAGCGACACCATTCTGCACTCCCGGAAGAATGCAGAACGACTCGCAGTATGTACGAGCAGAAGTAAATTCGGCACCCCCCAAAGGATGCCAAACAATCTGCTAAACCCTATTTAAGGTGAATACAGAAGGGATTCATTCACTCCAGGAAGAACGATGAACCCTTCTGACTATAGCTCCTTACCACATTGGGTGAGAAACGAGAGAATATCCTTCAATTTTAGCTCCGCATACACAGACTCAACCATGTATGGAGAACCAAAAACCCGGATACGTAGCTGCGTCAATGCGGGACAGTTACATATCAGATGATATGAAGTACCATAATCGCATTTACACAAATTACACGAATTATACTCAGCACGTTGAATAGTAGCCATGTGATAATTGAGTTTGCAATGTCCAGTCAGAGCTCTGACCAGAATATTTCAATGATACTTGGAGAAATGCAGTAGACACTTTGACATTTTCAGATTTAAATCTGGTAAAAATGCTTTTGTCTGAGCGCAAGTTTGCAAGCTGCGCCAGTAGCTGGCATGTTTGGATGCAACCCAAGAACGTATCTTGTGCTTTATCCAACTAGTTGAAAGTGGTAAAGCTGGTTCAGGACCAACGAAATCATTCGTTGCACCAGCTCTAGCCAACTCATCAGCCCATTCATTTCCAGTAATACCAGAATGGCCGGGTACCCATAAGAAGTAAACAGCATTTGAAATGCTGAGGTCTTCAAATTGAGTTCGACATGCGATCACTAGATTCGACCGTGAGTCATTCGAACTGAGTGTTTTTAAGGCTGCCTGACTGTCGGAACAAAAATAAATACGTTTACCACAGATCCTCTGCTGAAGTGCCGATTGTACTCCACACAGAATTGCGTAGATTTCTGCTTGGAACACAGTACAGTATCTACCAAGTGAATGAGACTGCTCCAGCCTCATTTCACGACAGTAGACACCAGCACCAGCACGACCATTCAACAGAGAACCGTCCGTAAAACAAACTATGTGTTCATCAAGTTGTCGTTCCAGACAACCAGACAACCATTCCTAACGAAGAGGATAGCTCACATTGAATGTTTTAAAAGGAAAACTGCATGTGAGAGTTAGGTCACTAGGAGCGAGTAAATACTCATCCCACGTAACCATTTGAGACCACAAGCGAGTGTGGCTGGTAGCATAATCTAATGGGTTACTGTTCCAAAGCCCTGTAACCCTAAGACGTTATGCACAAGATAATGCTTCTTGTTTTAGGAACACATGTAGTGGTTTAATACACAGTAGCGCTTCTAGAGCAGCATTAGGAGTTGTCGTGAATGCTCCTGTCATCGCCATTAGGACCATCCTTTGGAGATGATTTAGCTTTGACTGAATTGTCGCGACTTCTCCTTTCTGCCACCATACAAGACATCCATATGCTAAAATTGGTCTAACAATAGTTGTGTAGATCCAATGAATATATCTGGGTTTGAGTCCCCATGATTTTCCAAAAGCTCGTCTGCATTGGCCGAAAGCCATGCAAGCTCTTTCAATCCTGAAGTCAATGTGAGCAGACCAATTCAGTTTTGAGTCAAGAATAACCCCGACGTATTTAACTTGATCGACCACAGTGACCTCTGAACCAAAGAACTGCAACGGACGAGCTCCTGTAATTATCCTACGATGAGTGAAAAGCACCATTGATGTTTTGCCCGGATTTACAGATAATCCAACCTGACAACACCATTGTTCAACAAATCGCAGGGCTTGCTGCATTAAATCAAAGAGAGTGTTAATGCTTATACCGGTCATCAATATATGATAATCGTCGGCAAAACCATAAGTCGGAAATCCAAGGTTATTAAGTTTCCTTAACAAACCATCAGCGACTAGGTTCCATAAAAGTGGGGATAGTACACCACCTTGAGGAAAAACCCAAGATATTCCGTTCACGACTGCAATGTTTAACCTCCTGCAGCCATTCAGCCATCGGCACGGAAATACACCTTGACTTAGGAGTTCCTATTTTTGTGGCCTTTTACGACATGGAACAGGAAACCAGTGGATCAATTCTTGGTAAAAAATAATTCCGCCGGATGCCACACGGCTTACCTGTTTGGTGGACTTATACCACCGGTACAGGTGGACCGTAGCGTTATTCTTAGCCAGTTGGGAAACCGCTACCGACACTACACGGCTATCTAGGCTGCTCAGAGAGGGAAGTTAACATTGATGGTCAACTTCCATGGATGGCCGAGCAGCCGGCTAACGGCTAAATTTACACGATTTTTTCTAAGTGTGGAAAAAGAAGCTCTTTCCAGGGCTAAAACAGATTTTTTAAGAGCTGATGTAGTATTTCCGTAATTACCAGCATCAATATATTTCTTGCCGTAATATCTGAAGAGTGCGATCGTTCTATTCCCCAATAAAGCAAACATAAGAAATCAAGAGTAACGAAGAGAATTTTTTAAGAAAATCTAAGACCTCAACGTAAGAAACATACAAAGTACTAACCTGCATTCAGAAGTATCATTTAATACACAGTTCGAAAAAATCTTGTGATTTTACATCTTATAAGATGCACATAAATGGAGCGTCGTATTTTACAACAATTTATATTCAAGAATATGTAAAATTGTGTGCTATGAAAGTTACATGGCTTGAATTCGAATGAAATGAAAACAAAACAAAAACGATAACAACAGCGCGACTCGAACCGAAAAACACTAGATCACAAACATATCGAAAACTCTAATGAACCACAGAAGCACATATGTTCGTTGAATAATTAATACATATAAATCCTTACAGCGGCACTTGGTAACCAAGTGCAAATTACGCTCGGAACGTATAAAATTCTGTGCGAGTGGAATATTGCGTCGTTTGAAAAATTAAATAGTAAAGAATTGTATCGTTTGTAGAATTGTGTCACCAGTGAAATTCATAATTTTTTTCTGTGTAAGCATATCATCAGCGTATTGTTAGTTTATGATGTATGTCTATGCGGGTTTAGCCTAGGTTAGCGGTTTAATGCATACGGCGCTAGTCTTACAAGCCAGTTGTCATACGTTCGAGTCCCGACCTGGAAGAATTCTCAGTGTCAGTAAGATCGTAGTACTAGCCATGCAATGATTCGCTAAGAATCGGTTGTGAAGTCTGTTGAAACAGAAAGGTCAAATTCCTCAAAAGGAATGTAATACCAAATGAAATTTTCGCCTTCGTAAGCACCGGTCGTCGCAGGGAAGCAGCCTCCCGTAAAAATTATATATGTATAGATTTATTAGTTTGCCCATTTCATTCATAGCATAGCTTAATTAATCTGGACGTGATTTTGAAATTCACGGAAGAGTAATTCTAGAAATTCAAAATGTCTCGAAGGCTTAACTTTATATTTATTTGACAGGAGATTGATGAAAGTCCTGTATAAACTAAAGTCAATCCAATCATATTCGAATATGTTTTGCAGAAAGGATGATACATAGTTCACTAATCGACTTGCAATTCCCGAATCGAAACTCAGGCTAGCATGCAAATTTGTTCCTATCCGTTTCTGGTTTAACAGTTTTCGAGTAAACCTAGTGTTTTTTGCCTTTCTCATATGGAAAGGCTATGCAATCACTGTGAAAACCGACTTGTAACCGAGGCCCGGAGGGCCGAATGTCATATACCATTCGATTCAGTTCAACGAACTGAGCAAATATCCGTATGTGTGTGTATGTGTGTATGTAACAAAAATGTGCACTCGATTTTCTCGAAGATGGCCGGATCGATTTTCACAAACTTAGATTCAAATGAAAGGTCTCTTTGTCCCATAGGTATCAACCTTCGAATTTTACCCGAATCGGACTTCCGGTTCGGGAGTAAAGGGGGAAAATATGCACAAAAATGAAGAAAAGCACTCGATGTTCTCAGAGACCGCTCAACCGATTCTTATAGTCCGCAAGGTTGCTGTTGAATTTCATCTGAATACGACTTCCGGTTCGGGAGTTACGGGGTAAAATGTGCAAAATGAACTAAAACTCAATTTTTTCACAGATCTCTCATCCAATTTTCTCAAGTGTAAGTTCAAATGGAAGGTCTTACAACCCCATATAATCTCACCTTATTCCATCCCGATACAATTTCCGGTTCCACAATTACAAACTGATGGGTATAAAATTTCATTTTCACGGGCGTGTTTTAATACATGACACGAAAAAAATCAATCAAATACTTTCAAATAGCCTCATAATTCTTGAATTTGACAGTTTTGGTTAGTTGACGACCAAATACATTAATTTAAAGTATTCCGGATCTTCCGGTTCTTCAGATTCCGGAAGTATCGGAAAAAGTGATCGTGTACTCCAAACCGGAAATCACTCCAATTTCTTAGAAGCGGATGAACCGATTCTCACAAACTTACATTCAAATGAAAGGTTATGTTACGGAAACATGGGGTAAAATGCGCAAAAAATTGTTCAAATATGTCCACCAACTTTTCTCACAGATGGCTGAACCGATTTTCACAAGCTTAGATTCGAATTCCTGAATTTTGTTTGGAAAAGACTTCCGATTCCTGAGTTATGGGGTAAAATGTGCAACAAATGGAAATAAACGATTTTTACAAACTAAAATTTAAATGAAAGGTTTTATGATTCTATACAAAACTTCTGAATTTATAGGATAAAGTGTGTTTAAAATATAATACCATAACTTAAAGGGGTGAAACTAATCACTTAAAAAAATTCTAAATCGTCATCAAAACTGCTTCAACCGGTAGTCATTATCAGTCCACGGTCAAACAAAGCGATTTCGGTTATTCCATCAAAAATCGAAGAAAATTATTTTGAGGTATGCCACAGTATTATATATATGATAGAATGATTGATATGAGAGAAGCATCATTACACCACTGTAAAAAATCTTGCTTGCATAGAGATTGGGTTTTGAAAAACTCGTAACATCTTTTTAGCATGAACAAAGCATTTTTTTATATCTTAAATTAAACGGATGAAGAAAAAATCAGAGGATAGATGCTAAATCGATACGGCTCCGAAAGTAATGGTATCAATAAGCGGAAACTACAAGGTGACATGTAGCGACTATAACACGGACAAGGATAAATCATTGAAGAAAGGATCTTCTGTTCTACGCAATAGAAGATCGAGTTATCAGCTTTGAATCAAGAAACATAACATCTCTAATCGTTTCAAGTAAAGCGATGAAAATTCAAGTAGTGATGGGTATTTTCACAAAGCAATGCATGAGTGAAGCAAAAGTATATTTATTTACTCCACCATTATTTGAACAGAAATAGCAATTGCATAAAAGTTTAGATGAATCGATTACAATGTCGTCAAGATTCCTTAGTTTTGTTCCCTTGAAAATTTCGATAAGAAAATTTATTTATCAAATTTATCTGAGGAAAAATAACTATAATTGCGAAATAATGATAAGTTATTGTTTGCATTTCTGGTTTAATCATATTATCCATGCATTGGTTCCTAGTAATTCAAGCAGTTCCCTTTTCTCCTAGTTTTTGTTTTTATTTTTGTATGGTTGCCATTTTTCATTACTTCCACAGGCTGTTTCGTTTATTTGAGGTTGGGTCCCGTCGGCAACACTAATGATGGCATTACTTAACCTTGCCTGCTTCCACCAGCCTGCCGAGAAGGGACTCGAAATAGCATGTCACGTCGCCATGTCACAGCCAGTAGCTTAATGAGACTGGCTGTGGAATTTGAACCGTTCACACCTAAAAACAACTTACATTCCTTTTTATGTTTTTGTTTTCTTCGAGAGAATGCCATACGCCCACCACCTTTCACTTCTCCGCCCTCTTTCCGTTCTCCGAAATCCGTTTTCTATGTCATGATTTGGACCCTGCACCCGGAGTGGCCAAACTGGGAGCCTGAAGTAGCGGAAGAAAAACAAACCTCCTTAAAGCCCGTGTGTCTTCACCAGTCACCAGCCTGTGCTGTGTGTTACAAGAGCAATAACCATAAAATTTTATTTGCTTTGTATTCGTTATCCAGTGGTTGGTAGAAAGGACACCGGAAACGAGTTTGTGGGCGTGAAAAGCGGAAGTACACGTAGATATTTGGCAACATCTCAGAAGATCTTGTTCTATGTATGTTGTTGGCAGAGAGAAAAAGATAGGTTTTCGAACGTAAAAACTTTTCTTACTCCGGTTGAATCGTTTTTGCAGATGTGTGTACAGAACAACAGGCCTGGCAGACACTTTTTCCACGGTTCGAAGGAAGCTTCCACTGGAATGCTTCTGACGAGAGTAAAAGCTTTTCGTGTAGGATCCCTATATTTTTGTTTAAGTATGAGTAAATTTCGGAAAAAAAATCATATATTGTCATGTGGTTTGAAAATGCTACTTTGCTGTAAAAACAAGTTTCTTCAAGTTGGAAAAGTTAAAAGGCTTTCATCAGCAGCATTTCAACTAATTAATCGAGTAATTTAATCTCTTCAAAACTTGACTATATCTTCTCATTATAGACTTGGAGAAAGTGTAAAATATATCAAAACTAATATGCTCAACATCGATTTCAAATCATGCGAGCTGTTCATCCATTTAAGAAATTGTAAACAAAATATCTTTGCATTGGATTGGTTTAGCGAGCAAAAAATAACAAACTTTTAGAGCACAGATTGGTAATAACATATCATCGAAATATTTGGACCGAATATATAATTCACACATTTTGATCGAGTTTTCCTGGCAAACACCACTCGATCGAAACACAAAAGAAATTTCACATTAGATTAAAATATGACATATGACATTATGTAAAATGACCATTATGCCAAATAACTATTATGCCAAGTAACCCGTATGCCAAACGGCGTAATGTCAAACGGTATTATACCAAATGACCTTATTCCAAACGGGTAGCTCCCTGCTAAAACATTTTCTCCGCCAATTGACTTGAGGCATGCAAGCTATCGCTGCTTTGTAAGCGTGCGGAGTGAGTAAATAACGCAGCCCTAGTTATTCGTAGAATTTGAAGTGGTTCGAGCCCGGCTAACCTGAAAACATTTATAGAGACAGTAGATTTTTGTAGTTTAAATTTTACGTGGGTATCACATTCAAAAACTTTTCAGATGAAATTTTACTCTCTATTTATAGCGAATCATCGGCTTTCATTACCGAATATCCCGAGAAATCATAGATAAATATCACTGCAGTACAAAGACAGGTCGAATGAAGTGGGCGATGACAGTATCTCATATCGACATATTGAGCTTTATTGCGAACAATCGGTCGCTATACACACCAAACATATTATTCAGTACTGGGTAATATGAAATCTCTTGCATGTGAATTAGCAACACAAACAGAAATTGTAAGCTTGAAATCATACGTGCTAATTGGCGTTAAACTGTTCAGAACGCAAACTTTCATGGGGGCATAAATCTCATCTTGCCACCGTAAAACGTCATTTGCTGACCTCAATCAGCCAACGCCTGAATGTTGCAGAACGGAACCGCAGGCCGTGGGATGTTCTATTCATCGAAGCGATAATTAACATCGTCAATTAAATTGGAACTATGGTCCATCATCTACAAGGTAATTGCTGTTTGGTTGTTCGAATCGATTAGACTTGCAAATTATGTCATTCTTGTCGCGCCGTGTGAACTTGTTTCCACCTGATTTCGGCTCACCTCCACCTTAACGGCAAGGAGGATGTCCGGTAGGCCGAATGTCTTCCCGGTTGAGCGATTAGTCGAATTATTGGTGTTGCCGCCAGTGTCAGTTACCAAACCAAGTTCAAACACGACATCAGTAAAGTCGCGTCCTTCCATATGTCGTGTTTCGTTTGTTTCCATGTTTCAACACGAGTATATCATCGTACAGCCTATCTAGAAACTTAGTCGGGATGAAATTTGAGCTGTTGTTGTCATGTGCAAAGCATATAAAATAATGCGGGTTATTTATTAAGCATAAATCTCCGGAGCTGTTATGATTTATGTTCAATTGCTTACCGGTATATCAAATCACAACGAGGAATGTGATGTAATACCTGACACTGAAGACGTAATTGAGTATTTATTAAATTATTCGTACTTTGTTTGAAGGGTATGTAACTAATGAAAAATGCAATTATCGAACGGTAAACGATGTGTGGGATATGCGTATTGTTTTTTCCTGAGAGAACTTATTCGACCCTTACCAACAATTTTACGGTCGATGGCTACTGCCCTATGAAGACTTACAGGTTTTTAATTATGCATCCCAACTTATGATAACGCACATATTGAGTTTCTTTCCAAGTAAATCAAATTTGCAGCATTGCCTGCTGTTCTTATTTCATCAAAAAATTGCAGCCGGCAAACAATCTGTTCCAATGATAAGAAAATATGGGATATGGTTTAGTCAATTAATAAGTTGGGATATTTCGATTCGTTAGACAATCCTGGTGCTGCGATTTAGCTCGAAAACGAGGAAATGTATTCGATTTTGGATGAAGACCTTAACGAATCGCAACAAAATCGGCGCAGACAGTGGATGTAACTCAGTAAGCAATTAGCCTACATTTAAACGCATTGGGAGCGTTTCAGAAAAATCGTTTCTGAAATGTGGCTACAATAGCTCGAGAGGACCAGCGTGAGGTGGTGTTTTACGAATCATGAAAACCAGGCGAAACGATTAAGAAGAATTGCTACTGACAACAAATTATAAATTTGAAATTTTACCGCACTTCTTCCCACATATACCAGAGTAGCTTGTTGTTGCGCGAAAACTTTGGTTGTGAACAACATATCATTCCTATTCACTCAGTGTCGAAACATAACTTCTTAGCCAAGATTGGTTTCTCAATAGTTGGGTACATAGACCACCGTTTGCGCTTAAAATTCCTACATGTTTGCTGAACATACCCCACGAATCAAGGATCTTGATTAAGGACTGATGTCTTCAAGCAGCCACAGATTAGGTCAGAAGAGAAAGGAGGCTGCAGCTGATTTATTTTTCAGAAAAAAATCTTCTCGCATCAAAAGTGTTGAAATTGTTTTTCCTCACTTTAAAATCAAGAATATTTACCACTAGAAATACTATAACAACAATTTTCCATCGGCGCCATTCCGGCTACCAGACGACGTCGAAATGAAAGTTTTTCCCGGAGCGCTCAAAATACCGGCATGCTACAATATGCGGGTGGGAACAACCGCTACTGGTACTCATTGGCAAACCACGTAAATTACTGATAGCGATGCGTGCAAGGCATGCGAAACAGCCAAAGTTCAGCAAGAGCATTTTTCCCGGTGCGGTCGCAACCAGTAGCAGCTTCCACCGAACATGTGCCTTTGAAGCAACATCAGAGATTAGCTATTGCTTATTCAGACAGGGAAACCTATTCGCTGAAAGTTATGCCACTAGCAAAAGATGGGAAAACTTATGAATATTCGGTACAGTAGTTTGGATAGCGTTATGGGACCCCACGACGGTGGGTGTGTACTACAATATGTGTTAGGGTTTATTGGGATAGTAAGACTTTACAGTGATAGTTAAATTATGATAAGATTATGATTGAGTTCAGATTAGTTTGATAATTGATAAATAGATTGTGCACATGGATTGAAATGTGTGAGTGTTTAATCTTTTCTAAGTATCCATGTTTGGTAGCATTTTGCAAAAAAAAAAAAACACATGCAAACAGCTTTAATCACCCACTCGGGTAGGCGTTACCTCAATAGAATTCCGATGATCTATTTCGTTTACAAAGCAAATCGTGACAATACGATTTTTGTAATAAATGGATTCAAATTTTAAAGAGAGATCTTTTGAGGATGGCAACCGAGACTGTACGAGATACGAGTTCAAAATGCATTCAACTACACTCTAAAAATTTTTGAATTTTACAGGTGACTTAATCCCTCATACGATGTAATTCATAAATACCTAATTTGTTAAATGACGGAAAATTTTATTTGTAGTGACTTAATGTTAGATGAGCTTGAATTTTACTGGTTTCGACTGTAACTTGCGTTCTGCTGGCAGGTTCGCTATATAAATTTAAATGCACCTTTTACCAGCCAAGCAGATGCATGCTTCTGTGGCTCAGTCGATTAACAAACGTACTTTCGATCCAATGATTCTCGGTTCAAGTCGCGGTGGTTTCTATCAGTAGTATTTTTTTTATTTCAATAAATTCCATGTCATGGAGTCTTAGACACAATATTAAATGTTCTTTGATGTAAATTTGCGTGAACTGCGACGCTCCATTTATGTGCATCTAAAAAGATGTAAAATCACAGGGTTTTTTTTTAAACTGTGGGGAGTTGGATAAAATTAATTATTCTGTATAGGACTATAAGTTTATTTTAATTTGAATTTTTGTTTCTGAAATTCAATTTAGCTTTTTTTGATTAAACGGTTGAGTTTTGAGAAACGATTCGATACTAGAACCGGAATTCACAAATCGGTGTAGCCGAAGTCAGATAAATTCACCTGAGTAATTAAGTTTGAAAATCAGTGTAACATCTTTGAAAAATCGTAGTGCGAATTGAATTTTTGGGTACCTTTCGAATCTAAAACTGAATACTAAAACACTAAAGCTGAAATAAGTTTATTTGGTTATCGACTATCCAAATCTGGTAACCCGATAAACCTAATAATTTATGTGAAATAGACATTTTTATACTAATCACCCTGTATCCCCGAAACCGGAAGTTGGATATGACTGAAAAGCAAGATGTTTTATAGAATCTTAAAGCTTTTCATTCGAATCTTCAATGATTCTTAGATTTAATTTGAATCAGCCATCTAAGAAAAAAATGAGTTACAGTTCAGTCATCTAAGAAAAAAATGAGTTACACAATTTTAACTAGGTTTCACATATCATCTTGTAGTTTCGAAACCAGAGGTCGGAACCAAACATAATTCGGAAACCTTGTTGAGAGCATACGACTTTTCATATAAGTCTGAGTTTGTGGACAAGTTTGTAGAGTTTGTTGAGTCATCTCCGAAAAAATTGAGTGAAATTATTTGTCACACACGCATTTGCTGATCTCGACGAACTGATTCGAATGGTATATGGGTGTTATGTTCTTCCAGCATTTATATTGTAGTTTAACACAATATAATTATGGAATTGCTTTTAACTCGAAAATTCTGCCATAATCTGGTTTACATATGTCATATTCGAACGATTATGTTGCCAAAAACGAACCGTGCTAAAATCGGTCCGAGGCAAAATATCATGAAAAAGGATGCTGAACACAGTCTTTTCGATACTTAGAAATAATTGCATGTAACAGTATTAAAAATCGTGTTCCACGTTTCTTCCATTGCATTATCAAACAACGCTCAAAACTCCTACTACTGCAATAAGGCGAAAAGTCGCTTACACAAAAATATCGATATCTCCGTCAAAAATAGACGGATTTTAACAATCTATGGCTTGTTGGATAGCTATTATCGTGCGGAATCGAAGTCGGGTAACATATTCTGTTTTCAAGGTCAAGTGTGACAGATAATGTCAAAAAATATTGACATAAAACTTCGTATAACTCAAAAAGTAAACATCCGATCTCATAACCATTCAATAGCGTTCAGGGTGACGGTTATACCTTTCATTTGCTATTTGGTCATCGACTCTCAAAATCTGTGAACCCGATAAATTTATATGAAATTTTAACACTAATCTCTCTGTACCTCCTAAATCGGACACATTATTTTAATTTCAATATATATATATATATATATATATATATATATATATATATATATATATATATATATATATATATATATATATATATATATATATATATATATATATAAAGGGTGATTTTTTAAGAGCTTGAGAACTTTTTTGAACAATAAAACGCATAAAATTTGCAAAATCTCATCGGTTCTTTATTTTAAACGTTAGATTGGTACATGACATTTACTTTTTGAAGATAATTTCATTTAAATGTTGACCGCGGCTGCGTCTTAGGTGGTCCATTCGGAAAATCCGCTTTTTTATCGACAAATTTTGTTCAGCGATGAGGCTCATTTCTGGTTGAATGGCTACGTAAATAAGCAAAATTGCCGCATTTGGAGTGAAGAGCAACCAGAAGCCGTTCAAGAACTGCCCATGCATCCCGAAAAATGCACTGTTTGGTGTGGTTTGTACGCTGGTGGAATCATTGGACCGTATTTTTTCAAAGATGCTGTTGGACGCAACGTTACAGTGAATGGCGATCGCTATCGTTCGATGCTAACAAACTTTTTGTTGCCAAAAATGAAAGAACTGAACTTGGTTGACATGTGGTTTCAACAAGATGGCGCTACATGCCACACAGCTCGCGATTCTATGGCCATTTTGAGGGAAAACTTCGGAGAACAATTCATCTCAAGAAATGGACCGGTAAGTTGGCCACCAAGATCATGCGATTTGACGCCTTTAGACTATTTTTTGTGGGGCTACGTCAAGTCTAAAGTCTACAGAAATAAGCCAGTAACTATTCCAGCTTTGGAAGACAACATTTCCGAAGAAATTCGGGCTATTCCGGCCGAAATGCTCGAAAAAGTTGCCCAAAATTGGACTTTCCGAATGGACCACCTAAGACGCAGCCGCGGTCAACATTTAAATGAAATTATCTTCAAAAAGTAAATGTCATGTACCAATCTAACGTTTAAAATAAAGAACCGATGAGATTTTGCAAATTTTATGCGTTTTATTGTTTAAAAAAGTTCTCAAGCTCTTAAAAAATCACCCTTTATATATATATATATATATATATATATATATATATATATATATATATATATATATATATATATATATATATATATATATATATATATATATATATATATATATATATATATATATATATATATATATATATATATATATATATATATATATATATATATATAGTTCCGGAATCCGAAGTCGGATTCTAATGAAAGTAAGAAACCCTATATAGGAGCATAGGACTGTTCATATGAGTATAAGTTTGTAAAATCAGTTAATCCATCTCCGAGAAAATAATGCAATTATTTTTCACACACGAATTTGCTTACCTCGACGAACTTCTTCGAATGCTATAAGGGTGTAAAAAGTTGTGTTCTTCCAGCAATTATTGCAGTACAAATCAATATAAATATGACATTGTTTTGAATTTGAAAATACTGTCATCTTTCTGATACATATATCATGTTCAAACGAATTATGTTGCCAAAAACGAACCGTGCTAAAATCGAAACGTCATGAAAAATAGTGATGTGTATGTATAGTCTTTTAAATGCTAAGAACCAATTGCATAAAACAGTATTGAAAATCGTGTTTCACTTTGATCCGAAACAACGCTTTATCATCAAGCGCATAAAACTCCTACTACTGGAATAAGGCGAAAACTCGCTTACATAAAAACATCAATATCTTCGTTAAAAATTGAGGGATTTTGACACTACTACTCGAATAAGTCCTTTACACAAAATAAAGCTTCTTATAACTCAAAAACATTCAATAGCGTTCCGGGCGACAGGGAGACCTTTCATTTGTAACTAGTTTGATCTAAATCGGTCGAATCATCTCTGAGATCTCGACCTCTATGTTGATAACACACACGCGTACACACACACATACACACACACTCATACACACGGACATTTGCTCATTTTGTTGAGCTGAATCGATTGGTATATGACAATCGTCTCTCCGAGCCTCAGAATTTTTATTTAAAGTTTGAGCGAATTCTATACATATTTTGTATATTCATAAAAAAGGTAATAGAATTGCAATAAAATTATTCGTTTAAAATAATTTTCTTCATAGGAAACTGGTTCTACAAGCTGATTGTCATATGTTCGAGACCAGATCTGGAAGAATCCTTAGTGTCAGTAGGATCGTAGCATCAGCCATGCAATGGTGCTGTACGCTATGAATCGGTTTCGAAGACTGTCGAAACAGAAGGTCAAATTCCACAAAGGGAAAGATTAAGAGAATAGTTACATTTTACCACTAGGTGGAGTAAAACAATTTTTTATGTGCATTGAAAAAACCTGAACAAACACGTGTGTGTCTTTTTAGTTGTAGAAATAACATCAAAACAAGAAAATCAACGTGTCAAAATTTTACACGCTTATCACAAAAATTCGAACTACTCACACGCCAAATTAGTGATACTGTTCACTGTCGTCAAATCAATTGTCACCGATATAATATAAGTGTTCGAAGATCGCATGTCGAGCACTGAATCGGTGGTAAATGAATTCCTAAGACGGTAAATACGACGAAAAGAGTGGCTTGCTGTTTCAAGTGGAGCTCCAACCGATTCGATAAGATTTAGCTAGCGTTATTTGGAATACAAATGAAATACGAACAGGGTGGTCGTAAGCAAGTGTGCATTGAACTATAAACGTGCCGGACAGTCGACTTTTCAGATAGTTGTGATTCCAAATCGTTACGATTTACATAATAAGTCGAAATAGGTGGGGTGAAAAACAAACTTCTTTCGAACTAGGAAAAACTTGTTTAACAGATTTTTTTTTCAATGTCTTCCTATAGGTCGATGTATTAATTTGCAAAAAAAATTAATCTATGATTCATATTGAAAAATAATTTTCCAAAAGGTCTCCGGATCTTCTTGCATGAGTTGAATTTTAGGTTGATGCTCCTGCTTTTGCGGTTGAAAATCGATCGAACTAGTTGGATTAGGTAAAAAATGGATTTCGAAATCGCTGATCTTACCCATGGCTGTATTGCTCTTGTGTGTAGGTGTATTGTTTTGAAAGAAAAATATTTTTAGGTACTTTATGTGGGGCCGTTTCGAAGCGATTTTGGCCTTCTCCAAACCGCTCCAATAATACACTACTCGAAGTTGATTTGTTGTTTCCTTCTCTTAAGTTTGTTTTAATCTGCAAAATTTCGCAACGAATATAGCTTGTGCAATCAGTACTAATCCTCGTAAAGTCTGCTAGCTCGCACACTTTTATTTTCCTGTTGACCAACACCATTCCAAGTGATTTTGTTGATACTGTCATGTGTAACAGGGTCTGCCACTGGGAACTTTATCGGCAGTAGATTTTCGGCAATCGCAAAACTCTTGAAATCAATATTTTTCAGTGTGAAATGAAGGAGCACAAGCTTCGTAATATTTATCCCACTTTGCTTTGGTTCCCTTGTCTGTTTTTTTCTCCAGGGAAATAGTGTTTTATGAGAGAATGAAAATCGTTTTAGCCATACCAAACACATAAACAAAAATCGACTGTCAAAACAAAACACACCATCATAGTCACAAATAGGCATATCGGTTATGAGACATTTCATGTGGCAGGTCATCTTATGCTTGTAAAAGCTAGACAATCAACTAGGAAGTATATGTGTAGGAGTGCCAGGAAAAACATCTGTTTCATTTATTCAAGCATCACATTCGTTCTGTTTTGTTTTAACTGAATTTGGAATCCTGCCACAACGGAAATTTTTGGGGGAATTGGCATGTTGCCATTGCGGAGTGATATGCCGCAAACAACGCCCAAATGGTGCCAGAGAACACGTCAGAGTTCTACCCAACTGAAAAATATTGGGCCATCGTCAAGCGGATTCTTAGAAAAACGCGAAAGATAGTTGCAGTTCAAAGTAAACTGGCTTTCTGCGGCGAGAGAAGTGACTAAGGAGATTACGCAAAACTTGATGGAAGGAATCAAACGAAGGACTCAGAAATTCCTATTCGTAAGAAAAAAACCTTGAGTGAACATATTTTTTTGGAATTTTTTTAAAATATATTGTTTATTGCAATATGAGTTAACTTTAAATTGTTAAGGCTTGAGATGGGTGTTCAGTCACAAGTGATGACTTTTCAGTCCTATCACATACATGATTTGGTTATTACCATTAACTCATAATTTGCTTCCGCAATTCTGTTTTTTGTAGGGAAAATTTAAACCTACCCGTAATGTGTAATGGGGAACAGGAATTTATATACTAACTTACTAACTAATACAGAGAGCAAATCGATTCAATTGTTGAATTTGCTTATAATCTTATGCGATACAACACCTAATGGTGCTATATTTGTGAGTCTGTTTAACTCATATGTACTAAACCAAGGAGGACGCTCCAAACTCATTCTCAGAAATTTATTTTGAATTCTTTGAAGGGTGCTCTTCCTGATGTAAAAACTTGACCAAATGCATAAAGCATATAACAGATCGGCTGAAAAGTTCGTATCGTTTCTATGAGAGGGCGCCACTAGAATTGAATCCATACCATTTTCAGTTAGTACCAACCTTCAAAAGATACGTGTATAAATTTGACAGCTGTCTGATTATTAGTTTGTGAGATATTGCATTTTAAGTGAAGCTACTTTTGTTATTGTGAAAAAAATGGAAAAAAGGAATATCGTGTGTTGATGAAACACTACTTTTTGATGAATAAAAGTGCCGCCAATACCAAAAAATGGCTTGATGAGTGTTATCCAGACTCTGTACCGGGCGAAGCAACAATTCGTAAGTGGTTTGCAAAATTTCGTACTGGTCATATGAGCACCGAAGACGATGAACGCTGTGGACGTCCAAAAGAGGCTGTTACCGATGAAAACGTGAAAAAAATCTACAAAATGATTTTCAATGACCGTAAAGTGAAGTTGATCGAGATAGCTGACACCCTAAAGATATCAAAGGAACGTGTTGGACATATTATTCACGAATATTTGGATATGAGAAAGCTTTGTGCAAAATGGGTGCCGCGTGAGCTCACAATCACAATGTCACAAGTCGATGAAAACCATGCTGAAATTGAACGAATTGGGCTTCGAATTGCTCCCTCATCCACCGTATTCTCCAGATTTGGCCCCAGTGACTTTTTCCTGTTCTCAGACCTCAAGAGAATGCTCGCTGGTAAAAAATTTAGAAGCAATGAAGAGGTAATCGCTGAAACTGAGGCCTATTTTGAGGCAAAGGACAAATCGTACTACAAAAATGGTATCGAAAAGTTGGAAGATCGCTATAATCGCTGTATCGCCTCTGATGGCAATTATGTTGAATAATAAAAACGAATTTTGGCAAAAAAATGTGTGTTTCTATTAAACGATACGAACTTTTCAGCCGAACTGTTATCAGCCATTTGTTTCCAATTTGTTTATAAATTAATAATTTGTTCGTAAGACAGAGCTTAGAATTTCTGTTTATGCTTCGATTCAAGACATTGTTTTATAGATTTATAACGATTATTTAAACAAAATGTGTAGCGTTGGAAGCATCAAAAATGTTACTTGCCGATTGCTATTAGTTGATTACGCAAATAAATTATGTATGTATGTATGTGTGAAGCCACCATCAGTTCAGGGTATTACCAGTGTATGCAGGTAGACTTGCAGTAAATCCGAATTTGATTATCAGATAGCTTTCATATAATTGCTGTTAAGTAGGCCAAAATGGACCCGGCACCTTCCAGCAAGAACATCCGGCCATATAATAAGGAATTTCGCTTAAACCCGCCTGATTTTTTTTATTTAAAAGGTATTTTATTCAGGCATATTTGCGTACAAGCTTTACGTGGCCGATTTAGCTGAGTTTTTAGATAATTTTTTTTGTATTAGATCTCGTTGTCACCCTTTTTCTAGGGGTAGAGGAGTCCATTTTCCTCCTGCGAGGATTGAGGGGCAGTTTGTTCGTGGTTCGTCTCGTCATCCATTGCCGTGGTATTGTTGTTGATTTCGTTGCTAGTTGCTATGGATGCGCCTTGTTGTACATTGTTTGCAGTTGCTGGTTGGTTAGATGGTAAGCTGTTGATTGCAGCTGGTGTACTTTTTCTATAGGGGATACGTTGGATGGTTTCGTTGAAGGGGATACTTCACTGTTGTTGGTGACTGTCACAGGTGTACTGGGGTTGCTTGGGATTGGTATGAAAGAAGCACCGTTGTCCTTTGGTATAGTTGTCTCCTTGTCCGGTTTATCACATGGCTTACCGTAGTGAACAGCTTTTTGGCAATGTGACCATCTGATTGTCATAGGTAACAAGTGATTTGCACGGGATTCTTGTATCCTGACCGAATGTCACATAAGAAGGTATAGGCCTCCTCAAGCGCATGCTCAACAAACGTACGCCATTTAGAATACCGGGGAAAAAATTATTCAACTTTTCTTTTTCAATAGAGAGAATTTCTCCGTATTGGGACATAGTTTTGCGAATATAAGGATCAATGACGCTTGAGGGAATATCATGCACACGCACTTCTTCCATATATACTGGAATGAAAATCCGGGTCTAAATAAAACTTATAAAACTAACTACTGGAATGTTGTATTTGATATTTTCATGCTCCACATAGTGCACATTATTGTTGTCTTTAGCGAATTGAATTGCATCCAACTCTTTATAGAACTGGATATAAACAACATTATTGGTCTTATTGCATTGAAGTAAAGGCACACGTTACATGTCAAGATGCATTTGCTCCTTAAGAAAACCTTCTAGTTCTCGTATCGAAGATCGAATTTTGCACTGTCTGAAGTCAACAATAATTGTATTCTTTCGTACCGGCGGTAGCTTTAGTTCGTTTGGTTCACTCATATCGAGATCGTTCTATTGTTCACTACACAATACTGTACTTGGTTTCTTCTGTCCCGAACGTAAGCGGTTTTGGTTTATCGACTGGCTTGGATGAGATGTGAAACCGAACTGAAAACCCACCTGATGGTTTGTTTGTTAGAAGGGTGCTTCTTACTCATTTCAGACCTTCAGGGAGAAACACAAAGCTTCCCCCGCGTGACTCAGGTTGCAATCCACTTCATTATCCAGTCATTCACTTGTAGGTCACCCTGATTCACTCCCTGCCCCTCCCCGTTGTCGATATACTTGAGCATAATACTGTATAACATAATATAATATGATATAATATAATATATTATTATACAATAGAATATAATATAATACAACACAATATATACAATCAGTGTTGGTGATTGCCGAAAATTTGACAGAAGCTGCTATATTGCTATCTATATTGTATACAACATTTTCAATCCGGTAGAAGATGCTACAAGAACTCGAGTCTCTCAATGCATGAGCCGCGAGAGAATTTTTCTACATTCCTTCGCTCCACTTCATACTCTGAGTATTTCACGGCCCTTAACAAAATTACAGTCTGATAATGATCGTTGCTGTGTGGAATTTCCCAAGAGAGAATCGCAAGTTGATAATTATCGCAGAAAATCGAGTCGATGATTCAACTTGATGATTCTCATACTAGGTTGCAATATTTCAAAACCCTTGTGTGGAGCATTCACATACATTTTCATTGACACAACTAATACGAAGATTATATGCACATAGTTAGAATAAGCGGCAATAGTAAAATGATTCTATCGCAATTATCAACTGCCTGTATATAATCGAATCGCGAAACGAGAATAAGCGACCGTTTGTTGCTTCAGAGAAGATCCCCACAGCAGCGTGCTAACCTTTGATTCTCAGAAATGTCATCGAGAGAAATTCGCTCTCGCACTGGTGTCGATTCTATGTTAAATGAGCAATGCCGGGTTTTTGTTGTTGCGATGATTTCCAACTCTCTTTGATGGCACTGATTTAATCTTTGAAGAGTTGCCAGTGAACGTTCTTTGATACGATAAAAGCCATCCTTGTATACAATAATATATGAAATAATATGCTATGATACAATGTATATCAGTTGATGTCGCAGTGTAAGTTATGCTTTTCTTTCGTCGCAGTACAGCAGGAAATATAATATTTCTTTTTTAATACAGACCTGCAATTAATTTTCAAAGAGGACCGACGATTAATCCTTATCGAGAGCACAACCTGCAACTAACGATGCCGAATCAAATGACTACTGAATGTTCGTCAACTGATACGTGCGTGGCGTGTCGTGCTCAACATTCGTGTTTTCGACAATTTTGACGCATTACCCAGAAGAAGAGAATAATGACCATATTATTACAAGTCAACAATCATGTTCAATAAGATCTCCTCATCTAGCGTCGTCGACAGAAATCGTAGCATATTGTCAAAATTTCAACCGTATGAAGAGCGCACTTAAGATTAATGAAATCCATAAAAATATTTTAGGGTGTTCGTATGGAATTATTCTAGCAACCGAAACTAGTTGGGATGATAGCGTTAACAGCACGGAAGTCTTCGGACACATTTACAACGTTTTTAGAAACGATCGTGAGCTCCATACATCTGATAAAAAATCGGGGGGAGGTGTTCTCATTGCTGTTTTAGCAGAATTTGACGCCGAAATGATAACCACTACGAAATTTAAAGCATTTGAACACGTATGGGTAAGAATTCATTTAGCAGGTGAAACACATATTTTTGTTTCAGTATATTTTCCTCCTAACAATGCCCAAAAAGCCACATATGAAAAGTTTTTGCATGTTGCTGATGAAATAATTACTAAGCTTCCATCGGAAGTTAAAGTTCATATATATGGAGACTTTAATCAGCGCAATATCGACTTTATTCAAGACGCTGAAAATGATAGCATTTTACTACCTCTCGTTGGGGAGAATGAAACACTTCATTACTTATTCGACAAAATATCTGGTTTAGGTCTTAATCAAATTAATCATGTAAAAAATCAGCAAAACTGTTATTTAGATTTTTTATTTACTAATATTCACGATGATTTTTGTGTAATAGAATCACCAACTCCATTGTGGAAAAATGAAGTTTTTCATACAGCAATCGAATTCTCAATATTTATACATCAGATTAATAGACCCGACGACTACGAGTATGAGGAGATTTTCGATTACCACTCAGCAAATTATGATAGTATTAGTCGTAAGCTACGAGAAATAGATTGGCAAGAGCTCCTTAGAAACGAAGGAAATGTCGAAATTTCAGTCGATATTTTCTACGCACGGCTGTACGACATAATAAATGAACATGTCCCATTAAAGAAAATTAGGCGACAAAATAATTCAAAGTATCCTGTTTGGTATAACGAGCATATTAGAAATTTAAGAAATCGAAAACAAAAAGCTCATAAAAAGTACAAAAGAGAAAATAATAGTGACCATTTATCGAATTACATACACATCTGTGACCAACTAAGTTTAGCAATTGATACTGCATTCAAAGAGTATAACTCAAGAACTGAACAGGAAATAAAGTCTTGCCCGAAAAAATTCTTTAGTTATGTTAGAAACCAATTGAAATCAGAAAACTTTCCGTCAAGAATGTATTTACAGGAAAACATTGGTAATAACTCACAAGAAATTTGTAATCTTTTCGCTAAATCTTTTCAACAAATCTATACGAAGTTTTCTGAAGATGACCGCGATCGTGAATATTTTAATTTCTTTCCAGAGTTTACTGAAGATATTAATGTAAATCAAATCGAAGTGCTAGACATAATAGATGCCCTAAACAAATTGGATGTCTCTAAAAGTGCCGGACCTGATGGGATTCATCCCATATTTATGAAAAAATTAGCATTAGATCTTGCAACCCCTTTGTGCTGGCTTTTTAATAATTCGCTTCAGTCTGGAGTTTTTCCAGATACGTGGAAAAACTCTTTCCTTATACCAATTTTCAAAAATGGGAAAAAAGCAGACATATGCAACTATCGCGGGATTGCTATTCTTTCTTGCATTCCGAAGCTCTTTGAAGCGATCGTTAATGACAAACTGTTTAGTCAAATCAAAAATAGAATTACTCACATGCAACATGGATTTTTCAAAGGACGTTCCACTACTACTAATTTGCTTGAATTCGTCCACTATACCCTGACCGCTATGGACAAGGGAAATTACATTGAAGCTCTTTATACAGATTTCAGCAAAGCATTCGATCGTGTTGACATACCCATGCTTATGTTCAAATTACAGAAATTGGGAATCTTACCAGGTCTTCTTAAATGGTTGGAATCTTATCTAACAAATCGTCAACAAATTGTAAAATTTAAGGGTAAAAAGTCGAGCCCCATTCACGTCAGTTCTGGGGTCCCCCAGGGATCTCATTTAGGTCCTCTTTTATTTATCTTGTTTGTAAACGACATTTCCTTTCTATAAAAAAAAAATAAAAATTCTAATATACGCAGACGATATAAAACTATTTTTAGAAATAGAGAAAAGTGAGGATGCCAAGGTTTATCAAGAAGAAATTCTTTCTTTTTATACATGGTGTAACAAAAGTCTTCTTCAACTAAATGTGAAAAAATGCAGTAGAATAACATTCAGTAAAAAACGAAATACACCTGACTTGATACTTACTCTTGGAAGTCAAACAGTTCAAAAATGCGAAAGAATTAGGGACTTAGGAATAATACTAGATTCTAAAATGACTTTTGTTGACCATTATAATACAATCATAAACAGAGCCAATAACATGCTAGGATTCATAAAACGATTTTGTTACTGTTTTCACGATCCGTATACAATTAAAACATTATACATTGCCTATGTTCGGTCAGTACTAGAATACTGTAGCTTAGTTTGGTCACCTTGCTTAATCACATGGGAAGATCGAATTGAATCAGTTCAAAAACAATTTTTGTTATTTGCACTTCGTAAATTAGGTTGGACAAGACTTCCTCTTCCATCCTATAAAGCTCGCTGTATGCTGATCAGTATTCAAACATTAAAAGAACGCAGAGAATTTTCAATGGTCTCATTTGTAAATGACATTGTCTCGAATCGCGTAGATTCCAGTCAACTCCAGTCCAAACTAAATTTTTACATACCATCTCGGCCTTTAAGAAATCGAAATATTTTTATTACAAACCACCAGCGAACAAACTATGCAAAAAATGGGCCAATAAATCAATTGATGGCTGTATACAACAAGCATTCAGAAGCAGTCGATTTCACTATGTCAAAAAACAAACTAAAGCAATATTTCAGTTCTATTCGGTAAGCCAATTATAATTATTTAACTCATAATAAATTTTACATTATTTAGTGATCTATTTAGAATAGTTTACTAATTTAAGACGATTATTGTAATTATCCTTATGGTCTACTTTTGATTGACGACAAATAAATAAATAAATAAATAAATAATAATAATAATAGTAATAATAATAATAATAATAATAATAATAATAATAATAAAAATAATAATAATAATAATAATAATAATAATAATAATAATAATAATAATAATAATAATAATAATAATAATAATAACAATAATAATAATAATAATAATAATAATAATAATAATAATAATAATAATAATAATAATAATAATAATAATAATAATATTAATAACAATAACAATAATAATGGTTATAATAAAAACAACAACAATATATAATACAATGTAATATAATTCAATTTAATATATAATAAATAATGCAACAAACAACAGAACCACATGTTGCAATATACTATGATAAATTTTGCACTTTAGGATGGGCTTCAAATTACAAGCCATTTCGCACCCTCTCATTCTGCTACTAACGCAGAAGACGATAGCACCCAGTCGATGTCGCTCTATTGACCAAATGTCATCATAGACTTAGTTATCTCACCATTTGACGACCAGTTGATTACGCAAATAAATTATGATGCAAATAATACTTCCTTTGTCTACTTCTGAGGAACACCTGCTCGAACCTGAAGTGTATGATCAGTTATATAACTTTGAACTCATTCCAATTAGATCAATGAATTGAATATAAAACTAATTGGATTAATTAAAGCTTCGTTAAAATTTCTGAATGTCACGGGAAGATGATCTGAGTCAACGTCAGCATGAGTAATCTGTTCGCTACAAATCTTACTTTGATCTGTTGGACCAAGACCAGCTCAATTGTAGAGGTGTCCATCAAGAATGAAAAACATGTCGGATTACTAAGAAAAAGAACTGTAAAGTAAGCAGCAGAAAGTTAATACTACAACCTGTCAAATCTATGAACATCATTGTTTAACTTAATATCACTATAATATTATTGACAAATAGCCATCCTTTGGAATGCTTCGAAAAGTGATGAAGTCTAATTCATTCGGATTAGAATTAACAATTAAAAAAAGAAAATTTATCAGTGGATTCATTCATCGGACAGACGTCTTTCGAATGTGAATTACCACAATTCAAACACCGTATGTCCATACGACAGTTTTTGGTACCATACCCGAAGCCTTGGCAACGACGACATTGCGTTAAGTTTGCAATAGCATTATGTCATTTATAATGTTCCCAACGAATTTTGATGTGGAACATGAAAAGTACCTTATCCAAAATTTTCAAATTGTTTACAATATATTGATTGAAATGTATTAGATGAAGTTTCTGGGAGATCCCAGAGCGCAACCTAGAAATACTATTCGCTTAAGCAATTCTTTTAGTTCATTATTAATTTCTTCAGTAGTTTGATTATTTGATAACCCTTTCAAGATATCTTTGAAAATGTGTATTGGATTTTATATAATATGAATATAATTTATGAAGTTTCTCAGACAAATATTGAAGACGTTCGTGATTTTCCAATCCATCAACCAAGACTCGACATTCACCTTTAGTTAGCATAATTTCTTTAGTCTATTTGAAAGAGGTACACGATTCTAGTTTTATACACATCCTTGTTTAACCAATATTTTTTGTTCCTTTTATTAGGTTGCGCTGTGGCGTGATTGTCTGAAAACTGTCACTCAAATATAATAAACTATGATAACTAGTTTGACAGCTGCAGAAATTCAGGACTATTGAAAAAGTTTCCGTCATTTCGAATAATTTTTTTTTATCCATCTCTCTTTTTCTTTCACGTCTATCGAATTGCAATCACCGCTAAAGGATCCTGTCTTGGGCGACCCGATCCTTTCATATCTACAATTGATGTTGACGGACCGACAGTAGTGCCAAAATTTATGACTCGAGGACACCTTTACAAGGCAATTATCGGTGACTCTATCGAGTTACCGTGCAAAGTAAAAGACCTAGGTAAGTAAATAAGTCATAATATGTGAACACAGGGCCGTCAAGAGGCGAGAGGGAAAGACAAGAATTCCCCCGAGCCCGAACTTTTGGTTGGGAAGGGGGTGGCTATTCAAAATTGTTTATTTCATTCTTCATAACAAAACCAAATATCCAACCAACAATCGAAGCAAATTTGACTTGCGAATTGTTTTGTTAAAATAATGGATTTAAAAATCTCTTGATTCGATGTTGTTACCATGCTCACAATAATTCTTAATTCTCATGATTAGGGGCCCGTAATATTGCAGTCCCCTCGGGCCCAAATTTTCTATCGGCGGCCCTGTACGCACATTATGATTGCGCTTCCTTTCCAACATACATTGGAGAAGATTAGCGCATTTTAGTTAACACTTTGTTTTTGTTGTTATGTTGTGTTCTTAGGATGATTTTTTTTTGGTATTTTCTATTTATATACATACAGGGTCCGGCACTCGAAGTGTAACCAATTAAAAAGGCCATAAATTCAGTTTGGAAAATTACTTTTACTTATTTCAAAGTACAAAATGTGTAAAAATAATACAAAATTCAGAATCAATTCACTTTTGCTCGATATAACCACCTTTTTGCCTTGACTTGAAGACTTGAGAGAGCGAAGGAGTTGCTTCGTTTGGCCGAATGTGACTTGCAGGTATTTTGGCCCACTCGCGGACAATAACTTTTTTCAGCGCCTCGAGACTGGTGTATCTTTTAGTTCGGACTTTGCTTTTCAAAATGGCCCAAAGAGAATAATCCATTGGATTCTCATCTGGTGAATTCGAGAGCCATTGTGTGGACGTGATGAAGTTCGGAACGTTGTTTTTCAGCCATTCTTGGTTCACTCGAGCTTTGTGAGACGGTGCCGAGTCCTGCTGAAACGTCCATGATCTGCCACCGAAATGTTTGTCTGCCCACGGCTTCAAAGCAACGTTCAGAATACTTTCCCGATAATATGTCGCATTTACCTTGACGCCAGGCTCGATGAAAACGATTGGAGAGCGCCCATCTGCGGTTACAGCGGCCCAAACCTTATCTGTTGCGGGTGCTGCCTCCTGGTGGCCAATCGATGACTCAAATTCTCGTATGAACGGTCGGTCAAGTAAACCCTATCGTTTTGAGAGTTTACGAATTGCTCAATTGGAAAAATTTTCCCGTCAGAAAATACAATGTTCGGAAATTGACCGCTTTCGGCCAAACGAAGCAACTCCTTCGCTCTCTCAAGTCATCAAGTCAAGGCAAAAGGTGGTCATATCGAGCAAAAGTGAATTGATTCTGAATTTTGTATTATTTTTACACATTTTGTACTTTGAATTAAGTAAAAGTAATTTTCCAAACTGAATTTATGGCCTTTTTAATTGGTTACACTTCGAGTGCCGGACCCTGTAAAATTATAATTGCAATTGGCTGGAACTTTTAAGCTTGCTCCATGAAGAGACCAAAAATTTCAAACGACCTGGCAAAATCTATGTCAACTAAAAAGAGTATGTAATACTTTCGTTGGGTGATGTCATATGAGCAAAAACTACAATAGTTTCACTTAAAGTATAGAGTGAAAATTATTCAGGATGACTGCCCCGACATCCTACCAACTAATCGGACCCCCGGGCTCACACAACGGTTCCGTGAATACCGCATCCTTACCTATATTTGTTCATCATTATTGCAGCTCGTGAGTGTGTGTCTGTGTGTTCAAATAATCTAACCATCTCACATTTTCGGTTCCAATTGTCTTCCTGCCTCCAACCGAAACACAGGTTCGTACGTGCTGCTGTGGCGCCGGGGGACATCGGTGCTTACGGCGGCCAATTTGATGGTGACGCGTGATCCTCGTTTCAAACTGGTCGAGGGCTACAATCTGCAGATAGCGAATGTGAAAATTCAGGACGCTGGCGATTATATCTGCCAGATCGGTGACAATGAGAGCCGGGATCAGGTGCACACACTGGAAATTTTAGGTAGGTTTTCCCGGTTTGGGAATATCCGCACTGCTGTTGGTGCATCCGTGCACGAGTAGTCCTCTAATGATGGTTACTTATTGTTCGGCTTGGTTACACATGACATTTTTTTTTGTTGCTCTTGCTCTCGCTTCCCAGTGCCTCCAACGATACGAGTGGTGCCACAAAATCGACAATTCACAGCCCGGAAAGGTGGCACCGTGACGCTCGAGTGTAAAGCTTCGGGAAATCCGGTGCCAGCTATCTACTGGCACAAAAAGGTAAGCATCAGGATGATAACAATCCCAAAAATAGCAGCGTAATGTTTTTTTTACCCAACTGTTTCTTATCGAAGATGATTGAATGCCGCCATCGATTTCGATTTTTGTTCGATTTCTCTGAAAAATTCTATCGTTTCTGGAAGCACCACATTGTAATCAACGTGTATCACCATGTGTGTACTTAGTTTTCAATGTATAACAAACCATAATTCCACATGTGTTCATGGAAAATACATAAAGCATACATTCCCATAAATGAACGATTTTTCCGTAGCGTAGGAACATCGAAACACTCATTTACCACTGTTGCAAAGTACTAATGATTTCTATGTTTTCATACCAGCAGCGATTCTCTGATGAACTGGTGGCTAGTTCATTAGGAACTTTTTCTTCTATTCGGATTTCAGTATTTTCCCGGCAAATAGAGATCATTCTTTTATACTAGATAGCTTTTCATGGAACGCCATATCCATTAGAACCAAAACCCGCCATTCAATTCCCGTTTTCCACATCCAAGCGAAGTGAATCATAAAAACATGTAGAAGAGAAGTGAAACCACTAAACACCCGATCCCCACGCACCGTTGCATCACTGTTCTTGTTGTCCCATAGACTAGTGGGTCTTACGACCATGTGTTTGTGTACTAACGCTTACCTGACTAGTTCAGGACTATCGCTTTCATTCAGACGTGTTTCCCCTGAGGGGAGGAAACAAGAGCGAGCTCCCCTTTATTTCCAATGTCCATAAAGGAAACTCAAAACTATTTGACATGGTTTTCATTTGCTTCTAGCAAACATCCGAAGGGCTACAGACGTTGGTTCTCCCACATTCATGCTTGTCTGTGGAAGTCTATCAAGAATATTCCGGAAACAATCGAACGTACAAGTGTAATCAGCGGCAGGTTCGATACCGAAGCGAAATGGGCTGAGCTTGGTCTTGTACGTGGTCAACTGGAAGAACATCTGTGAATAAGAAAATTTTAATTACAGTTTTTGTTACAGTTCATCAGATGTATCTTTTGTTTGCTGTTAATCGAAATAGAAAAGAGCTACTCGAGGCGTTTTCGATTTCTTATCAAACTGCCTTAGTACCTTGTATGTACGAATAAATCTAAACAACGACCTATCTTGTTGTTTATAAATGTTTCTTTTTTGCCATACTGTAATCTAGAATCGATAGCAAGCATTCGCTGTTTATTAAAAGTATTGTGCGTTTTTACGATTCATAATTGAACGGCTGTAAGCTAAAATCAGATAATCTAAACTTAGTTTTGAAAACCCGTTAAGGTTTTGCTATTCTCATATAAAAAGATTATATAATCACTGTGAAAACCGACTTTTGAATGGAAACCCGGAGGGCCGAGTGTCATATACCATTAGATTCAGTTCGTCGAGATTACAAAATGTCTGTGTGTATGCGTGTATATGTATGTATGTGTGTATGTGACAAATAATGTCACTCGATTTCTCAGAGATGGTTGAACTGATTTCCACCATCACCCATCGATCACTATTGATTTTTATCCCGATTCGACTTCCGGTTCCGGAATTACAGGTCAATGTCAATAACTTTTCTCACTGATGGCGTGGCCAATTTTCACAAACTTATATTCAAACGCAAGGTGTTATGGTCCCATAGGTCGCTATTGAACTTTACACCGAATCGACTTCCGGCTCCGGAATTACAAAAAAATATGTTCAAATTTATGAGTAAATGATCACTCAATTTTTTCGAAAATTCTTAATCGATTTTCACAAACTAAAAGGTCATCAAATTTTTTAAAAAGTTATCGAGAAGTTGATCCAGATATGTCTTCCGGTTCCGGTATTACAGTGAGATTAGTGAAAATTTTCAAATTTATGAGTATTTTCTCATAGGTGATGACGAAACGAGATGCACATATTTATAAAACTTATTGCTAAATTCGTCTAGTTGGGAGATCTTGTTAGTAAGTGAATATATAAAACTACGTTGGGACTACAGGTCTCCGATTTCCGCTTCGGGAAGCACCGATAGTAGTGTAGAGAAGCTAAAAATTGAAACTCACTTCGATTTCTCAGCAACGGTTGAATCGATTTGCACAAATCATGATCCAAATTAAACCTCCCATTGACTTATAATATACTGCGCAATCTGATTCACATCCGACTTCCGGTTCCGAAATTATAGGGCGATGAGTGTCGAAACAGTTAAATCGTCATTCAAAATGACGATGCAAAGCTGGTACGTGCGGCTTTGATTCGTTCGCAGTGTGCTTTGTTCAATTTCGTGTAGCGGGCAGGGTTGCCACGTTTAAGTCCATATTTTTCGGGTCAAAAATATATAAATTTGTAAATCTTTTATTTAATTTGTACCTACTTGTTAGTGTTATTACAAAATCATGATAACAAAGCTTTTCTATTGAAGCACACTTATTGCCTTTGTCATATAGAAAGTTTATACAATTACTTGAAAAATGGACTAGTGAAAATTGGCTCGGAGGGCTAAGCGTGCTATATCATTTGACCCATTTCATCGAGTTGAGCAATGTCTGTGTGTGCATGTATGTGTGTGAGTATGTGTCAAATAATGTCACTCATAAAAAAAAAATCTCATAGTCCCGTAGGTTGCTATTGAATTTCATCATGCTTTCATAGTGTATTAAAATTGCAAAATACGATGCAAAACCTGTTTAAATCCACCTAGTGGTGTAATGATGCCTTTCTCATATTAAACATACTATCATATATAATACTGTGGTATTCTACAAAATAGTTTTTTTTTACATTAATCTGAATTAATCACGAGGAAGGAAACGGGTATAGTCGGTGCCTTTCACGCAGTCCACCTGGGGTCGATTCCCAACCCCGCACATACAGTCAGAAAGTTTTTCTGGCTCAAAGAGGCGAATGACATTATACTTAAAACCTCATGCATATAATCAAAAAACAAAAAAATGCATGCATATAATCAAAAAACAAAAAAAGACCACAGGACCTTCCATGAAAACCTAACTTTGTGAAAATTTGTCCAGCCATCGCTGAGAAAATATGACCACTATTTCCTGTGCCTCCGGAATCGGAAGATGGGAACCAGGATAGCCGAAATCAGTTTTTTTGGTCGTGTACTGATAATTACTATCGAGTGGAGTAGTTTTGGGGTCAGTTTAGATTTTTTTTTCGTTTTTTATTTCACCTCTCTAAGTGATGGTATAGAAGTTTTTACACACTTTACCCTAAAATTAAGGAACCAAAAGTCTGATCAAAATGAAATTCAGAAGTTTAGTATGGGACCATAAGATCATTCATTTGAATCAAAGTTTGTTGAAATCGGTAACGACATCTCTGAGAAAAGCGTGTAGTTTTGGAATTTAGAATTTTCGCACTTATCACCTTATAATTCCGGAACCGGACGTCGGATACAGTTGACATTCAGAAGTTTTGTTAAAAACTATGCAACCGTATATTTGAATCTAAGTTTGTGAAAATCGATTATGCCATCTCTGAGAAAAATTAGTACACATATTTGGATTTTTTGCATATATTACCCCATAACTCAGAAACCGAAGATCAGATCCAAACCAAATTCAGGAATTTTGTATGGTACCATAAGAGCTTTCATTTGAATTTGTAAAAATCGGTTAAGTCATCTTCGAGAAAAGTTGTTGCATTTATTTCTACAATTTTTTGCATATTTTTACCTATAATACTGGATTCCGGAAGTCAGATCCAAATAATATACAGGAATTTTGTATGGGACTATAAGACTTTTCATTTGAATCTAAGTTTGTGAAAATCGGTTAAGCCATATCCGAGAAAAGTAAGTACAAAAAAACGTTACATACACACATACACACACACACACACACACAAACACACACATACATTTTTCGTACTCGACGAACTGAGTCGAATGGTATATAACACACGACCCTACGGGCTTCGGCTAAAAAGTTGGTTCTCACAGTGATTACATAACCTTTCTATGTGGGAAAGAAAAAAGGGTAAATTCTTCTAAAAAAAACTGATATAATTATATTAGGCTCAAAACTGATTTAATTATATTAGTTACTTATTAAACGAACCGACTTCGGCTATACTGGTTCTAAGTTCCCGGTTCCAGAAGTACCGGTAGTGATCAAAAACTCTAACTCTCTAATTTCAGAGATGATTTGATCGATTTCCACAAACTTAGGATCAAATAAAAGTTCGCATAATCTCAGAGGTTGCTGTTTAATGTGTCTATAATCATTTAGTGCGACAATGCAAAATTCCTATTAACTCGACATAACAGTTTACAAATTGAAAAGGTTTTGTTAGTTCATACCCAAAGAAAATTTCTTATTTTATTCGAGATTGATTTCTTGACAGAATCTTCTAATGATTTCTAATGATGGAAATACACCCAAACCTCCGTTTACGTAAACTTTTTTTACGTTACCTCTTTTTACGTAACTCTTTTTACGACAAAAAAAATTCCAAATAACGTACACTTTTTTACGAACCTACTTCGTAAAAAAAGGTTTTTGCATACAATGAAAATCGTTTCCGGCTCATTTATATTCCATGGAAATTACTACAATATGGGTATTTTCGGGACCGGTTTGATGAGTACTTGTTGGAAAACGATGTTTGAGGTGGTTCTGAATTCCAAGATGGCGACTTCCAGTTCATTGATATTCCTTGAAAACCCTTACAATATGGGTATTTTCAGAACGGGTTTGATGAGTAGATGTCGGAAAACGATGTTTGAGGTGGTTCTGAATTCCAAGATGGCGACTTCCGGTTTATTGATATTCCTTGAAAACCCTTTCAATATGTATATTTTCAGAACGGGTTTGATGAGTAGATGTCGGAAAACGATGTTTGAGGTGGTTCTGAATTCCAAGATGGCGATTTCCAGTTTATTGATATTCCTTGAAAACCCTTACAATATGGGTATTTTCAGAACGGGTTTGATGAGTAGATGTCGGAAAACGATGTTTGAGGTGGTTCTGAATTCCAAGATGGCGACTTCTTGTTTATTGATATTCCTTGAAAACCCTTACAATATGGGTATTTTCGGAACGATATATGGGTATTTTCGCTTATGAAAGTGCGTCGCCATATGCCATTAGCGAGTGTCATTATATTTGAATCTTATGCGTGGCCATGCTGATATGGACCGATGTCATAGTATGACAAGTTGAAGTGTGTCTGTATTACTGTATATATGTTCAAATAATATTATTTATATTCTCTGTCAATTGCGGCAATACTAACTGTCACACATATAATTGAATATTTTTAAACAAAATGGGTGTATGAAACTTCGTAGCACTGATTGATGTATCTTTTAAACCACATACATCATTTCATAAATTCATAATTCTCGGAAAAATTTCAAAAAACAATTTCAGCAAATAATAGTTCCTCTTTATTTTCTTTATTTTCTAATACAAAGTGTACAAGTGTAACGATATGAAGAGGAACTGTTAGTTGCTAGTTCGGGTCTGTGAAAAAGTTACCAAAATCATTTTAGAATCTAATTATTTGACTCATTAGTTTTTTGTGATTTACCGGAATGAAATTATGGGTCAAAAATCAACAGTTCAGGGATTGAAATCAGTCAACGAAAACGAAAATAAAACAGCAGTTCAAAACTTGAATCTGTTCAATTAAATCATGTTTACTACAATACTAAAAATTAAATATTAACCTTTCTTTCACCAAAGAATGAACCTTAAAATATTTACATCGAAGCATTTTCATCAATTTATGTATTTGTTTGACAACTCGATTGTAAGTGTCAAGCTAATATTATGTTGAATTTGGAATAAAGTTCCCGAAGTTTATTGAAACAGCTTTCTTCCTAATATTGACTCGTAAAATCCATTCCGAAAGTAACAATATTATATAGTATTCGGCAGTCAGTCATAATTACTCAAATAACGTTTACTAAGAACTGTTCTTTAAACCCGTTCCGAAAACATTCGGTTTGCTACGGGTTTCGAGAAACACCATCTTGGATTTTGAAATGACTTTAAACATCATTTTCCGACATCTACTCATCATACCCGTTCCAAAAATACCTATATGAGAGGGGTTTTCAAGATGTATTAATAAACCGGAAGTCGCCATCTTGGATTTTGATGCTGCTTAGAACATACTTTTCCTGTAAATACTCATAATTTTCGTTCCATAACTATCCAATATATTATACATATCTAATAATACATATACATAAGGAAAACTTTTTTTACGTTGAAAATTCCAAATAACTTTTTTTACGTTATAATTCGATTTACGTAGTCCCGATTATTACGTAAATAAAGGTTTGGGTGTATAAGTAATATGAGAAAGGCATCATTTCACCACTAGGCGGATTAAAAAAGCTTTTTGAATGCAAAAACCAGATAAAAACGCTTAATCTATGCTGCGTTCCCACAGTGGCAGTCAGTAAAAACTTTGAATGCAAAGTCGGATGAAATCGTTTGTTTTGGAAGAACCGGTTAAGTTTTTGTCGGTTTTTTGCAGTCAAAATTTTTTGTCCAGTTCCTGCAAAAACATATGATTATAAATCATATCGCGATGAATATCTAACGAGGGGAGGTTGAAAAAGAGAGGGAATTAAAACATCCAATCCCCCCAGCCTCTCCTGCGCACGGGCCTGTCTCTGAGAAACCGAAGTGTGAGTTCCATTTGGGAATATTAACCCACTGTTTCTTGAACTTCCTGAACCGGAAAGTGTACCGATATAACTAAAGTGATATAATTTGCCAAAAGATCTACATATTAGGGAAATTTATGAACAATTTTCAAGGGATCTGTAGCTTTTTGTAAGGTCATTTATGAAAAGACACCATTATAATCAAAATTTTTCGTTAATTATGTCGTATGAAGATAAAATTCAGGATTTTCATATAGTATTTTAGTGCCTTGGGTTTATTTATAATTTCATGAGCAGAACAATTTATATCATGAAAATTTTCATGCTCAAGAATCAGTTAGCTCATGAAGTCATGAATAATAGGCAATGAATTTTCATTCGAGTATGAGCAAGGCAAAAAGCAGCCATGTTAACTTAGCACAATGCATTACCAAAATCCCTGAATGACTGCTAAAATCGGAAAAAATGATATGATTTAGAGCTGAAAGTAAAGTTTTTGTTGTTGAGTATACGTAGATTAAGACAATTGAACCTCCTATCTCAAATTTTCATTCTATCACGATTTTCAGTTATATATGATTAATAACTAACAATGTCACATATAATTAAAATCTTCATTAATAGCTAGCAACTGCTAAAAATCAAAGACGCCAAACTGGATATCTGGCTCTCCCTAATGGAGACGATGCTTCTGAAGGAGTAAGCGACATATCAGCTGGGGACCATCGCTCTCTCTGACGTTCAAAGCAATAGCGAAACTGTGAATGCAATCGAATGTATAAACATAGGTGAAATTGTTGCTAATGCTTCAGTCTCACATAAAACATGTCAGAGGAAGGATGCTGCTAAAACAAGTATCAAATGAAGTGTTACGAAACAATTAGATGCTCTGACAGAATTGTTTTGATTAAATGGAATTAGTACGCACACGGTTGGTGACATTTCGTGTGCTTAAGTGCCATGCGTGTTCGGATGATAGGCGCTGTTATGTCGTTTTCGCTTGAGAAACCTGAAACCGAGGTTGGGTTCGCACTTACCATCGGTGTAAGAATAAAATTCGAAACTGACTGGAATTTCTGCTCAATGGCGTTACAACTAGATACGAAAATGTTTTCAACAGAGAGGTTTGGCATGAGCTGTTTTTCGACAGTGAGCTTTAGCCTGAAGCCATGGGTTGGTTTTGACAACTGCCGAAAACGACATTAGATAGACTTAGACATTCGAAGAATTTAAAACAGATCTCAAATGCTTCAAATTGATTTCGGTTTACTTATAATGTAGAAAACTCTACCGCTTTCAACGAAATCACAAAAAACTACAAGGATCAGCCCCATGGGGTTGTTCGAGCCGTTGATGTGGAACAAGGCAACCAAAATTTCTAATGATCTACAATCAAAAAGTTCAATCAATCCGAACCCAAACCGAACATCATTTGTCTTGATTTGCATTTGTTTTATGACCGACGAAATTACACCATTATCCCAAATATATGCAATTATATCTTTGTACATACTTGCGATCTCGATAATTAAGCTTCTCCTCGCCAAGCTTGTGTTCAAGTTTTTTATGCAAGCAGTTTTTTAGCGTTAAGTTTCTCTACCATTTTGCGATTTCGGTTGAAGCGATAAACTATTTCTCATTATCAATCGAGTTCATCTAATATAAATTAGAAATTAATCTTAAGCACTCAAAATTTATTCAGAGGTAGTTGTCAATTTCTCATGGGGAAACGACATAACATGGAATTCCGAGCATGCATGACACACGATCAGAGTATACCAATCAAGGGCTGAGGCCAGTGTGTTTTAGGGCGTTTTAAAGGGCTATTTTCACGCTTCAAATCTGATTTTCTTCAGAAACGATGCCGAATATCAAAAAACCCAACCGACAATCTCTTAGAAAATTAGTTTAGATTATTCTGTGAAAATTTCAGAATGATTCATTGACTTCAGTGGTCGGGAAACTCTTTTTTCTGAAGGAAGAATTGCATAGCTGAAAACGGCAACATTCAACTTGTTTATTGAATATCTCGCCTTCAAAAGCATGGATCAAAAATCTATCCTGACAATATCTAAATAATTTAGTTTAGATGCGATTAGTGCATAACAACATATATGTTGTCGCGATAAAAATTAAGTGAATGTTATTTTTGTACGTTTCTCTGGCGGCACCATTTCTGCCTGGTAACGTAACGAAACATGAGAGAGAAATAAACTCGGCTCAGCAAGGCTGCCAAACAAGCGATAGCTTTATTGGATTTTATGTGATGTAGTCAAACTTGTAACCGAAAATATCAAAACTTTCTTGGCCACCCGGCCACATCGAGAGTCATTTTACACATTTACGAGAGAGCATGAAGAGAAATGTAATACGCACAGCGAGCGACACGGTTTTACGCTAACAACTGGCAGCAGCCCTTGAAGCTTCAAATCGTTTTATAGCACGTTTTTGTCTTGCTGTCTAGCAACAACCTACCTCTAGCATGCTAAGAATAGGACTGAAACGTTAGCTTTTTTTTTTTTGCATAAATATCTGTTTATTAATCTTATTTTTGTGTATTACATCAACATTTTACAGTACAAGTGTTTTGACCCTTTGGCCTTTCATCTTTGTTGTTCATACGATTCGTTATTAATATTAGGTGTTTTAGTTACTCTTGTTTTACATACTAATGTTTAATCATAATATTTATTTTAATTATTTATAAAATGTCTACCTACTTATAACTATCCCTAACCTAATACGTACAAATTTTGAATTATTTGTATTTCAGAGATTGAGCACCTCTCTTCAAATTTCGTGCAGTATTGTTCGAATTTTTGTTCTAGTATATCCAGTGAGGCCATCTCATGTACTTCACTAGTTCTTGTCCAAGGGGGTAGATTTAGAATCATCTTTAAGATCTTACTTTGAATGCGCTGAAGCCTAAGTTTGTGTGTTCGTGCACAGCCCCGCCAAACAGGGACTGCGTATTCAATTGCGGGGTAGATGATTTGTTTATAGACAGCCATCTGATTCTTCAGGCACAGTTTAGATGTTCTACAAATCAGCGGATACAGAGACCTAATGAGTATGCTGCATTTTTGAACGATTTTGTCAACATGTAACCTGAATATCAGATGTCTGTCAAAGTTGAGTCCTAGATAGATAACTTCGTCGGACAATTGGATGACCTCATCACCGAATCGTCTGATGGAACAAGTTTTGGAGATCTTGAATGTGGAAACAAGATGACCTGAGTTTTTGCTGCATCGATCACAATTTTCCAGCTTGTAAAATATTCCGTTAAAGCGTCCAGACCTGTCTGTAGTTTATTTTTCAGAGCATTAATGACACGACCTTTGTAAAGAATGGCAGTATCATCAGCAAATTGTGACAGAACACCACCACCTGGAAGAGGTGGGATGTCTGATGTGAAAATGTTGTATAGAATGGGACCTAGGATACTTCCCTGGGGTACACCAGCAGGAATAGTAAATCTTTCTGAAAGTGCATTATTCAGAGAAACCTGGAATGCTCTATCTGCAAGATAATTTTTGATAATTTTAATAAGATACATGGGAAAATTATACCGATGCAGTTTGAACACCAGTCCATCGTGCCACACATTATCGAATGCCTTTTCAATATCCAATATTGCCATGGCAGTCGTTTTGGACACTGATTTGTTTTGCTGGATGACGTTGTTAACCCTTGTGAGTTGGTGGATGGTGGATCTTCCTTTCCGGAACCCAAACTGTTCTTCCAGAAATATATCCTGTTCATCTGCGAAAGCAAGAATTCGCCTTTGTATTGACTTTTCAAACAGCTTGGATAGGGCAGAGAGTAAGCTGATGGGCCGATAGCTCTTGGAAAGGGAAGGATCTTTTCCCGGTTTCAAAACTGGGATAACTTTAGCTAACTTCCACTTTGAAGGGAAGTAACCAAGCTCCCAGCACCTGTTAAAATTTTTAGCTAAGAAGACAAATGAGCGAATACTCAAATGTTTCAGCTCAATGTTGAATGTGTTGTCGAAACCGGGGGCCTTCATATTTTTGGATTTTTTCACAAAAGCCATCAGCTCATTCGCATTGACTCTACTTTCCTCAGGAATCAAGCTGTCTGATTGATCAACCTCAGCTACGCTATCAGCAACGGCTCTTTCATGTGGACTAACAATGTTGAGTCCTAAATTGTGAGAACACACAAACTGCTGGCCTAGCACATTTGCCTTCTCTACTGGTGTGATTAAAGGTATTCCTTCAGCTGCGTCCTGGGGTGACATCAGAGGAGGAATAGGCTTCGGTTTTTTCTTAAGCACCTTCGTTACCCAAGTAACAATTTTTGTTACGCTAGCTTGTTTATGACTAGTTTGCAACCAGATATTCGAGTGATTGTTACTAACATCTAACCACTTGCATGACTCAAAAAGCGCAGTTTCTATTAGTTGTTAAGTCAGCTAAAAATAAGTTGTCGTTACGTTGTAATGCCATACTGAAATAACTTATCTTTTCATAACATGAAAATAACTTGTTTCCAAGTAAACTAGTTGAAACTTAGTCACCATCGACATTATAAACATTGAATGCATCCAGAATACTTTTCTATCAACAATAAAAAAGCAGAACAGTACTTTAAATCACAAACTTAATACAAGGTACAAATTTCACAACGATTTTAAAACTGTCGAGCGGAATTCAATTGTACTTAACTGTTTTTTATGCGCCTTCAATCGAAATCTGTTTGTAATGATATAAAAAATAAACAACAAAATAACCCTATGTTCAGAATGCTCAAAATTATTCCAAGTAGAGTGATTTCTCATCATTTTAAATTCATATATCATGAGAACTATAATATTATCACAATCGATGTTCAATCCCTATATTATTTTCTTCGTGTTTATGACAGTGCATAGAACAAAAATGACTTTTCTGCCTTTTACTATTTTTGGCAAAAAGTAGTTTTGAAAAAAGTAATATCCTGGTTTTATTTATGTTTCATACACTTCTTGAGACTCCATATTGTGTTCGCCATATTCAAGCCAACAAAGGTTGTTTTGTTTGCATTTTCGTTATCATAACGTTGGGAAAACCTACCGATAACTATCTGAATCAATGAAGAAATTATATGTTTTAATCTCGTAATATCTAAGTTATTACTACATCAATTCACATAGTAACGATTTACATATACGCTTACGTATTTATAATGGTTTCGCAATCTTTTTTCAACTAGTAGCTAAAACCAAAACTGTGATTAAAGATATGTTAGAATCAAGTAACGATAACTTACAAATGATAGCTAGTTCAATGTTTATGCTATAAAGAAACACTGCCGTCACCTTGTTTTAACCAGCATAACATAAAAAACATGTTCGTGTTCTTGTTGCAACATAGTTGGGCTAAGTGGTATCAGAACTAGTTACGGGTTGCCAATATTGGAGTCAAATAAACTTATTTTCAACTAGTAGCTAGAAATAAAGTTGTGATTAAAGATATGTTTGGATTAAGTTACGATAGCTTATAATTTATAATTTATTCAATATGACAAAAAGATGTGGTGATTTGAAACCTAAATAACTATTTCGTAACTGGTTATGGTATGAAGAAACATTGCTGTCACCTTGTTTTAACCAGTATAACATAAAAAACATATTCGTGCTCTTGTTGCAACATAGTTTGGACTTAGTCGCATTAGAACTAGTTGCGGATTGCTACTTGGGTAAGGACCAGAAGGGCTTTGAATGTGGGAGAATTTCTCGAAGCTTTTGCTGGAAGTTCCTGTTGCGAAGCTCAGATATCCATTCCTGGATTATCCTAGTTAAGTTGTTATAAGTAGTCTTCCTATCTAGGATGCCAGTTCGTTGATACTGCCTCCGGTAGATATTCCGAAGTCGGATGAGTTTCTTGGTGACACTGTCGATTTGAAGAGAGGAACTCGGCATATGTTGTACTGGAACCGTCCTATCACGAGCGACTGTGATTGAATGCTGGAAGGAAGATAGGGCTGCATCGATTTCCATCGGGGAATGAAGTGGCAAATCGATATTAATAAGTTTGTCGGCGATTTGTTGAAATTGGACCCAGTCGGTGCGATAATAGTTCCTCCGAGGTTGAATAGGCACTGTTTCTGGTGAAGATCCCAACGTCAATATTACTGGAAAGTGGTCAGAAGAGAGCTCGTTGAAGACAACCGGAGAGCTGTCTATGGCGATGTTGCTGATGAATATATCCAAAATGGAATGAACTCCCGATCTGGAAAGTCGCGTTGGTTGATCCGGAGCGAAGATGTTGTATTGTCCAGCTTCGTAATCTTCGGCAAGTACGAATCCGTTTCGATTCTGTCTTCTGTTTCCCCACAGCTCATGCCGTGCGTTCAGGTCCCCAGCAATGATGAATTTGTTCTGTCGTCGAGTGAGCTTAGCCAGATCTCGCTTCAATGATGCACACGTACCATTTCGAAGATTGGTTTGTTTGGGGCAGTACGTTGCAATGATGATGATGGGTCCCATCGTCGTTGTAATCTCGATTCCGATGGCTTCTACACGGAACCACCCGCGATCCCATTTCAACCAGAATATTAGTTGATTTTCTGAATTCGATTGGTTAAAATTTGGTACAACTAATCGATTGTTGTTTTAACTAAACTGTCATTTTTGTTTTTCGATTAGCAGAAACGATGGTTGAAACAACTAATTCAACTGTTTGAAAAAAATGCTGTCAATTAGTGAGGACACATACCTTTCAATTTCAACAAATATTTTAGTTGAAATAACTGGTGTTGTTATTGAAACAAAATTCTGTTAGTTGAAAAATAAATCGGTTTTATTTGTTTGTTTGTTTTGAGATCAGTAAAGATCTAAATTCTAAAAAAATACTTCTGATTCGATCGGAAATGATTGATGTAGAAAAACGTTTTTAATCAGCAAAAGTGCCCGGAGGGGCGAGTAAATTAGCGAAATTATTAAATTTACCTAAAATGATGCCTTCAAACGGTTGAACTGAAGTTATGCACTGATAATTTTAGTCAATTTATATGAGCTTGGGTGCATCAACCGCTGGGAATTTTGCGACGGCAATTCAAACGCGCCATTCAATCGCAGCGCGTTCTGTGCGTTTGAAACCCTTCGCTCCTGTTACTTTTATAAATTAAATTCATGTCAAAAAGCGTTTTATTGCTAATGCATGAACATCATCATCGGTATCAAACAGCTGGAAGTAAAACAGTCTGCTGGAAGTAAATAATGATCGAATTTGAAGCATAAAATTTTTGCGCATACCTGAAAGATTACGAGATGATCATTCATTAACATTTTCTAATTTGTCACCAAATCTTTTTCATTTCAAACAAGGTTATTTTTATCACAACACCGCTGTTAGATAAACACTTGTTATCATAAATTTCTTAAATCGAATGAACACAACTTCACCAAACGCTTTAACCATCGATGTTGTTTTCATTGACATTTCGAAGCGACGCGAACAGATTTGTTGTTGATTTTGTATTGCGATTATTGTTTTGCTTTCAACTGTCTCCGGCATTTGACAGCATTCAAAACAACATATTTTTCAACTACTTGAATATATGCAAATCAAAAACCATTTTGGTTGAATCAAAAAGAAATTAGTTAAATCAACTATCGCAAAAATCAAAAACTACGATATCGCAATTTTATGATCGAAGGGTTCTCCGTGTATTAGTTGCAATTTGAAGGCTGACATAAGCCTATGCTGAATGGATCGTTTAATGGCAATGGCGACTCCCCCTCCTCTGGTAGTTGTCCTGTCGAGCCTGTGAATTCTGTAATTGGAAATAAAAATAGAAATTTCAGGTTTAAGATGAGTTTCAGTTAAAATAGCAATATCGGCATTCTTCTATTGAAGAAAGTCGGACAATTCAGCAGTTTTGCTCCTGAGTGAGCAAGCATTCCAATTTACTATAACCAACTCATTATATTGCATATTCGATGATGAATTTGCCTAAGGCGTTGATTTGATCTAACCGCGTTCTGCAGTTTCGTAGTTTTGTTGTCATTGTTTCAAAAATGACGATCAGTTGTTCAGCAGAGAATAAATCACCAGAGTCATCCTTTGCTTGTGGTTGATTATTGCCTCATCCAGGAGGGATTCTTGAGGAAGATTCTTTTTGAGATCCAGCGGCTGAAGTCTTTGGATTGCTGCGAGGAAGTGGCGGCAAATTCGGAATATCCCTCTTCGGTGGGAGCCGTGGGAAATTAATTTCATCCTTCTGTGGAACATTCTTGCGCGTTGATTGTTTGCGGGATGCCTGTTGTCGAATTTTTGTGAACTCAGCACGTTTGGGACACGATTTGCTAGTAGATGGATGGTCGCCATCACAGTTCACACATTTTAAAGCGATGTCATCTAGTAGGCAATCATTGGTATTGTGTGGTTCGGCACATTTCCCGCACCGACTTTTCATGTGGCAATTCCTCGCTCCATGGCCGTAGTTCAAACAGTTCGTGCACTGTGTGACATCCCGATGTACCGGTTTATACTTTTGCCATTCGATGATTATGTGAAATAACGATTTAATCGTATTCAGTTGACTCATGGTGATGGAGCCCTTCTCCAGATGAATCAGGTACAGTTGATCTCTAAACTTTTTGTCCGTATTATGTCGCTTCATTTTGAACACCATCAAAGGCTTTAGTCCAGCCTCCGACAGTGCCTGCTTTAGTTCGGCTTCCATCATGTCGGGTAGTCCTCGAAGTACAACCTTCAAAGGTTTGTTGGCGGCAATATCGTGTGTGAAGTATTCCGCTTTTGTCTGCTTCAGATAACATTCCACTCCTTTGTAGTGGTTCAAAGCCGGAACAGTTATTTTGTAGCCTTCAGTACATAAACGGATTGTTGCCTGTAGTATTTTGCTGATCAGTGTGTTGAAATCCGAGCGTAGAGTTGGTGGGAAGCCCTTCAGGTAGAAAGGCGGCATTTTTTCCTTCTTCTGCAGTTCCTCTTCGACATCAACTGGCAGATCAGCATACTGGTTTTTACTTAGCAAACGGTCGTTTGCCTGTACATCACTTGGCTTCAGACGCTTAGCATCCTTTGGATCCTTCTCGGATCTATGGCGGTTTTTACCCATAGCTTGGGTAGGTAGACAACTGCGAATAAAAAATAAAACAAAATCGAAATTAGTCGTAGTAGGTTATTCGTCTATCCACATCGAGTGTTAGATGACGAATTGAGACGTTAGCTTTGATTTCGCTTCTATTTATAGATTCGCGTGCTTCCAACAGCTTCGCTTTTGCATCGATTGACCAATCAGAGCGAGGCTCTCTCTTTGATACATCGCTTACTTCTTAAAAACCGTCGACTATGGCAGGGAAATCCGGTATGCTGGAGATTTCTTTCAGACAAAATAGGACACTGCTAGCTATTAATCAACATTTCAATGATATACAATTCAAAATACATGGCTATGAACATTCAAATCAGTACGTAGAAATATTTCCTATCAAATGATGAAATAATATTAATAATTGATACAAAACAGACTGAGCTGTAAGTGTTTAAAACCTGACCACATTTCTACGTGTAGTTTTTCTTGAGTTTCTGATTTGCACCCCTAATAAAGATGTGTTCCACATCAAAAAAAAAAAACAAGTGCAACCCCGAAGAGCTAAATACCGCTATGCCGAACTACACTATAAATATAATTGCATTCATTTGGAATATTTGATTTAATTTCGATGAATGCAAAACAAAAACATATAAAAGCGAACAGAGTACAAATTTTTACACGAAAACTAAAAGCTTTGCGTTGCGATCAGACGTGGTGGTAGTGCAATTGCACATTAATAATAAAGCAAAATGACTATTTATTGATCTGTTTATTTTAATATGTCGATTATTTCAAAATTTGTTCCATGCCAATAGCTTGAACAGTGATTTGTAGTATTATAAATTTACTTGATAAATGAAGGTACATTAGTCTCGTATAAATCCCAATGGAAGATTTATTGAACTCCTAGATTTGATCGAAAACTTGGAAATTTCTTTTTGAGTGGTAAATTTTTTCAGATAAGTTGATCGATGATCGATGAAAGGAACTTCCGTTCGAACTTGTATTGAATGGTTATGCTACACGTGCAAATCAAATAAAATCTATCGGCTTAAAGCTTGCTTCAGATAGAATTGGAACAAAGGCAATTGCCTGTATTTCAGTTATCCATTATTGAATTCAAGATCTTTTTTATACAAATGTAACGTTTTCTTCGTACTTTTAAGAAAAAGTACGGATAAAATTATTCGTTCCGGTTTCGAATGAATTCTCGAATTTTTCCTGTAACACGGCTCATTAGGCGGCGCACACCTTCTTCGTCCACCGTTTAGTTTATCTTATTCCACCAGGTCGTCATCTGATTGATGTCTTTGACAACCTTTCCCTTTACCTTGACTCTCCTCTTCCTGATTGCCCAGTATTTCTCAATAGGGCGGAACTGGGGGCAGTTGGGTGGGTTAAGGTTTTTCGGAACAAACTGGACCCCTTTCTCTGCATACCATTCTTGAACGACTTTGCTGTAATGACAGCTTGCCAAATCTGGCCAAAACATTACGGGATGGTCGTGGGATCGAATGAACGGCAAAATTCGTTTTTGGAGACACTCTTTTTGATATAGTTTCGATGTCATTGTCTTATTTGTAACGAAAACTTTCGTTTTTTTGCCACAGCTGCAAATGCCCTGCCAAATCATACATTTTCTTGCAAATTTATCGTAAAAAAACAAATTTGAATTTGGCTGGATCATTTTTTAAAATTTTCGACCTGGGATTTGCCCGAAGTCAGCCTTGATATAGGTTTTATCGTCCATCAGAAGACACCCGTCAAACTTGGTCAGCACCTGGTTATATAGTTTCCGAGCACGAATTTTGACCCAATATTCTGTTATATGGTCCGATTTGGCAGTTTGCTAGCTCGACACGACTTGATTCCTTCCCGAAGACGAGTTCTCCTCACGGTACTGTGGGCAGCACCGAATTTTCTGGTTCAATCACGGTCCGACAGATTAGGATTCCTCTTAATCGTTTTCAAAATCTTACCACGCAGTTTCCGGTCGACAGTTCCACTCCGACGATTGGCTTGAGGCTTCCGAATCGTCGTCAATGTTTCCTTATACCGTTTGATAACGCGCTATACGGTATTTCTGGGCAATTTCAGCTGTTTAGCTAGCCTAGATGCAGACCACAATGGATTTCCAAAATAACTGTGCACATTTTTTTTTCCTTCTTTCGGCTTCCATGTTGTTTGTTTACAAAGTACAGTCGATTTGCGGAATGTCAAAAATCATACGTGAAGCTGACAAAATTCCCGACACGTGGGCGCCAAGAACTTCCAAATCCGTCCACCAGGAGCGCCACAATATGATTAAAAGTTTGTTCCAATTCTAAATGAAGCAAGCTTTAGTCCTGCGGTATTCTTCGCAAACGTCTCCATATCGCTCGATCTATGGCCGCTCTTCGCCGGCCGCTCAAGACCCGGATACTTTGTAATTCACCCTCCATTTGATCGATCTACCTTGCTCGCTGCGCTCTTCTATTTCTTGATTGAGATTTAATCCCATAGTTTGGGAATGGCATCAAGTCTTATCATAAGCTATTGAAGCATTAGTTAGCCTCTTCTATTAATTCTACTAATTAATTAAATTTTATTGTTTAATTAACTGGAAATCCGTGATGTCTTACTAAAAATACATCAGTTTCTACTCTGATAAAAATCATCATAATTTTCGAATGACGATTGAGTTGTTGGAATATTTTACCAACTTAAGCATAAAAAGGAATTTTTCTTACGATTCAATGATATGCCATACATTTAGTAGTGGGAACTGAGAAGAGCTTTTAAAATTTGCATTTATATTGCTCTTGAATACAATTATGCTGTCGGTGTTAAGCAGAAAAAGGAATATTTCAATTTCAATGATAATGGTTTCACTGAATCAGAATTACTATTATCTACCATGGAGCATCGGCTAATCAGAGAGTTGAAACTTTTATAGTTCATCGTTTTAAATTACACAAAAATGAAACAAATTGTGGCGTGGTACCGCTTAAATACACTAGAATGTTTCGAGATATAAACAAACTGAACTTTATATAGTTAATCATGAGAAGAAGAAAAAAGCACTTCTCGCATAAATTTTTTTCCAACAAAACAAACCAACGTGATTAAGTTCTGTCGATACCACATACGATGGTTACAATGAGAGGGTGTAAGAGACTGGGAGAAGCTCACTACAAGATTTATTATCTTCCGAAACATAAACTTTCATTTTATTTCCATTGCGATGTTGAGCTGCGATTTCACGACCGATTACACTTGGGAATAAAATAAAATTTCACTTCAAACAGTACATCGTCGTCTCCGTTGGACGCGGTAGAAACGATTCTGCTCGAACGGGTAGTTTTTGCATCGAACTACATATGCATATCACAGGCAAAGGCCAGCCGTTCGCTAGATCATCTTCGAACGCGCACATGTGGATGGCATCGTTATCCCTTTAGTTTAATGGTGTCAATCTTCGCATTTATAGTGCGAATTTCCTCTTTGTGAGTTTCAAAGCAGTGGAAATTCTTTTTCTCAAGGCAACACCTTGGAACGGGTTTCCTTATACAGACATACAGATTCGAGATGGCGGTAGTATCTTATGAGTTATATTGAAAAAGTCAATCAAATGAGAAAAAACTCGAAAAGCGAACAGTTTTCTTCGCATTGCTGTAGTATTTCCGTTTTCATTCGATTCACTCAGCTCCTAATACCTGGCTGAAAGAGCGCTACCGTGTGTTGTAAGGTTGTGCCAACCCAGAGGCTATATCATACAGCAAGTCCCCCCGATATTGAACTCGCCGGCAACAGAGCCAATCGAAACCCTTGAAGCACTTTCAGGAAAAAGGAAACGATTATTTCCTATTCAAGTAACGGAATGGGTGCTTTTGTTTCAACTATCAATCTTCATCAGGACAAATGGCAGTAAACACAATCCCATCACTAGCGGGTGGACTGTGCAAGGTTCGATCCAGCAGATTTTTATTTCGTCCGTGTGTGAGTATTTAATCGCATTCAGGGATTCCAATCGTCCGTCAAGGGTCTCTTGAAAACCTGGAATCGCTTCACTATACGGGTTTACACGGAGGAGAAAGCGGTTCCGTACTTGAACTCCTACAAGAGCAGTCATCAGTAAATATACCATTCTTCATGCTTCATCCATCCAACATTTCCTTTCGTTTCATTTCATCTATGTTCTCTTTTTTTTTGCTCTCTCACTTCCATGGCATACAGGACTCATTCACGGGCGCATCGCATCTATCGGAGAGCACCACGCTGGTCATGGAACGAGTGGATCGGCACCACGCCGGTATATACCAGTGCACGGCGGACAACGGCGTCCGGGAAGCAGTGAATGCCGATATCGAAGTTACGGTCCTGTGTAAGTATTCCAACCGTTTTGTGGTCCCATTCGGTGCTCCGACCAGTCGGACTTCGATATCGGGACGTTGGTGCATGTATGCTGTAGCTATAACGACTGGACTGGGGCATTCGATTGTACAAGGCTTATTTCCGTGGCTTCGGGATTCAACGTGGACGACGCCGGGGAATTGATATTTTTATGGCTTTTCAATGATATTATATAAGGAGCACTTTGTGGTATTTATGAATTATTTATAATGATACTTTGAACACGTCGACAGGCTTCTATAATTTGAGATGCCATCGGACCGTATGAAGAATTGAAAATTGTTGTTAGAGTGGTGCATGAATGTTGAATTTTGTTCTGTACGAGTTTTCCACTGTATCGATCTATATTTATTATGATGAGCGGATATTTACAAGATTTGGTAGCTATCTGATGACTTCGATTATTGTTTACAATTCAAACGTCGAACGGTTTCATCCCCAATATTAATACGCTTTTTCACCTATAAACAAATGCGATCGATAATCGAACAGAGTTTCCTGTCGGAAGCCACTCGTTCAAATATTGTCTGTATGGAACGACCAGACCTTTGTTATGTCACTTGATTTGTTTTCCTTTCAAACTAATTAGTTCAAGTGACACGTTCTTCTGGTCATTTGGTAATTTGTACCCGGTACACCCAAACCATCATTCAAGTTAGCTCGTAAAAAAAGTTTACGTCATTTGGGATTTACATCGTGAAAAAGTTTTGTGTAATGAATGTGGTGAACCTCAATAATATGAATATTTTCGGAACGGATGTGGAAATGCAAAGATGCATGGGGTCGATTCAAAGATAATGGCTACTTCCGGTTTATAGAAAAATTTTAAACCCCTTTACAATAAGGATATTTTTGAAACGGACTTGATGAGTACACTAAAACCTAAATTTACGCGTTTTGTTTGAAATAATGCGTAAAACAGGTTTTGCAGGAAATTTTAACTTATACATATACAAAACAATCCAACATGCTTCAGTGAATTGAATATTATGAAATGCACATTACAGAAATTCCATAGAATCTACTTCTGATTCATTCATTCCCTGGAAAAAAGAAATCAGTATGGTGACATTTGTATGGCTTACTCGTTGTACTATACACAGCAAATTGACATACTGTGGTAGGATCTGTAGATGTTCTTATTCGAGAAAACCTACTTAGAACATAGGCTTCTTGTTTGTGGACCATACTCGTGGTATCACATTCAATCAATGGGATCATTGTAATGAATTATGATATGAATGTTCTAGGTAATCCAAAAACTACCTGAAGTTCAAACTTTAAGATTTACCATCATAACAAGGTGCTTTAATGACAAGGTGTCTACGGTCCATATTCATGGTAGAGCAAACCAAAGTCTCGGAATGACATTTCTTTTGTGTAATTTGGCTTTTCTGTTTCAAAAGACTTCGCAGACGATTCTTAGCTTACAGAATTATTGCATGACGAGTACTATAATCCTATTGACACTATGAATCCTTCCAGGTCAGGGCTCGAACATACGACAACTGGCTTGTAAGACCTGCGCCTTATCTATTGAACCTCCAACCTTTACTCATACTACCATATGCAATGAATAGGATTATTGTAAAAATTCTAGGTTATTCAAAAACTACCTGGAGTACTGGTCTTATGATCTATCAGCGTAGTTGATGACAAAAACGGAATTTTTATATACGGTCTATACTCGTGATACTACATGCAATCAACAGGCCTATTGTAGATGCTCTGGGTCGCCCAAAAACTATCTGGAACTCAGACCGTAAACTTTTCAAAATATTAAACGGTACTCATTTCAAAATCTTAAACGGCATGTCGATATTTGTGTGATCGGATTGAAAGAGGAAGTGAGCTGCAACATTCAGGAAAATCAAAAAATGATATATATCCCACCCAAAATCGGTTTTGTAATTAGATCTCAATTTAATTTCGCTAAAATTGTGTACAGGATTTACCGAAATGAGCAATGAACCCCTACGGCTACAGCTTCTTGACGCATTGAGTCAGAAACAACAGAACAGGGCCGGTGAAACATGTTAAGCCCAGGTGGGTAATTTTTCGTACCGGGGGAAACGACCGGCCATTTCCAAGTCTACCTTAATTCTAATGGAAATGTTATTTATCCCTTAAAAAAGCAAGATCGATTTTTTTAAATATTTAATTTCGATATAACTTTGCATAAAACGCGTAAAGTTTGAAACGTTTTGAATTTTTGTTTCAAAACAAAAATGCTTATTTAAGCGTTAAATACAACATAAAACTACTATGGGGTTGTTCGAATTGTTGACGTAGGACTACTCAACTATATCAAAAATACTGCCAACATTTGTGTTGAATATTGAGGCAGCAGTCTATTTTGTGTTGCGTATAAACTTAATAATGTCTGTGAATTTTCGCAACTAACTTTTTGATAATTTTGGTTACCTTGAACGTTCAGTTTGTTGGGGTTGATGATGTAAGGTGCTGAACTCGTTTATCTAGTAGTCCATGATTGAGGTCATCCTACAAAAATATCCTCGAATATGAAGAAACTTCCGCATTTCGATCAAAATGTGTCTCGTGCGAATCGAACGGTGCACAAAATAAATCCACAAAAGGTCCAGCCGCTGATGTGCACACCACTTTAGTCAAAAGGTCCCGGGACTGATCCAAAAATGACGTTTGAAGTGTCAAACTAACCTCATTTTTCAAAAGTCCCAAAGTTAAGATGACAGGTGTCAAACTTTCACGTCATCCGGACTACAAACACTAATCCTACCGACATATAAAAGACGTTACTTATTCACTTATGAAAAACTGAAAATGAAATGAAATTTCGTTTATAGATAAAACATTGCTTTTTAAAGGGATAAAACCGCGCAAGCCTAACAAGTTTGAGAAGTGTTATCCGTACTAGGATTAAAAACAAAGATTCGTGGTATTCTGATTTTTAAGGTGGTCAAAAAAATAAGCAAGTTTTGACAATCGTGATGGATGGACGCAAGATCATAGTTCGTGATATAAGATGTGCTAAGAAAGTTAGCATATCAACTGGAAGTGCTGTTACGATCTTAGGCAAAAATGGGTGCCTCGTTCGCTCACAATCGGAAAAAGCAACAACGCATCAACGATCCAAAGAGAGGCACTGTTTAGTCGCAATAAAATGGATTTCTTGCGTTGGTATGACACAGTGGACGAAACATGGATCTACCTTTTTTCTCCGGAGTCATAACAACACTCAAACGGAAAAAGGTACATTAACATCAACTGTTTTGAAAAGGAAAGTACCATCAAAATTGACTTTTTGAACGATGTGTTAGCAATCTTCTCTATGGCAGTATCGGACTGCACAGAATGCAAGTCGATTCAATACTCTCTTAAATGCGAACGCGCTCATTCAAGAGCAGAAATATTATAGAAACCACGAACGTATGTATGCGAAACTGTCGTATCTGTTGGAGGAAATCATGACGATGGTTCGAAAATTAGAAATAGTTCGTTACTAATTGAAGATTCGATCATCAATTATCTAAAATATGTGATATAATATCGAATATCAGTTAAAGAAGTAGACGTTCAAAGCCTGACCGCTTTCTTATTTTCTGTATTTTGAATTTGACCCCCAGTATAAAAAACAAAAACGCAATTCTACGACAAACATTTTTTTTTTTATTTATGTGAAGATATAGAACGGAAAGGTGAGATGTGAAGGTTCATTTGAGCAAACAGAAATCTTCAAGTAACATAGCTTTTACATTCTTTCAGAAGAGTAGAAAGTGCCAACTTCTGGTAACTTTACCGGTTCGAATAGCAAATGGTAAAATTCCTTTATCGGTACTTTCCGGCATACCAGAGACTCGAGTAATTTGTATTGATGAGTTGCGTGAGCTCGACTCCTATGGCGGAAGGTAAAAGTTAAGTTACTAAAGGATTTCTGCTTGCTCAAGTGACCCTTATCACGTCTCACCTCTCTGTTGTATATCTTCACATTCTTCCTTTATTATTCTGAGTTACAAATATTGTAATTATGAATAACACTAATATTAACATTGTTTATCGATCGAAATTTCAGGTGGATAATTACCCACCTTTGGAATATTCGGGTGGTAATACTACCCACCGTAACCACCTCTTTCACCGGCCCTGCAACAGAACATCCTTCAAATTTAGCTCACAAATCAGATAATTAAAACCAAAAATCAGGATACTCATTGGAGTCAATGCAGGGCTATTATATATCATAAAAGTACCGTAATGACAAACAAACAAATACTGCTCAGCACGCCGAACTATCGCCATGTCATGGTTAAGTTTGTAATGTCCGATCAGAGTTCTGACCAGATTACTGTAGTGAAACTTGGAACAATGAAGTAGACTTTCTGACATGTACAGATTCAAATCGCCTTTTCTTGCATGTTTCAAGCTTCGTCGAAAGATGGCATAAATGGATACAGTCCAAAAATGAAACTTGTGCAATGGTGAATCTTTATCTAACTAGGCGACAATGGTAAAGCTGGTTCTGGCCCAACGAAATCGTTCGTTGATCTAGTTCTAGCCAACGCATCAACCCACCAAGAAAACACCATTTGAAATAATGAGATCTACGATTTATACTTCGACATTTGATCACTACATTCGACCGTAAGTCATTCGAATCAAGTGTTTTAAAACAGCCTGCCTGTCGGAACAAAAATGCATTTCAGCAGTGAGCCAGACTGCTCAAAACTTATTTAACAACAGTAGAGACTAACACCAGTACGACCCTAGAGCAGAAAACCGTCACCCGAATAAATAGCGATAGCAAACTTATATCAAAATAATAGTTCATTTGGCCAACATTGCTTGTTTAGGCATTATTTTATTATTAAATGGTAAAATAGTGGTTCAATTTTGTATAAAAGCTTGTTTTGCTATTATTTCGCAAATTTAAAGATAATATAATTTATGTACACACTTAAAAAAAACCTTGTGATTTTACATCTTATTAGATGCACATAAATGGAGCGTCGAAGTTCACGCAAATGTACGTGGAAGAACATTTAATATTGTGTCTAAAACATGACATGAAATTCATTGAAATAAAAAAAAAATCTGTAGCAACCACCGCGACTTGAACCGAGAATCATTGAATAGCAAGTTCGTCTGATAATCGACTGAGCCACAGAAACATGCATCTGCTTGGCTAGTAAAAGGTGCATTTAAATTCAAACAGTCGCACCTGCTAGCAGAACGCAAGCTACTGTCGAAACCAGCAAAATTCAAGCTCATCTAACATTAAGTCATTACAAATAAAATCTTCCGTCATTTGACAAATTAGGTCTTTATGAATTACATCGTATGAGGGATTAAGTCACCTGTAAAATTCAATTTTTTTGGAGTGTAGGTATAAGATCAACGTATTTAATGAATTGTTAGAAAATATTGTTATCTTCTAGAGAAGTCTTAGAAATTTTTAGCGAATTTAGAAAAATTCAACCGAAACTCAAATTTTGTTTGCCATTCATTAAATTTTTGGATTTTTAAATGTACAAACACAGAAAGAAATAATGAAATTTACACGCCATGTAAATCAATAGTAACATGTAATAGACATGGGTTGAATCGAGATTTGGATTGAAAACCTTCATCGATGCAAAACTGAATTGGATTGCATTGAACTTTCAATGAATATAACTGTATCTTTCAATTAACGCTTAGTTTGCAATTAAATTCTATTGAAACCAACAGAATTGTAAAGTAACTTTATGTTTAATTTCCTGCACTAAATATGTGCATGAAAATAGATGTAAATTCACAAAATATTTTTATCTGTGAACTTAGTAATATAGTTATTGATCGTATTATTTTATTGTGTTATTCATTTGGTATGCATCAAGAATAGAAATATAATTTTCAAAATCGCCAATCGTTCTACTTCTAAGATAATTCAAATACGTTTTAAATTTAGTCACTGAATTCTATATTGCAATGCAAAAACCTCAATAAGATATTACTTTGCTTTCGCGGAATACAATTTTAAGTATTCTGTTAAACTATTTCAGCTCTAAACTCAACCTCACGAATATTACTATATTACAATAATTATTTCCATCTGATCGAGCAGTGGAAGAAACTGTTTGTGAATCAAGTAGTCGCTCTAAGCAACCAGACATTCACTCCTGAAGAAAACCTCACTGATTTGAATGGTAAACTACATGTGAGAGTTACACAGAAAGAAAAGATGAAACTTACACGACATGTAAACCGATAGTACTATGAAATAATCAATTGAAACGAAAATCTGATTTAAAACCATGATTGATGTAAAATTACATTAAAATTCATTTATTTTTCAATGAACAAGACTCTATATTTACAAACTGCTTCGTTTTATAATGTAAATTTCCATTCAATTGCCTGCTCCAAATATGTGCATGATTATTAATGTAAAATCACAAAATATTTTTATCTGTGTAGGTCACTGGAAGCGATTAAATACTTATCTCAAACAATTATTTAAGACCGCAAACGACTGAGACTAGTTGCATAGTCTATGGGATAACTGTTCCACTGCACTGTTACCTTAAAACAGCATGCACAAAATAATGCTTCTTGTTTTAGGAAACTTGTGGTGATTTAATGTACACGCAGCAGTAGGAGTTTCCGTTAGTGCCTTTACTTTAACTGTCGCAATCTCTCTTTTCTGACACCACTCAAAACACAATGTTGAAGTCATGGCTTGGCTGTATATGTGGCAAATGTGCGGAAAAGTAGACATTTTTCCTGATTATGCTGTCAATAGTCCATCTAACTCTGACAGTGAGACGTGAGCGCTGCTAGGGCAAAGCAAAGGATTTTCCTTCAATGACTGCAGTATTTAAGTTCATGCTGCCATTCAGTCACCTTGACTTAGGCGCTTCTGATTTTGTGGCCATTCGTGACATGGAACAGGAAAATCAGTGGATCAAGTTTTGATTGAGATAATTCCACCGGATATAACACGTCTTTCATGTTTAGTGGATTTAAAAATCCTGGACAGGTTGACCGTAATGTTATACCTAACCAGTTGGGATCGGTACCTCTACTTCACGGTTATCTGCGATGCTCGAAAAAGGAAGTTAACGATCAATTTTCGAGGGTGGCCCTGCCGCCACATAGAGCTTCCTGTCGCAACTATTCCCATTTGTTTACCGATAGGGTTTTCATTATGTCACTTGATTCGATTTCGTTTCAATTGTTGAGATACACCAGAGTTCGAAATATATCGTCCGTGATCACACTAATATGGCGTGAGTTAGCTCTGAAAAGATCCATTGGGCCGTATGAATAAATCATAGCAAGCTTGAGTTTCGCTAGTAAACTGTAGTATTCACTACATGTTTTCATAGCTCTAGAGGTTGATACTCGTGAATAAGTATAAAAACTTAAAAAGGGGACATTTTTGCAGCAGTAAGTAGGTTTCTTGCTTTGCGCACGCTAATGGCTACTTTCCCGGCTCTGTACAGATCGCCGTGCAGCAAATGCTGTAATGCAAAAGTAGCATGTATTAAATGCTCGAATTTGTTTTTTTTTTCATACCAACTGTGGACTTTGTTTTTAAGATGGTACTACAGACACCAGACTTTACATTTGTTACTAAGTAGAGATGGGCAACTGTTACTTGATGATATAATTTGTCGACGGTAGTAGAAACATTTATACAAACAGCGTTGACCTGTGTGACCTGTGTCGAATTATTATTATTTTTTTTATCTTCTCAAGGTATTCCATCAATGTGAATCACTCCTTGTGAATCCTAGAAAATGGTGGGCATCACCTAAGAACAGAGACGTTGACCGGATACAACGTCTCTGTTAAGAGTTTCCTAGTACAGATCTTGGAAACAGTATGCTGCCGTTAATCGCGGTTAAAGGAAGTTTGTAGAAATATGCGCATGTAATCCAGCTCTTCCCTTTCTCTTCTGGACGTAGCTTTGCGTAATGTCAACCTTTGCGACAACATCGCGTGATGACATTTTGTGATTTTGGAAGAAACTACTTCAACCTCCAACTTCCTACATGGCAAAGCTGGTTTTCTTTTTGCTCCACACCTGCGGTCCAAAGTCAAGCAGGTAATGATTAACCTTTTTTATGAATATAAAAAATAGGTATAGAGTTCGCTCAAACTTTAGAAAATTTTTCCGAGGCCCAGAGAGCCGAGTATCATATACCAATCGACTCAGCTCGACGAACTGAGCAAATGTCCGTGTTGTATGTGTGTGTATGTGTGTATCTGTTTGTGTGTTATCAACAAAGAGGTCGAGTTCTCAGAGATGGCTGGACCGATTTTGATCAAACCAGTCGCAAATGAAAGGTTTTGAGATCGGATGTTTGCTTTTTGAGTTATACGAAGTTTTAGTAAATATTTTCGGTTTTTTGACAATCACCCCGATTCTGCAATCCGACGGATTTGTGATACGAACGAATCTACACTTTCGTTCGAGTTTGAATTTTGCATTCTTTATTCCGTTCGACTTGTATGATTCGTTCGGGAACACTAACCATCAAAACTGTCAGCACTACTTACACGTTCTATATTATTTATATTATTCATTTCTTAGTAAACGATACCGCCACACTTGTATAAACAAATTAGAACGATTCAAAACCGAACAGAAGTAATACTTACGCAAGTCGATCGAGTAATGTTCGAAAATTGAACAACTTAAACGAATGATATTCGAGTTCATACCCAACTCGAACGGAATGTAGAATGGAAATTGCACATTCGATCGGAATATTTCGAATCGATCGACGTACAGAATAGGGGTGAATATCTGTCACAATTGACCTTAAAACAGATTACGTTCCGCACGGTAATAGCTATGCAACAAGCCATAAATTGTTAAAATCCGTCCATTTTCAACGGAGATGTCAATATTTTTGTGTAAGCGACTTTTCGCCTTATTCCAGTAGTAGGAGTTTTACGCGCTTGATGATAAAGCGATGTATCCCAGCAAAGTGAAACACGATTTTCAATACTCTTTTATGCAATTGTTTCTAAGCACCTAAGGTACTATACACAGCACCCTTTTTCATGACGTTTCGATTTTAGCACGGTTCGTTTTTTGGCAACATTATCGTATTTTCAAATTCGAAAAATTTCATATTTATATTGGTTTATACTGCTTGCAACAATAATTGCTGGAAGAACACAACTTCTTACACCCTTATACCACTCGAAGAAGTTCGTCGAGATAATCAAATTTGTGTGTGACAAATAATTTCAATAATTTTTCTTGGATATGGCTTAGCTGATTTCTACAAACTCAGACTCATATGATAAGTTCTATGATCCCATATATGGCTTCTGAAATTGTTTTGGTCCGACTTCTGGTTCCGGAACTACAGGATGATATATGTACTGGAATAAAATTAATGTCACTCCTTTTGTTCGTAGATGGCTGAGCCGATTTCTTCTATCCAATATTCAAATGAAAGGTATTAAGGCCCTATACAAACTGCTTGTTTTCTAATCAGATCCGACTTTCGGTTCAGGAGATAGAGGGTGACTAGTGTAAAAATTTCGCATAAATTTATTCGGTTCACAGATTTTGAGAGTCGACGACCAAATAAATTTAATTCAGTTTTACCGGTATTCGGTTTTCGATCCCGGAACATTGATTTTCAGAAATTTCGAAACTAATGGAAAAGGTAATAATAGGTTACATCGATTTCCGAATGTATCGGGAACAGAGAAGCTAAAACAAGGCCAAAACGAATAAACAAAAATTCAAACTAAAATAAACTTATGGTTCCATACAAAATTGGTGAATTTTATCCGATTTCGACCTTCAATTTTCAAATTATACAAAATTCAAAGGGTGATGAGTTTTTAAAATTCAAACGGTCCTAGAAGATGACAATAACAAAATATCTTCAAAGTTGGGCTTAAAAATATTTCAATTTATTCGTCATACTAATGTAAGGACATACGAACTATTTTGGGTTATGCTGGTCTCTGATGACAAAACATTAAAAGAAACTCGCTTCTACATTAAAGTCGATTGTCACACGTTTAGATTGAAAGTAATAATCTTCGATTCGTCTTGCAGTTCCAAAGTTTTAATTACAATTCATTTAAAATGAGAGTCATTAAAATAATTTCATGAAAACTAACTACAACGAAAAATATTCAGACGAAAAACACGCTATTGGTAAAAAAAGGTATCATCTCACTGCTAGGTGGATTAAGCAAGTTTTTTTTAATGGTTGATTTTCTAATTTGTAACATTCTTTTTAAAGCACAATGAGGCAGCTTTCTGTGTTTTATATTATATAATTGTTTTTGCCTTTCTGATATAGAAAGGCTATACAATCACTGCAAAAACCGACTTTTGAACCGAGGCCCAGAGGGCCGAATATCATATACCATTCGACTCAGCTCGACGAGATGAGCAAATGTGTGTGTGTGTAGGTGTGTGTATGTGTGTATGACAAATATTGTCACTCACTTTTCTCGGAGATGGCTAAACCGATTTTTACAAACTTAGATTCAAATGAAAGGTCTCATGGTCCCATACAAAGTTCCTGAATTTCATTTGGATCCGATTTCCGGTTCCGGAATAACAGGGTGTTATGCTCCAAAAATGTGAAAATAATCTCACTCACTTTTCTCGAAGATGGCTGAACCGATTTTTACAAACTTAGCTTAAAATGAAAGGTTTTATGGTCCCATATAAAGTTCCTGAATTTCATTTGGGTAGTACGGTTTCGGAATTACAGGGTGATATGCATCAAAAAATGTGAAAATAGAGCATTAAAAATGTGAAAATAATTTCACTCACTTTTCTCGGAGATGGCTAAATCGATTTTCACAAACTTCGACTCAAATGAAAGGTCTCACGGTATCATACAAAGTTTCTGAATTTGATTTGGATCCGACTTCCGGTACAGGGTGATAGGCACAAAAATGTGAAAATAATGTCACTCACTTTTCTCGGAGATTCCTAAGATTCTTGTTCTGGAGATAGGGTGCTCAGTATGAAAATGTCAATTTCATGAATACTTTGTTCATAAGCTATCTTTTATGTTGGCTAGTGATTTTCTCTAGTTTGCAGACCATGAGACTCTGTAACCAAATAAACTACAGACTACCGGTATATTTTTTTCCAAAATTCAAATCATCATAGGGAATCGTAAAAAAATGTGTAGGTCATATTAGTGCATGGTTGAATGAACCGAATGTCACTATGCCGATATCCAGCTTTCGGTTCCGAAAGTACCGAAAATAATAATCAAATTTTATAAAATGTAGCTCACTTAATTTTTTTACGTATGATTGAATAGATTTTAACTAACTTAAATTCCAATGGAGTGTATCAATGTAGTAGTATTATGCAACAGAAATCTTCAAAACTATTTTCTGAACTTTTTTAATTTGTAGTATTTCGGGGAATTTCTGCTGTAATATACAGGAGAAAATGATAATGAGAAAGGCATCATCACACCACTGAATTATAACAGGTTTTTATTTTCGCAATGACTCCCTATTAATCTTTCCACTCTAAAACTTGGCCAAGATTGAGTCAAATTTAGGCTTCTTTTCTCAGCAACAAAAAAAGAAAAAAATATGGCCCAAATATTAAATTTTGAATTTTTTTTACTTTTTTCATTGAATAATCAATAAAGTTGTTTCTTGGAATCACTTATTTGAAATCTAAGGAACAGACGCACATTTCATTTTTTCTCATAAATACGTTTATTTCATAGGCAATATACATAAGTTTTTCTTCTCCGTGTCATCCACAATATATAGTATTTTAAACGTAATACCTTTCGAATATCATATTAGTATGTTGGTATTCATTAGTTAATCTAAGCGCTGTTTTTATCAAGCGAGTTGCTTTTTTTTTAATTATATTTAATAAAATACATTTATTTTATACATGATTTTATAACTATTTTTATTTTATCACCTTCATTCAATATCATATAGTTTGCTATTGGTTGAACTGATGGAAGAGAAAACAGTATAACATAAAATAAAATTTAAATTGGTACTTCAATGGATTTAATGAAATGATAAAGAAGTGTCATGTATGTAAGGTCACGACAAGCAAGAATGTCGCGAACTGGGACATTGGATAGTCTACTTTGAGTACGCAAGGAATTTATTAGCTGAGATCTGACATCACGATACTCCACGCATATCCAAACGACATGATCAATAGTTTCGGAAAGTCCAATTCGAAGGAGATGTGCATCTAACGTGTAGTGAAGACGCACATTTCATGTCTTGGACGGGCTTCTGTATTTATTAAATATTTCAGTAGAGCAGTTGAAAAAAAACTCTTTTGTAAACGCGGAACTTCAAAATCGAAAATCATATTGAAATGAATAAAAATCCGTATCGAATATTGTTGAGTTCTTAACCGACATAAATAGTTATATGGAAAAAAAATTTGGTGGCTGATTTTGTGTTGAATGGAATTGTTTTTTTCACTTTAATTGCCATATTTTTTTTTGAGTGTGTTCGTATGTTTAATATACGATTGAATACTAAAACTGTTATGAAATAACTTTTCAAATGCATCCATGTTCTGGTGACCGGAGCTCAAGCGTGTTCCTAAATTCGTGTTTGCATTGCAAAACTAGGTTGTTTATTTAAAAACAGTCGATTGAACTCCAACCACGTCCCAACATCGGAAAAAACAAACATTCGCTAGCTAAACGAACTGCTCCCGAAAGCAATATTTATATTCCAAACAAAACCAACTATATTTGCTGCTGTTCCAACAAAGTTAAAATCAATTCTGTTCGCCTTTTACGATCGGAAACACACTCTGGAACGTGCAAAAACCTCCATGAAGAGGTGGAATCAGCTAAAAATCGGCCATCATTCACACACACACAATCATCTAGCTAACAGAAAAATCGCATAACATTGGATGTCTGGCGCAGGAAGAATTGAGTCATATAAAAAAAACGATGCATTAAGTGTGCATCCGATTTCCTGCGCCGCATACAGTGGAATGTATTCTTCTCTGAAAGACTACCTACCAATATGAAAAAAATACTAACCGCACAGTCTTGAACAAACGGAAATCTGCGAAGTCTGCTGTTCAGCTTTTCTCACGCGATAAGCAAAATTTCAATTTGGGGAAGAATGTTTACCTTTATTTAAATTTGTATATCCTTCTCCATTTGGTACCTCCTGCTGCCGCGCAACTGATCCCAATTTGTAGTGGAATAAATTCGCAAGCTCGTACCAACTCCATTTTGCACCCATGGCCCACCCATAGACTCGACTCACTACCAGCGGCGAATCATAGTCCCATTAGCACCAGACAGGAAATCGCACCAGGTTTTCCTATTTCTGGTTGATTCTGGAGTGGAATGTTAGTCTGAGATGCAAATGTATATTAATCTGCGATGGTTCTGGGGGTGTTGTGTGTGGTAGTGAAAGATTCGAGTTTTTGTGAAGTTCTACTGTCTCACTTTGTGATGCTGAGTTCATTTCGACACGACCTTGCGGGGAACATAATTGAAGGATTCTTTTTCCGAAAAAGTTTTCTTGGAATGGATTTCTTCGTGATGCACTGAACGATGGACTTAATTTTAATTTGTTGAATGTGTTACAAAGTATAATATGTTACAGCTTTGATCGAATGACAGATTCAATGTTTCCAAACTGATAATTAATCGTGCTTTAATCAGCATATTCCGGTACGGTTTTAAGCGTAATTGTCGGAAAAGTCATTAATATTGATAATTTATTGCTGTTCGCGGAAGTCAAACGCAGTTCAACTCTTCCCACACATGTGTATCCTGACAAAGACACAATAGAATACGATGGGATTCAGCTTGGATTTTGTTTTCTTTTGTTTGATCAGAATAAAAAAAGTTTGAATAGTTTGCATTTGGATCTGTGTTATTTATCTCATATCTAAAAAAGTTAGAAATTTAAAAGCTTATAAGAAACATCTCCGTGCCGCTGACTGGATGGTTGCACAAGTCATTTACCTAATAGAAACATCTTGGTATTTGTCTTGCTGTGTTAAACGAAGTACTGACACAGTGGGCTTTTAACACTCTAATGGCGTTTTCGTTTTTAACTTGCACTACACCGGTGCAGTGCTACACTGAGGCTTGAATAAACGAACAAAAATGACGAAAACATAAACAGTAACCATTGACTACAATACATGATTCCATTGCACAGAGCTACACCAAACTTTTGATGAGTGCTACACCAGTGGTATCGGTGCAGAAAAAGTGTAGCACTGGTGTAGTGCAATTGGCAAAAACGAACGGTTTCAGTGCAGCTTTCGCTACACCAGTGTAGTGCAATTTAAAAACGAAAACGACATAAGTACTATGCCTAAAAAAGTTGGAACGGTTACTTCGATCTGTCATAGCTCCGCTGTTTTTCTACGAATCTCAATAAATTTTACAAGTTTGAACTGCAATTTTTTTTCAGGCCTATTTGCGTGGTCAATTGAGCTGTTTTTAGTCAACATTTTTTATTAATATCTGATCAGATTATCACTCTTTTTCTTTGGAGCGAGGAGATTCCATTTCCATCCAGCGAGAATTAAGGAGCAAATTGTTCGTGACTCGTCTCATCCATTGCTTCATCGTTGGTGTCGGTATTGTCCAACGCATTGTTGTTAGTGGTTTCTGTTTTCTTCTCATTTTCTTTGTTGTTAGCAGTCATGGACTCGTAATTAGTTGCTGTAGATGCGCCTCGTTGAACAGAGTTAGAATCCATGTTGAATTGAATCTCACCTTCATCATTAACGTCTAGATGCATTCATTTTTTTAGAACGATTTTAATTTCGTTTGCTGCTGGTCAAACTTTGCAGCGCTTGAAATCAAAACAAATTGAATTTGGTCTTAAAGGCCATTTCGTTTACTCTATTGTTCACTACACTGTTTGTATTTGTTTGTATGTAATAACTCCTATGAGATGCAAAAATTAAAATATTTTAAATCCTTCAAATAGCTCAACTGTTTCGACTTGACCTTCTATTGCTGATGTGGATTGAAACTCCTTAATGTGGTTTTAAATTGACGTTAATTTATCCATTTTTTTCAACTTGCTCATATGAAAACCGTCTGTAAAATTCCTTAAATTATCAATAAATTAACATTTTCAACTCATCCTAAAATTATTCGATATTTAAAGCAAAATATGTCTCAAGAGTAACAGTAACTGTTTGGGTATAAATAATTTTTCTATTCTTATTATTACTGTTTTATATAGGAGCGTCTATAGGAAAAATGTTCAAATGTGTGCAATAACTGGTTGGTTTCGAATATTGAATATTTGGATACGATTGGTATACGAAACTGAAGTACCTAAACTAAATACACGTCGATTGATTGCCATTTGCAAGAAATCGGAAGTCTTTCTATAATATTTGAATCCATTTTATGCAAACATTTCATTGAGGCGGGGCTGGTCGATGAAATGGGTCATCGGAATTTGATTGAGTTAACACAGACACACCCACATATTTACGATAATTGTAAAAACTCTCTTCTTTTATGAGGTCATCTATCTACAGTTTTTAAGCGTCAATAATGAAATACTTAAATCAATTTACAAACTGCACGAAGTTTGAGGGGGTCAAATTTATATAAATTGGTCGAATAATTGCTGAGCTATGCCAGCTCGAAGTTACCGTTCCAGCTATTATTTTGGCTTGGTGCACCGTAAAACTTTTTTAGGCTTTGTATTAGGAGTGTTAAACTGTTTGCATTCCGTCTGAATGTTTGTAATGTCACAAATACACATGTTTCACTTTAGACGTTATTAAACTTACTTTGTGTATATATCTTTTGGCGCGCAACGAGTTGTTTCATGTGGAGATTACACATGCATGGTTAATCCATGTTGGCGGAATAGGAGTACATATGACTGTTATAGCAATACCGCTATACTATTATACCAATACCGTAGGCAGCTGTGATTTCTCAGTCAGCAAGTTACAGTCGAAACCAGTAAAATTCAAGCTCATCTAACATTAATTCATTACAAATGAAATTTTCCGTCATTTGACGAATTAGGTTTTTATGAATTACATCGTATGAGGAATTAAGTCACCTGTATTATTCAATTTTTTTTGTGTGCAGTATGGAGAATAAATTATTGAACGAATCAATGTTATGATTATACTGTTGATTCTATCAGGTCAAACTAAAAGATTCTCCTTGAATTTAACGTTATAATTATTTAGCTAAGACTAGATGATGGTTACCATAATAAATTGATACAAGTATTTTAAATTTCATATTTTTGTGACCAGTTTTCAAATTGATAAGATTGGTGATCTCTTCACAGTGGGCCGTATGAATAAAATGTAGTAAAGTCTGTTGTTTGTAGTATCTTCTCAAAAACAAAGTCCACAGAGTATAACGCGGTTTGGTATGAATAAAAAACAAGTTCGAACATGTAGTTAATGCTACTTCCGAATTTATGCATTAACTATACCGTATCGACACAGAGCCGGAAAAGCTGGAGAAAGCATGCACAAAGCAAGAAACGTACTTACATCTGTGAAAATGCCACTTTTTTTATTTCTGTACATCACTTTATCAGCAAACACACGAGTAGCAACCTCTAGAGCCACCTACCGAAAACTTGTAGTAAATACTACAGTTTGTAGCATGTTTGACAGGAACGTGATCCACACGTAGCATTTACTACCGAAATTCAAGCATGCTAAGTTTTATTCATACGGCCCAGTATCTGAAATATATTCACTTTCTTGCTGCTTGAAATAAACGAGGATTTTTCGGCAGCTTGAATATACATAACAAGCTTAGAGCAAGTTGCACTTCGTGATTGACTGAATGAGTGGAAATGTACAATGAACCAAGAAAATGAAGCTTGGGACAAGCAAATCATTTTCACTGTACATACCCACTCACTCCTAACTTTTTATTAAATGATCAATAACGACGCTGGCTACGACCAAAGGCTGTGCTACTGAGGGAAAGGAAGGAATGTTACTCCGATACTCGTTGTTTCTAGAGACCGCGGGTACCACTGTATCTCCACGAGAATCACGGGATAGGAGATTTGTTAGTAGGGAGGGAAAGAGACCCGGATATGTTTTGGTAAACAAAATGATCTCAACGAAACCTGATTTTCGATAATCAGGAGAAATATAATAAGTAAGAAAAAATATAACATATCTCCAAGGAACGATCTCACCAGTATCCTTTTTTCTCCCACTCGCTCAGCTGTCAATAACGCGAGATAAAACACGATCACTGAAAGAATCAAATAAAGACACTCGCGAATGGGTACTTTGCAGAACAAGCCCTAGACCTTCAGTCTGAATGACACGACTGACTTGTAAACTTTCACACATTCCATAGAAATCCGACAACACCGACAATGACATGCAGACGGCGCTTCGATCGGTTAACGGGTTAACATCGTTGAATTTTGGGGTTGTAAATTCTCAGTTCCCGCCGCTTGAGTATCTTTAGACTCGCGGATCAACATTATTCAATGAATAGCACTCTCACTACTAAACGCACACTTGCCACATTTGCACTATCACTAAAAATAACTGTTTCAACCAAATTTTTAACTATACGTATCAAACAACACATTGAAATTATACTTTTTTGAGAGTAGCACCAGGACACCGCATCGCACTCCCAGTGATGCCAACAACTCAATTCAGGTTATTTAACGGATTCGGACGGAACGGATTAACGGATATTTTATAACATTTTCTTTTTTACTACTGAATGTTCAAGAATTTCTCATTTTATCGCTAAATTATTCGAAATTTGTTGTCATAATTGTCATGCTATGAACATTTTTCAAACATGTTTACGTAATATCACCAGTTTTTATTGACAACCATCTCAAAAAAAAATATTTATTTCTATCCCGATTAAAAGATTGGCCATTTAATTTTAAACATCTTTAGTCTACAATTATGCCTAAACATGCAACGCCGAAGAAGTCGCGCAGCTTTTGAAAATTAATCATCTCAGTTCCACTCTTAATATCATATGTCGAAACCATTAGCTTAAGAGAGATCTGCTATCAACTTTCAATGGATTCGCTTAAAGGATAAGATGACGTAACAGTAGTTGCACATTTTCACATTAATTTTTGGAGATGTTTCTTTTTCAAAGCGAAACGAAATCGTTGACTCTGAATTCGTTGCAATCCGTTCATTGTAGGCCAAGTAATCAGCAAATAATTGATAGAAACGTTGACGTCGCTTCACAATTCTGCTGTCCGAAAAAAAAATTCGAACACATAATTTTTGGGCGAAACGAAGTTCGACGGGTCAGCTAGTTCATTATAAAATCAGGTCTAGGGATCAAATGCTCAGTATTCTGACCTATAATGGTCAAATTAGAATAAATCAATATCCGGCCTAAAAGAACAGTAAATGTCAGTTTATTCAGCCTTTTCAACTTTAGTTGATGAATTATATTTCAATGTAAGATTTCTATTACATCCAGTCTTTGTTGCTGTCAACAAGACAGATAATGAAAATCCACGTGAAATGTTTTGTGCATGCATATATGCAATAAGTACCAATGACGTATTTTAACCTTCTTTACGTGCATGTTCGTGAAATTAACTCTTTACTAGTTGGAATGGCTGTTAAAAAATAAAGACAGAAAATATTTGCACAGAACCAGTCCTCTTTTAGTTTGCAAAGATGTGTCTCTTAAGAATGCGAATAGAGTATTTGCCTATACTGATTTTTTTTCAAGGGCCTTGTTCAATGTGACTTTTATGCGCATTTCTCATGTTATGCGTTTTTGTAAGGATTTTCGGAATAACGCGATTTACCTATCTCTAAAGAAAAGACATGGAATTGCTAGAAAAACCTTCTACCGGAGCTATGGAGATCCCTCGCATCATATAACATGAACCATATACCGGTTCAGTTCGACGAGATCTTAAAATGCCTGTGTTTATTTATATATGTGTGTATACTTTCCAAAGATTTGTCTTTCTCGTACAGAGATATTATTCATTCACTGTGAAAATCGTCTTTTGAACCGAGTATCATATCGAATCAGTTCGTCGAAAAAATGTCTGTATGTAAATATGTGTGTGTATGTATGTTTGTGTGTATGAATACTTTTCAGCGCAGTCTCTTTCTCGGAGATAGTTGAACCGATTCTCACAAACTTAGATACAAATGAAAAGTCCAAAGGCGCAATAAAAATTTTTGAATTTCATATCAACCCGAATTTCGGTTCCGGAATTACACGATGATAAGTGTTTAAAATTTCAAACCATAGTTTTTTTATTCATAAATATATTTAAAAGGCGCACTGCCTTAGAAACCATCAGTTAAAGTACGATGCAAAAATTGAATAAAATCTTCTAACTTTGGTGTAAATCTATTAGAGTTGGTATATTATGTTAGTTGATAGTCATACGAACCGACTTCGATTATACCGGTTCTGGAAGTACCTACAATAATGAAACTGTTTCATTTTATAGGTTGTACTAGTTAATGCTAAAAAATGATTTTCTTGTATAGACGGTTTATGCAACCCCTGTGGAAACCGAGGCTCGGAGGGCCAAGTGTCATATACCATTCGACTCAGTTCGTCGAGTATGTAAGATGTATGTATGTGTGTATGTATGTAACATGTATGTGTATGTATGTTTTTTTTGTACTCACTTTACTCGGAGATGACTGAACCGATTTTCATTAACTTAGAACTTCAAATGAAAGGTCTTGTAACCCCATACAAAGTTCCTGATTTTTATTCAAATCCCACTTCCGGTTCCGGAATATGCGCAAAAAAAAATAAAAATAAGTGCACTTACTTTTCTCAGAGATGACTGAACCGATGCTCACGATCTTAGCTTCAAATGAAAGATATAACTATTCCATACAAAGTTCCTGATATTTTTTTGGTATTTACTTCCGGTTCTAGAATTACAGGGTACTTAGTAAGAAAATTCCTATTTCAAATTGCTTCCTCAATTTTCTTAGAGATGGCGTGACCGATTTGATCAAAGGCATATATCTACTGTGCGAGGGCATATCTGTACTGTGCTTAAGACTTGGATAATTTCTTGAATTATAACGTTGTTGTATTTGGTTCACATTGTCGTATGCTGTTCACCGCAAATATGGGGGATCCAGCCTTCAGTTGGTGATCGGCAGTGGCTGATCAGTTGGATCATACATGGGGATTGTCCAGATGACGTGGGTACTTCGATGGTGGCCATATCCATTTGTTCCTGTGGGTCCGCGAGAAACATATCCAGGATACAAAGACCCGGCGGGTGACCTCATGTTGGTCATCGACTGGAGCAGCCATCCGTGGGAGATAATGGAAAAATGTTGTTTGCTCTCAAGAATCCAAAATAATTATTTTGAAGAATACTACATTATTACATATGAGAATATGTGTAATATCAGAAAGGCATCATTACACCACTAGGTTGAAACAGTTTTTTTTTCTTTTTGTTTAATTTTTTTGAAGGTTGTTAAACCAATTTCGACAAAATTAGCTCCGTTTTAAAGCTACTATAAGTTTATTGAAAAAGCTCGTAGATTAAATGACTGTCACTTCCGGTTCCGGAAATATAACGGTAATAGTGACGAGAGAGTTTCGATAAACTGAGGTGAAGTTGCATTTAAGTTCATTGGTCAAGCTTGGAAGGATTTTTTTTATTTTTTCATAATATAAGTTTGAAGGCACACTGCTTTTGCTTTAAAATGTCAAAGGTATTTTCGATTTTAAATAACTATTTACTTTTAAATAGTATAATTTCAACCATTGTAGGTAAACCGTACGGAGTCTTGAAAACTCGGCGAGTGGTCTGCCTAGTTTATAAGGAATGTTAAATGTTAAAAGGATAAATTTAAGCAAACAAATATTTGACCGTCTATGAATCGGCAACTCCGATTTCTTTGAGGCAGTATCGCAACTTAGTGAATTAAGTTGGTACACCAACTTATTTTCTCAATATTATCGTCTCTGTTAGAGAAAGTCATGAAAACAGTTTGAAATATTTAAGAGGAGTAGTAGGAGAAAATCTGATCAAAGTTGGCTGAGCAGCAGACGTTTAGCTCTAGAAGGCTCTCTGAGCTACATTTTTACCCAAGCCAATGTTGGTAAAAAGGGATTTTTGGAGTAATTCAGGGTTTTGTTTTACAATAACATGAATATTTTATAGTTAAATATTTTTATAGAATCTTCTTTTCTAAAGATATTGGAATGAAAGTGTACCTTTCATTTGTAAACACATTGGCATTTTGTAATTTAAGAGAGATTTTAATTCTTGGGTACCAATGTACCCCATGAGAACATTTACGTTTATGAACAGACAGGAAAGCATTCTAGGATTACAATCTGATTACTTTTCCCAAGGTTTTTTTATATCGTTTATTTTGAACCGGCTTCAACCTAATTGTAACTTAGGTTTTGTATTCCATGTTTTAATTGTGTTTAACCCTTAATTGCATTGAGTCTCGAATATGGGACACATATTTCAAAAAATTCTACAAAGCGTTGTAATGTATATTTTTCACTGCTTGCATGATGTTTCATATGTGGGACGCATTCTCAATTCATAAAAAAATTCATAGAATTCCCTTCATATCGAGAGAAGTCAGCGGCATCTACCTGGCACAAAACGAGAATTTCATACACAGCTGATTTAATGCACAATGTCCCGTATATGGGACAGACTGTTTTTTCACTCTCGATGATGTAGTTTTGTTGTAGGATTTTTTTTAGTATTTTCTCGTGTTCTGGACTACTTAAACTATCGAAATCATGCAATTAAGGGTTAAAATTCGATTATTCTTTTTATACATTTTGGATTGCAACACAGAAAACTTTGACAAATTTGGATGTTTAGCAGCACAATTTGGAAATCTTAAATCCCCTAAAGCTAACATGTGGTAAAATCAAAATCTCATTTAAAAGCATTCTTACCGCTCAATAATCTACGTAGCCAGCATTTGAAACGACAGAGCTGCTGTTCCATAGGCCAGAATACCCATACATGTACAGCAGATACCATTCTTATCTTTGCAATATACTTCTTTAGGTTTTACTTTTCTTAACTCAAACTTAGAATCGCCGAATCTTTTACGTGATACTGTAATCTACAAACGAAACACTATTCTTTTCATTGCAAAACAGTGACAACAAACATGTGCTCATTCAGATTCTTAAATTGATTCGTTTTCAAGTCGCAAAGCAAAGCATTTTGAATTGAATTAGCATTTTGTTTTTTATCTATCCATACTTTTCCTATTCACCATAAGCTTATCGAACAAACAGACATTCTTTTGCCAGCAATAGAAACAAAGAAAACCCCCTTCCGAGAGAAACAATCCGGTTAAGGAATAACATCAGCATGTGGAGGTTCCGAAGTGGCGCTGCAATCAAATTTCCTTTTGCGTCGGGCTTTGTTTAGAAACAGTTTCCGGTAGTAACTTCGGTTTCGTTTGTCCCCCCTGTGGATTCTGCTTGTCTCGTTGCAGGCGCTCGTTATCGTTTCAGTTTGTGCTTCTATCCGTGAACTACTCCTCCAGGAGATTAAGCTTAACTGCTCTCAAACAAATTCCCTTACTGTGACGTCTTCCAACAGCTCGACGATGCCGTTTTTTTGTATTTGATTTACGTAGAACCGAAATCACGTTTTCTCACGGTAGGTGCTGGAGAATCGAATTTGAATTCGAATTCGGCCCAATTCTACGTGCCGAGCAATGTGGGATAGAATGCGATTGGAAGTTTTGCTTCCAGCAAACATCTGCACAGATGAAATAATGATTATTGTATTTGTTTTTCCCATTTACAGCCCCGCCGGACATCACAGTCGAGAAAACCTGGGTGCACGCCAGTGAAGGCTTCGACATCGACCTGGTTTGCACAGTGCACGGTGACGTAAATTCTGAGGTAAGTTCTAAAGTTGTTGAAAGCAATATTTCACAAAACATTTTCTGAACTCAATCAGTTCACTCAAGGCAAGTGCAGTATTATATTGCAACTTGACTGAACTGAAATTTAATTTTAAGTGAAACAATAATTTCTCTTAAATCAGAGCTTCGAAAAGTTTTTTTTCAAAAACAACACTCAATTTGCGCAGTTCAACGATGAAAGAACTCGGCTTTTATCACTGCTCTCAGAAACTTGTTCGTTGTGGCTGCCACAATCACTGAACGATGAATAACTTTTCATCTTGTTGCGCATAAATTGGGCCGAGCTCTAGTTGAACACCCACACCCACAAACACTTTTCTAATAGCATAGCTCTTCATTTTGGGATCATAATGCAGAAACACACAACCAACTCCATCATTACGGTAGTCGTTATGGCGATGAAACCACAGGTGCATCTTTTCTTGCAGAAATGAACTCCAGGTATTGCTAACGATAAAAGTTTCATAGTAAATACTCGTACTTTTTGTGGGAAAACTTCTGATCTGTTTACTGAACATATGTAAATTTGGATAACAGTTTTTCAACCTCTCCATTGCACGTCTCTGTAGAATAAGCTTTTAAAACATGAACTGTAAAGGGTAGATAAGCTCACATTCAGCTCAAAAGCAGTCGATACTGTCAAGCAGATTTGTCATGATTAAGCAGCTATAATTAACTATATTTGTTTTCTAGAAGCGGTGCAAATTACCAAACACAAAAAAGCGGACTGGTTCGCATCGATTCAAAAGAATTAAGCCATGACAGTTAACAGATCGGCTGAAAAGTTCGTATCGTTTCTATGAGAGGGCGCCACTAGAATTTTTTTTTTTTTTTTGTTTCAATTATAGAGGCTTTAACATCTTAGGTCATTCGCCTCTTCGGACCAGAAAATCTTTCTGACCCTATGTGCGGGGTTGGGAATCGAACCCAGGCGGGCTGCGTGAAAGACATTGACTATCCCATCACGCTACACCCGTCCCCTCCACTAGAATTAAATCCATACCATTTTCAGTTAGTACCAACCTTCAAAAGATACGTGTATAAATTTGACAGCTGTCTGATTATTAGTTTGTGAGATATTGCATTTTGAGTGAAGCTACTTTTGTTATTGTGAAAAAAATGGAAAAAAAAGAATTTCGTGTGTTGATGAAACACTACTTTTTGATGAAAAAAAGTGCCGCCGATACCAAAAAATGGCTTGATGAGTGTTATCCAGACTCTGCACCGGGCGAAGCAACAATTCGTAAGTGGTTTGCAAAATTTCGTACTGGTCATATGAGCACCGAAGACGTTAACGCAGTGGACGTCCAAAAGAGGCTGTTACCGATGAAAACGTTAAAAAATCCACAAAATGATTTTCAATGTCCGTAAAGTGAAGTTGATCGACATAGCTGACACCCTAAAGATATCAAAGGAACGTGTTGGACAAATTATTCACGAATATTTGGATATGAGAAAGCTTTGTGCAAAATGGGTGCCGCGTGAGCTCACAATCGATCAAAAACAACAACGAAAAACCATGCTGAAATTGAACGAATTTGGGCTTCGAATTGCTTCCTCATCAACCGTATTCTCCAGATTTGGCCCCCAGTGACTTTTTCCTGTTCTCAGACCTCAAGAGAATGCTCGCTGGTAAAAAATTTAGAAGCAATGAAGAGGTAATCGCTGAAACTGAGGCCTATTATGAGGCAAAGGACAAATCGTACTACAAAAATGGTATCGAAAAGTTGGAAGATCGCTATAATCGCTGTATCGCCTCTGATGGCAATTATGTTAAATAATAAAAACGAATTTTGGCAAAAAAATGTGTGTTTCTATTAAACGATACGAACTTTTCAGCCGAACTGTTATATATGATGAAAATATCAATTGATAGCGTTATGAAATCACTGTAAAAACCAACTTTTGAACCGGGTCCGAAGAGTTGAGTGTCATATACATACTATTCGACTCAGTTCGTCGAGTATGCAGAATGTCTATGTGTATGTGTGTGTACATGTGTAAATGTGTATGTAACGTTTTTTGAACTTTCTCGGAAGTCGCTAGTTTCAGATTGTAAAGTAAGGTCATTTGGTACCATAGGAAATTTCGGAAATTCATCTTGATTCGACTTTCGTTCCCGGAATTACAGGGTGTATTGTTTATGTAATAAGTTCCAATCAATAGTCCTCGTCAGTTAACAATCAAACGTATCCATTTTGGCTATATCAGTCCCAAATTTCCGGATTTGGAAGCACCGGAAATGGTGGTCAGAAACTCTAAAATGAAACGAACTAACTTTTCTCTGTGATGACTTTTATAAATTTAAGTTTAAATGAAAGGTCTTATGTGCCATACAGCACTCACGAATTTCATTCAGATTTGATTTCGGTTCCGGAATTGCAAGGTGATGAGTGTTCAAAATTTTTAACCATTCTATAAAGCGCACTGACACGTACGTTCGTGACGTGTCATTTCGAGAAAATCTACATCATATTAAGTTTTCAATGTGCTTTCACTTAGAGCAAAACTAGTTTTCAGTTTGATGTCACACAGCATTTTTTTTGCTATCGATTTTGATCTTTTAACCGTTAAAACGACCAAAACGATAGCAAATTAAGTAATCGATATATACGAACAGCACAACATCAAATTGAGTTTTCTTTTTGATCTCACACTTTACTCGGGTAGCTTCCCCTAACAGAGACGACAATTGCGTTTACAATAAATCTTTTTACATTTCGCATAGAACCCAACCGTCAACTTACCAACAATTTCGTATAAAGAAAAATATTTCTCATCTCGAACATAAACAAACTAACGGTACTTTTCAGGAAATTCAAAATTCGGGAAAAATGTCGAAAGTATATTTCGCCGTTCTGCTAATAAGAAGATGAAATAACTGCTTCCCAAATGTTCAAAACAAAAACTACTACATGAAATAAGAAGTTCCGGGGCTAACAAAGATTTTTTACCGTGAAAACTTTTCCATTCTTCAGTATAATCTCCAGCGATACACATGACTTATCGGTCCTCCAACATTTTGATGTCCATTGAAAAACAAACTTTTGTCAAGGCCTTCAAAATAAGCTTCCGTTTCTGTAATGACCTCAGCATTCGACGAAAATTTCTTTCCCTGGAGAAATCCTATCAGGTTTGGAAATAAATAATAGTCGCTGGGGGCCAGGTCTGGAGAACACGGGGGATGGTATCCGTACCACTTTTATTCTGAATGCTGAAACTCGTATTTTTCCATAGCTTGATGAAAACTAGAACTCGTCTGATACGATCAGCTGCTATTCAAACACTACTGGATAGATTGTCAATAAATTCGGTATTTGATCATCTGGAGGTTTGTTCTCAACAAAAATATACACGGTTCGAAACTATAAGTAACAGTTCGAACAACTCAATGGACTTTGTAGTACTTCATGCTATGTACATTAGGGTGCCAATATTTTAGGGTCATCTCTAATTTCGTAAAAAGATAGTGTTCAGTTAAAGCACCTAAAAAAATTCCGTTGAAACGTCGAGATCTAGTGTCATTTCGATAAAAATTTGTTCGAGAAAATTCGACTCTGGGAATTTTGAGATATCCGAAATCGTAAATGTATTTTTGATGTCGAATATCTTAAAATGGCCTTAAACGTCAAGATAATACCGGATCTCGACATTTGGATTTAAACAAAATCGATTTCGAAGTTTCAGAGTCAAACGAAAAAGTTCGTTTCGTTTTTTCTAAGTTCCAGAGTCGATTTGAGAAACTCTATTTATTAAATTTTAGATCTCGAAGTTTTAGGCAATTCTAAGACATTTGTCATCTAAAATTTCTTTTCTATTTCGGAAATTTCATGGTTTCATGACAGCTATAATCAATTCCTTTTTTTTACAAGTAATATAATAGTTTTTAGGTCACTTTGAAGCTTTCATAAAACCTTTTGCATGGTCTATAAACTAAGTAAGACCAACTCACCGAAAATAAAATAATTTTCTCACAAGCTACTTCCGTGTCAATGTGTAGTTTAAAATATATCTATTACACATTTGTTGTGGGCTATAGGATTTACTACTTGTTAGGTTAAATGTAATTTGCATTATAGACAATTTCATGCCCGCCATTTTGATGTTCTACCGTTGCATTTATTAACATCAAATAAATTTCAGAATAAAAAACCTGTTTTAATCCACTTAGTGGTGTAATGACGCCTTTCTCATATCAATCATACTATCATATATAATACTGTGGTATTCTTCAATATAATTTTCTTCGATTCTAAAATAATAACCGGAATCGGTTGGTTTGACCGTTTACTAAAAAAAAACAATCAATTGGAAAACATTTGAGGTCGATTTAAATAAATTTTTAAGGTTTTTCCCCATTTTCAGTGATGGTATACAATTTTTAACCCACTTTACCCTAAATTTCCGGATCCGGAAGTCGGATCCGCACGAAATTCAGGAATTACAGGACCTTTCATTTGAACCTAAGTTTGTGAAAATCGGTCGCGCCATCTATGAAAAAAGTTAGAACATATATTTTCTTTTTTTGCACATTTTACCCCATAACCCCCGAACCGGAAGTCGGATCCAAATAATATTCAGGAATTTTTTATGGGACCTCAAGACCTTTCATTTAAATCTAAGTCTGTGGAAATCGGTTCAGCCATCTCCGAGAAAAGTTAGTGCAAAAAACCGTTACATACACACATACGCACATACACACACATACAGACATTTTGCATACTCGACGAACTGAGTTGAATGGTATATGACACTCGGACCTCCGGGTCTCGGTTCAAAAGTCGGTTTTCACAGTGATTGCATAACCTTTCTATATGAGAAAGGCAAAAAAGGAGGAAATTCGATTGACTTTCATGTTTCACTTTCAGAACGCTTTCACGCTACTAAAATTGAAAATGTTACTTGAGATAACCTTACAGAAAAATGAAGTAATGTGTGTTTTTCTTAATTTGAATGAAACGATTTGTAGAAAGTGCATATTAAAAAACATCAGTTCTTTATTCTAACACCATAGAAATAATTGGTTAGAATTATAATTTTTATCATATGGATTTTCCAGCCATCATTTTAATCACTTAATTAAAGTTGAGAATTTATAAATATCAAAAGTGTTTTTTTTTATTTTACATTTATGTCAGATGAATCAGAAATATATATTGAACATCTAGATTTGGAATAATCGAAAAAAAAACTTTAGGACTTTCTCATATAAAAAGGCTATGCAATCACTGTGAAAACCGACTTTTTAACCGAAGCCCGGAGGGCCGAATGTCATATACCATTCGACTCAGCTCGACGAACTGAGCCAATGTGTTTGTATATGTGTGTATGTATGTAACAATAATATGCACTCATTTTTCTCAGAGATGGCTGAAGCGATTTTAACAAACTAAGATTCAAATGAAAGGTCTCATCGTCCCATAGCCTGCTATTGAATTTCATCCCGATTTGACTACCGGTTCCAGAGATATATGTTAGGATGACATGTACCAAAGCAAATGGAAAAAATATGCACTCACTTTTTTCAGAGATGGCTGAACCGGTTTTTACAAACTGAAATTCAAATAAAAGATCTTATAGTCTTATAGCCTGTCATTGAATTTCATTTAGATCCGACTTCCGGTTCTGGAGTTACATGCTAATATGTGAAAATTAGAGAAAAAGTGCACACTCACTTTTCTTAGCAACGGCCCAACCGATTTTCACAAACTTAGATTTAAATGAAAGGTCTTGTAGTTTCAAAAAATTTTAGAGCACTTTATCCGAATCCGACTTCCGGTTCCGGAACTAAAACGTGATAAATGTAAAAATAACCACTATCGTTAGTATTATTTCACGAACACGAACATATAAAAGACTTTTCTCTGAAGCAACAAACGGTCGCTTATTCTCATTTCGCGATCCGATTCTACATAGACAGTTGATAATTGCGATAGAGTCATTTTACTATTGCCGCTTTTTCTAACTATGTGCATATAACCTTTGTATAACTTGTGTCTATGAAAATGTCTGTGAATGCTCCACACAAGGGTTTTGAAATATTGAAAATGTTGTATACAATAGATAGCAATATAGCAGCTTCTGTCAAATTTTCGACAATCACCAACACTTATCTAAATAGAGCATGAGATAATAAGAATAGGTTTAACTAGGTTAAAAAATTTTCCAATTTGGAGGTCATATTTGTTGCTGACAAACCAACCAACTTCGGCTATTCCGTTCATCTGAATCCGGTTTCGGAAGAAATGAAAATGGTGATTAAAAACTACAAAAAGGATCATTGGTATCATTGCACCACTAGGTGGATTAAAACAGGTTTTTCAATTGAGATCAGACTTGAAATTTTTGAAGTCGAACCTAGGTGGTGTAGTCATGTCACGTCCTGCCTAATGTCTAATTAGAACACTTTAAATGGTCACGTATAATTTTCTAAGCGATAGTTGGCAAAAGCGCCTCAAAAGAAGTTTCTAATGCGAAATTTGAATGCAATTTGTTGAAAACGAACATGGCTAAGTGTTGCTGCCTGGCCGTCAAAGTTTGAAGATTTTTTATTTAAGAATTATCAATAAGTACGTGAAATGCTGAAATCGAAATAATATTGTTAAAGCCAGATGTCGTGGAAAAGCCTGAAACATTGAGAATTAAAAAATCCACTAGTTTAGAAAATATTCTCAGTGATTACACCAAATCTCTATGATTCATATATTAATAGGACATCTGACATAAAAAAACTACACGGATCAGTCAAGCTTGTATTTAAGTTTTGCATGCATGCAGTCATTTCGATAGCGCTAAGTTTCTCTTGTGAATGTGTAACAGAGCGATTTGTGGTCGTTCTATGGTATTTAAGCCGAAATCTCTGATTGGTAGTACCATAGAGCGACCACAAATCGCTATGTTAACTATTTAACGGAGAAAGTTGAATAACTCAAATTATATTCTAAAGCTTTTTAAAAATTTTCTAAGGTTCTTGAAAACCCTCAGTAAGCTTATAACATTGTAATCCAAGCTGTTGGAAAACCTTAGGTTTATCCTAAAAGTAGTAAAGTTGATCGCAGCCTAAGACGCTGCCTGAGATAAAAGTTGATGCTTGAAAATTGTTGTTATTTGAAATTATTTCAATGTATGAATGTTATAAAATTTCTTTTTTCTCGTATTTTAACATATAGATTTTCGCCATCCCATGTGTTTTGAGTAAACTTAATGAGTGAAGTCCATCCTTAAGGTCTAAATGATTAAAAAGATAATTATTTTTACGATTTTTTTTCTGAACTATCGTTCAACAAAATAAACTCATACGTTTTGCATAATAAAAAGCATCATTCGAACAACATTTTGTAATTTTTTCGTGGAGAGAAATAAGTCGGTGAAGAGGTATTTTTGAGAACGCTTCAAAATCATGATCTGTGGTATCCACTGTATCTCAGCGCAGACTAATCTGAAGTCAACAATTCAAAGCAGCATAGATTGAATAAATGTTTTTCTAGATCCCAACGTTTCTGTTTGATTTTTTTTTTTGAAATTTTCGGTGGTGGTTTAAAGTCATAACTACGATTTTTCTTGAAAAAATCCGCCATTTTGTAGCTGGAAAAACCTCTCCAAAGTAACAAGCAACGAAAACGAAACCATTGGGGAAAAAAATTGGGACAGTAGTTTTAGAATGATGATGGACACGAACAAAATCTACTTTCGAGAAAAACGCGTTAAATTTTGTCTATAAAATCGAAGGAAACAATATTTTACTCTCGGGAGCCCGTAGGGTCTAACATTTTCAAAAAATCATATTTTTGCCTTTCACATATAGAAAGGTTATGCAATCACTTGAAAAACCGACTAGTAAAAATTGACCCAGAGGGCCAAGTGTCATATGCCATTCGACTATGCTCATCGAGCTGACCAATATCTGTGTGTATGGGTATGTGTCAAATAATCTCACTAGGTTTTCTCAAGTTGGTTTACCCGATTTTCACAAACTTTGATTAAAATGAAAGGTCTCACGGTCCCATACGGACTTTCTGTATTTCAGCCGGATCGGACTTCCGATTCCGGAGTTATAGGTTAAAGTGTGTTAAACATTGTGCACCGTCACTTAAGCCGGCGACACAAAAACCGTAAAAAAATGTCTAAACTGGACTCAAAACTACATAAATCGATAGCCATTGTCAGTGGCTATCCTGGTTTCCGGTTTTCGATTAACGACGGAGAATACTAGTCGTATTCTCAAAAATGTATCTTACTCACTTTTCTCAGAGATTGCAGAACCGATTTGAATTTGGGTTTGAATGGTTTTATGGTATTTTCGGATACAAAAAAAATAGAGAGAGAGTTTAGAGTAAGTACGATGGCAAAATCATATAAAATCGTCAAAATTTGAATAAAATCTAGTAGAGTTTGAAAGTCATGTTAGTTGGTGGCCGTACGAACCGACTTCAATTTTACCGGTTCTCGGGTTCCGGTGCTGGAAGTACATATAATAGTGAACCCACTTCGTTTTCTTAAGGATCACCTACGCGAGCAAAGCACTATTTCATTCTTTATGTTACACTAGTTAATGGGCAAACAATCCCTTGGTTTCTTTCAAAAATCGAAGAGAAAAATTTTGAATAGAATAGTATTTTATATGGCATCATTACACATCTAGGTGGATTAAAACTGGTTTTTCTTTTGCATTCTGTTAGAATGCAACATTTTAAGAATGTTTTGTCAAGTTTTTAAGCCAATCGAAGCAGAAATTCGGGTGCGCTAAACTTTTACTTCTTCGCAGTATGAGATTAGTAAAGATAAAGGCCCATAATTTTCACAGAATATTCTTGAAATGTTTTTTTTTACAATATGAAAATACAAAGAGAAAAATAAATGATTTTTCAAAAGTGTTAGACTCTACCCGCCACTAATATATATATTTATTTTCTTATAATATATTTTTGAAAATTGCAATTAACATAATGGGTCTCATATGCATGGAGTCTCATATGGTATATTTTCTGTCTCATATGCAAAGTAACCGCATGGCAGTCCTATTTAGTGAAAATTTAATTGATTTCACATATAGAGTATTATCAATATTTCGTGCAACAGTGCCAATTTTCCATATAGAACTGATATGCAAGTATGGGCATCCTAATGATTGCGAGAGAAAAGAACATTTCCATTTGATTTTTGTGACAGAGGTGGTTTAAATAAGTAACAATTGTCCAATTTGATTTGTTTTACCATCGCTTAGTTTGCTTCAATTCAATACTCTGCGTATTTCGTTATTGCAATGTGGGAAGTTGGTTTACTATTCATACTCACACCATAATAACCACCCTCACCGTAGGTCGCATGAGCCGGCATAAAATGGAGAGCACGATAAACTTTCGAAAAATGTTCAAATAATAACTTCCTCACATCGTGTTATTCTGTGTCATACATTAATTAAAAACTTGGTCTTTGTCCCCTTCCTCAGATTGGAAAAGCGAACGGGCGAAATACTTCCCGTCGACGCGCTACGGCGGCATCTGCGAGACCGAATCGGGATGCATGTTTGTTCCTTTCGTTTCCACATTTGTGTGTTCAGGTGGTGAAATAGTATTTCCGGAAGTTCACTCATTTTAAACAATGCACTTCGTGTGCATTCCTCCAAACAAACCACTCAGATTTAAGCGTGTGGTTGAAAGTTGATCTCGGTAGCTGGGAATTTGCACCAAAACAAATGCTTATTCGCTTCGGTCTGAAAAACATCTATGCAGCCACCGGAAGGAGCATGTAGGTGCTAGTAGGAGGATAGGACATCTGATTAAAAATACTTAAGTGAAATAGAAAAAAAACCGGCGAGCAGAATCCAAACGAGTAATAAACTAGACTAAAGTTCAAATTAAAATTTAATTTAATTGTCAGTAAATCCTTTTGCGGTATTAGTGCCGGTGCTGTACAGGACGAGTTTTTGTGTAGTATAAAAATAGTAAATAGTGGAAAAACTGGACCTTTTACAGGAGTGTAGGAAACAAATTTTCAAATAATTTTAGATAAAATTACTAACGATTACGACATAAATCCCTGCGGATTTCAACACTTGGATCGGATGTTTCAGCTTCCAACAAAACCTTGCTACAACACTGGTTTGGTCAATGTCTCATTGCAACGCTATTTCTCCCACTATTCGAACTTTTGTGCATTAATTAAAACTTCAGTGCAGCTGAACTCACCATTGGATTAGACTTTTTCTTGCTCACATTGTCCGTGCTTTTTTTCTTGAACTTCATTGGCCACTGCTCTCCCATGAGATTTGTCCAACCCAGGATTGAGTAAAGTGTCGCTTTGTCGTTTCCGCTTTTCGAAATAGAGCAAAATAGTTATTAAAATTAATTTCCAGTGCATCACAAAAAGCTCTAAAGCAGGCTCGCTTCAGTTGAATTCTATTAGCAAAGATTTAAATTTGAACGATTAAAATTAACATGATCCCAGATGCCGCATTAGGAAATAGCAACGACAACGTTCTTTCAAATTAATGGAACTAATCAAGCAATCATCTGTCTCCTTTACTCGTTTTGCAGATGCTGTGGTATCAGAACTCCTTTCTGCTGGATCCCACCGATCGTCGTGCGATGTACTCCAAGGGAGACAAATACACGTTGAATATCCGCAACTTTCAGCAGTCCGATTTCGGCAACTATAGGTAAGTCCACGCCAAGTGTTTTTCATTACCGTGATCAGTGCCAGAACGCAAAGCACGAGACAACTGATGGAAACTTCTCGCTGCTCAGTGGGAAAAAAAACAACGAAAACCTGTGACAGAAGAATACAATTGTGATTATTTGGTAGCTTCACTAGCAACCATCAGCAGAACCTAGTGCTTTTAATGGTAGCGACGATGACGTAGATTAAGATAATGATGAGAGATAAGAGAATCTGCACGTGGCACCAACAGCCAACCAGTGCCGGTGTCCGGCGAACTGAAGAATTCGCTAAACCCACTCGGCATGCTTCTTTGTTACTGCAGTCACCCGGTAGGGTAGCGAAATGACGATGGAATGTTGAAATGAGGAAAATTAAATTTTCATCACTGCCAAGTATCGTCAGTGCAAAACAAGGGTATCTAGGAGGTACCGTCGATTTTGTGCAGCATCAGCTCGCTGGTAAATTGAATGGTTTTCTATTCGTTGTTGAGCTGCTGGGAAACAGCAAATGGTCATAGCCGAGCTGATTTGTTTGTCAACTCATTTTGTTAATATTCCGTTTTGGGGAAGGCATCACTTTCATTATATCCATTGCTGTTCTCGTTTCTGAAGGTACTTTTGTTACAGTTGGAAATGAAATGAAAATTGTTGTATTTTTTGGATTTTGGCATTAAAACACAACTCATTCTGTCAGTGTCATTCGAAAATTGGCATATCTTACTTTGTCATAGAATCATTACTCTGAAAATCAGTAGCTTTGCCTTTCGATAATGAATGCCCAATATTTAGCAAACTATTAATACACTTTTGATGTTCGAATTCCAGTTTTAACAATGACATCAAAATTATATTAAACTAGACCACAAAACGAGCTTTGTTTATTACTATAGAGGCATTTCGCACCAAACCGTATTCAGAGTTGGTAGCACCCTCGCAGATTTCAATAAACTTTCTGGACATAGTCATTTTGGTTTTGGTACCTCGTGGGTACCGATTTGTGCAGAAGTGCACATGACTGTTTTGATTATTTTACGTTTCGCATTCAGCTCATCAGTGCATTAGCAGATTATGTTGACTGTTAATGCCACCTCGCGGATCAACATAATCCGCTAAGCAGACGTAAAGTCATTGCTATTTACAACGCACTTATTTACACCGAAGTGCTATGTCTATCCTGACGTCCCAGGCGAAAACGAATTTACGACTTTATGGCCGCAAACATATTTTAGTCATTTTGGTTTTGGTACCTCGTGGGTACCGATTTGTGCAGAAGTGCACATGACTGTTTTGATTATTTTACGTTTCGCATTCAACTCATCAGTGCATTAGCAGATTATGTTGACTGCTAATGTCACCTCGCGGATCAACATAATCCACTAATTCTGGACATGTAGTCTCAGTCACAAAAAGGTACTTTTCATACATTTATTTTCCATAATTGATCTTGGTTGTCTTTCGAAAAGGCAAAACTGTTTTTCCGAAAAATACTAAATCCTATGAAAAGTGTTGTAAATTAGTGAAACACTCGAATAAACATATTGATGAAGATCCACAATAACTACTATTCGTAGCAATTTTGAAAATATGAATTAAATTAAAAAAGTATTTTTTTATATTATATTACATTATTACATTTTCGGTCCGTATTATCACGATTGTATTTTAAATATGTCTAAATACTGATTTTTCTCATTTTCGTATATATTTTGTGGAACGCGATGAGCGTACTTTTTGTTTTCGAGCTATAATTTTTTAACATCATAAGTATTGCTTTGAACGACCATGCGCTTCCATAAATTTCTGGCGAGTGTGAAATTATCACCCATCTTTATCAATTAAAATATCTAAATCCTAGTTATTTGAGAGGTGAAAAAATACCCTCAAGTTTTCGTGTTTTAACGTTTTGTCTTCGACCTACCAAAACGTTAGCAGTTTTTGCTGAGCAACTTGCGTCACCTATAAGTTCAACATAAACTTTTTGCGAATTGTTTTCAGAGCTATCGTTCAACAAAATAAATTCAAACGTTTTGCTGATTCGAACAACATTTCGTAATTTTTTAGTGGAAAAATATTGAGAAATAAGTCGGTGAAGAGGTATTTTTGAGTACGCTTCTTGAAAATCATGATTTGCGGTGTCCACTGTATCTCAGCGCAGACTAATCAGAAGTGAAAAAATGAACGCCGCATAGTTAGAGAAGAAGTTTTTCTAGACCATCCGGCATTTTGTAGCTGTTAAACCTCCCCAAAGTAACAAACAACGAAATGAAAAACGTTGGAGTCTGGTTTTTTATATGTAGAAAATGTGTGCAAAATTTGAAAAAAATTGGTGCAGAGTTTTTTGAATGACGATGGACACGGACTTTCAAAACCTGCTTTCGAGAAAAATCCGTTTAAAGTTTTTTGTGTATCAAATTAATGGTAATAATTATTTACTTCAGGGAGCCCGTAGGGTCTAATATTTTCAAAAAATCGTACTTTTTCTTTCATAATTTATTATAATGAAACATTTCAAGAATGTTTTGTCGAGTTTTGAAGTCAATCGAACTAGAAATCTTGGGCCTGTGCGACGAGCTCATGATTCTTCGCAGAATGAGATAGCCATAGATAAAGGTCCATAACTTCCAGAGCTTCGTTCCAATAGGCTTGAAAATTTCACCAAATATTCTTGAAATTTTTTACTGTAAGACAATATAAAGATAATAATAAATGATGTTACAAAAGTATTAGACCCTACCCGCCCCTTAAAGTGATTTTCACAAACTTTTATTCAAATGAGTGGTTTGATGGCTTCTTTGATTACGATGTAATTTTGGACGGACCCGACTTCCGTTTCCATCTTGGAATCCTGAAATTTCTTCCATCTTGGAATCCTGAAATTTCTTAGGCAGATGCTCATGAGTAACCATGGATATTGAGTACTTCAAGAGGACAATGACCCAAAACGTCGGAGTGGCATGGCGTAGACGTGAAAAGAGGAAAATATTGGACTTGCTCTCGCAATCTCCAGATGTCGATCAGATTGAAAACGATGGTTGATGGATTATAAAAACCTAACACTCTCGGAAAAACAAGTACATGATTTAAAGCTTCCCGAAAACAAGTACATGATTTAAAGTTTCCCGGAAAAGTCCAGAAAATTTCATTGAAGCCAAACAGTTTTCTTTTGAAACCTGCAACATCACAACATAAACATTCAATTTTCGGGAACCGAATTCGTGTTCTGCTGCCAAATCCACAAAGTAAATCAAATCGGGTGATCCGTTGTCATGCAAATTTCAATCCCAGCAGGCTGTAACTCATCCGATGACTAGCACCTTATCAAAAGTTGTAAACTACCATCGACGCCACTCTGCATAATCTGGAAAGTCTCTCTCTTCTTTCGTCAACCTTCATTTAGTAGTGGCAAATCCGAGCCTGCCACCGTCTTTGTGTTCGCAACTTTCAATTTTCTTCACAATAAATCATACTAAAATAAGGATTTATTATCTTTCTTACATAGTTTTCCGGCTTTTCCTTTTTTCCGAACGTACCTACAAAATCCGGGCACTGCACCGCACCGAAGGCATCATTCTACCGCGCCGGATCAAACCAGGCATTATCGTGATGCCTTCGTTTCTTTGCCGAAATCTTTTTTTTTTCCTTCTTTCTTCGTTTGCTACTTGTCTGCTTTGCGACCTGCCAAAGGCGTCTTTATGATAGTACTTAGCGTAATCATGTAAATTTCAATTCAACTTTTTCTGCTCATAAATCATCTTGCCATTCAGACGCAGCAGGCTGAACAGAGCTGAACTTACATCGCGTTTCGCGTCCTTATGAACTGGATAGGAGAAAGGGGGGACGTGGACTGGCTCGATTGCCGATTCGGATTGGATGTGGCTGTGCCGGTCGTGGCACGGATAGGCCCACTAGCCCGGAAGGAAGCACGGGGCGTGAAATGAACTGAATTTACAGCACCATTCAAGTGTAATAAGTATCATTAACGTCGATATGAATTCTCAATTTGCGGATAATCCTTCTCACCGAAAGCAGTGTGACAGAGTGATTGGACGGGTACAGGAGTAATAGCAGTAAGTCGACTCTTGCAGTGCCGGATGACACGGTTTGGCATTGATGCAATCCGACGAGACTTTATAGGATTCAAATTGGAAGTGAAGTTAGCTGTTCAGCTTCGAACAGACGGGTATCTCGCGGAATTGAATATTCGTTTTAAGGATCGATTGTGCGCTGGAGTTGATGTAATCTGGTTTGGATTTAACGATTGAAATGCCATAGACTGATGAGAGGCGGAAATCTTCGTTCGAATGCAGCTAAAACGGGAAAGTTTCAATGTTATTTTGAAGGGAAGTTTTGAAAAGAGATTCAATTTCATCAATTATTTGAACAAAGCACGACGAACCCGAGTATTTTAACACTTTAGAACTTAGAATCGCTCGCTTTGCAATCGATATTGTGAGAGTGAATGAAAAAGTATCAGTACTTAACTGATCTTCAGTCTTCCACCGAAGACAGTGCTTTAATTTTATCTATCATCGTGAACCATCTTAATTTTCAGTTATTCCATGAACGTCAGCACTAATTTTCCCTTGCGGCTCAGATTTAACAAATAAACTTTTCCATAAGCTGTCGGAAAAAGTTCTAAGTACAACCTGATAGCCGTGGCTGGGAAGAGACGGAAACCAAATTCAAGGTGCGATGATGACGGCAAATGATGTCGATAATGAGTGGGTAACTTAGGCATCACAGTTCCAGTTCACGTTGCTACCGTGAATTTTATTGACACTACCTCCGTCTGGTATCGGAAACGATAGACACCAGCCATCGTCGAATGGACCCTTCCGGGAAGATTCATCCTGGAACGGGTTGTACACTGATAACCGTTTCTAAAAGTTCGTCTTCGAATAAGAGTTTGTTTGCATCGGACCGGTGGGATTCGGCGGGAGGGGGGGCAGATATTGAAGACGCGTCAGTCAATTATCCCCGAGGGTTGCTGGTGAAACGGATAAAAAGAGAAACTTTTCGGGAAGCAGTCAAATCGATCGTTTAAATTGTTTTTCGAAACTCGTCTTCCGTTTTGCCACGTGAATGGATACAATTATTGGAAAAGTTTTCGAAACGATAAATTAGGGGAAAATGTCAATTATTACGTAACTACTGACTCCTTTTTTCAATATGAATACATATTAGGAACGGATTCATCGATTTTAATCAGAATGCTCTACTTGTTGTGAAATAAGGCAGCTTTTCCGATGAGTTTTATATTATTTAGTGTAGCATGTTATTTTCCTGCACATTTAATAATTTACTTTAGAGACTATACCTAAGCGAAATCAGTTTCTGAACAGAATTGGTTACAATATATATTTATACATTCTGTATTAGAAAAAAAACAGACGCACAAAAATTTCGTTGAATAGTGTTAGTACTCACATGTGCTTTGCTTTTTACTTTAGTCGGGAAGTTGAATTTCTGTTGAATAGATCACCTCCCAAGTAGCATGTTAAGTTGCTGTCCTGTATTTTTCTACTGATTGTGAAATTTATCAAGTTAGTTTATATTACTATTCTGATAACTGTTGTGTTATGGAAAAAGCGCAATTTATATGTGTTTTGCAACATATCTTCAAGTTCATCCGTTATTACGAACATTTATTCACAACGATTGTGCAACTGATACAAAAACTCATGCCTCGATCCCATCACAAAGGCAGTAATAAAATCAGCGAAAAAACAATTGTGAAACTCGTAAGAACTACTACGTAATGTAAATAAGAAATGAAATGACGTTGACAAAAACATGCAAACTTAATTTCTAATGAATAAGTTTCACATTTGATTTTCAATAAAACTGCTCGTAACGCAAACATGGACCTTGTTAAATAATCTGCACATGAAAAATGATAATGCTACATATTGTAGAATTGATCTTTTGTGTTTTTGTAATTGAAAAATCGAAAACGAACTGTATTTTTATGGTGAAACATGTATTCGTACGGCCGTAATTTTCAAGAGGCTTTGAATTAACGTGTTTTAATGATTGTGCACCAATTACTGTAAAAAGAACAGTCTATTATTTTGAATGAGAATCATCGGAATGGTGTTTAAAATACGTGTATTCAAACATTTTTAAAATTTACAGACGATTTTGATCAAACTAATGTGTGATTAAACCTGAAAAATCTCGAAATGAGTTTTGCTTGAATATTTTCCAATATGGCATCGATGGTAACAGTGAGTTGGATAGAAAAAGGTTCACCCAACGTAATGACATATATCATCTAAATAACAGGAAACATTAACATGTTAATATTTCGGAAAAAATGCTCTAAGTTTTGTTTTTTTATCAGTAATCTTCTAGTTAAATTAAACAACAATACAGTATAGTCATTCATCTTAGCTGGCCCGACTTTTGTGATACGCACTGTAGGTATTATATTGGTAAGCCCATGTGCTGGAGTTGCAAAAACAAGTTCCACAATCGGTTATATATAACTATGAGAGTAACTATAATGAATTAACTTTGTGTTCAATATCTTTAAAAAGTGATGTCAGGTCTGCATATTTTTTTTCGCGAGATGAAAACCGAATACAATTTATCTGATTGATTTTTGTTTTCATTGCGTATGTAATGTTGTATTCTTACAACTTTTATGATAATGTTCTCATGTCAGCAAATTTTGCGTTCATTTCAAGCAGATAAATCTTCCATAACTATTTTGCAAGTTTTGAATTTTATATCATTGTTTTTCTAAAACTGAAGAAAACTGCACACACTGACCTAAAAATTCATGAGACAGAAACATATTTTTTACAGCAAGGTTATCAATTCGGCTAATTATTTTTGCCTTGCGGAGAGCATCAATTATTTCACTAATTTTTCTTTTACAAGAGATTCAATGCAATTTCTACGTATATTGTGTCCGCTACAATTATGACAGCCGTTTGGAAAGTTTTTGATAAGTTGCACAATTGTTATAGTTATGGTCGTCAAATGGTGAGATAACTAAGTCCTCACAAGTCCCTATCTCATGCCTCCCCGAGCGTCTATGATGACATTTGGTCAATAGAACGGCGTCGACTGGGTGCTATCGCCTTCTGCGTTAGTAGCAGAATGAGAGGGTGCGAAATGGCTTGTAGGTTGAAGCCCATCCTAAAGTGCAGTGTTTATCATAGTATATTACAACATATAATTCTGTTGTTTATCACATCATGTATTATTATTATTATTATTATTATTATTATTATTATTATTGTTATTATTATTATTATTATTATTATTATTATTATTATTATTATTAGAAGAGCGTAACTTACACTGCGACATTAACTGTTATATTGTATCATAGCATATAATTTCACATATTATCGGCTTACACTATTTTATGTTATTATATACTATGTTGTATGGTATTATACTGCATTGCATTATATCATATTATATGGTATTATATTATAATATATTATATTATATTGTATTCTATTATATTATGTTATATTGTATTGCATTATGTTGTATTATATTATATTATATTATATTATATTATATTATATTATATTATATTATAGGGTTTATTATGAGTAGTACTACGTACCTCTGCGCAAAATATAAATTTGTTTTCCTTATAAGTTATCATTTTTAAAGTAAATTTTAACTAAAGATCAAGGTCATCACAAGGTGAGCTTGGTCCTCACTGGTTCCTGTTGTGTTTTATTCATTCTATTATTTATTATATAATTCATTGTACTATATTATGTTGTTTTTTTATTATTTTCATTATTATATTTATTGTTAGTATTATTAATTTGTCATCAATAATAATAACATATATTATTTTTATAGATGTGGATATTATTATTCTTATTAGAAGAGAAATATTCTACTTCCTGCAGTACTGCGAAGATAGAAGAGCATAACTGACACTCTACAGTAACTGTTATTTTATATATTGATTTATAATATATTATATTGTATGACATTGTATTATATTATATTAAATTAAAATATATTTTACTATATTATGTTATATTATATTATTTTGTAGTATATAAGTATTATTATTATTATTATTATTATTATTATTATTATCATTATTATTATTATTATTATCATTATTATTATTATTATTGTTATTATTATTATTATTATTATTATTATTATTATTATTATTATTATTATTATTATTATTATTATTATTTTTATTACTATTATTATTATTATTACTATTGTTACCATAATTATAATCTTTATCATTATCAGCTACATTTTCATTTCCATACTAAACATTTCACTTTACACATATATTATTAAATTGTATCATATTATATTACGTCATATTTTGTGGTATTATATTATATTACATTGTACTATATTATACTATATTATGGTACAATGTTTGGTATTGTTTTCTATAGTATTGTAATGCATTTTTTAATACACAATTATAAGTGTATTATATTGCATTGTGATGTATTACATTTTTATATTTTATGCATAATAATATTTTATTATATTCAGTGTCGTATAGTGACCAAACTATATTATAATATATTATGGTATATTTTACTATATTATGTCACATAACATTATGATACTATTATATTCATCATAAAATATTATAGTAGACTATAATACACTGTACCATACGATTTTGCACCGTTTTATACTATATTGTGTTTTATTGTATTATACTGCCGGAAATTATATTAAAGTGTATTATGTTACATTATATAATACTATGCTCAAGTACATTGTAAGGGAAGAGGGATGGGAGTGCATCAGGGTATCTTACAAGTGAATGACTGGATGAAGGAGTGAAATGTCAACCCGATTCACAGGGGAAAGCTGTGTGTTTTCCCCAGAAGGTCTGAAATGAGTAAGACGCACCCTTCTAACAAACAAACCATCAGGCAGGTTTAAGCTGGTACAGCGAATTCTTTTATTATATGGCCGGATGTTATTGCTGGAAGGCGCCGGGTCCTCAAAGTCCATTTTGGCCTTCTTAACAGCAGTAATATGAAAGTTATCTGATAATCAAATTCGGATCTACTGTAAGTCTACCTGCATCCACTGGTAATGCCTTGAACTGATGGTGGCTTCACACATACATACATACATACATACATAGTTGCACAATTGTTATAGTTACTCCCGTTTCACATGACGATGTGAAAGTTTTTGCAGAACTTTGGTGAAACATAAACAAGTTAATGATTTACTGCACAATTGTTTTAGATGTACTTAAAGTTGTTCTACAGAGATTTTTTCGGTAGTATTGTGAAACTTAACAGTGATAAGTTGCACAACCAATTTTAAAATATTTAAAAATCTTTCTGAACGTATCTAACAAAAATAACATTTCTAAATCAATTGTAAAACATCTTGTAAGTTCAATAAGTTACGTTTGCTACTTGGGCTATTGTTCTACCTTGTTGTTTTGTGACTGTTTTGAACGACCTTAAACATAGTTTTCTGACTTCTACTCATCAAATCCATTCTGAAAATATTAAAATGATTAGATTTCAAAACATTCACTTTGAAAACCTTTTTTACGGACCACTTTTAAAAACGTAAATATTTCAACAAACGACATCCCAAAAAACATAAACTTTTTACCTTTTTACCTTTTTTTATATATATAAAAAATAGGTATAGAATTCGCTCAAACTTTCGAAAATTTTTCCGAGGCCCGGAGAGCTGAATGACATATACCAATCGATTCAGCTCGACGAACTGAGCAAATGTCTGTGTGTGTGTGTGTGTGTGTGTGTGTGTGTGTGTGTGTGTGTATGTGTGTGTGTCTGTATGTGTGTTGTCAACTAAGAGGTCGAGATCTCAGAGATGGCTGGACCGATTTTGATCAAACTAGTCGCAAATGAAAGGTCTCCCGTCACCCAAAACGCTATTGAATGGTTTTGAGATCTGATGTTTACTTTTTGAGTTATTCGAAGTTTTATGTCAAAATTTTCAGTTTTTTGACAGTATCTGTCACAATTGACCTTGAAAACAGAATATGTTTTCAGACTTAGATTCCGCACGATAATACCTATTCAACAAGCCATAGATTGTTAAAATCTGTCCATTTTTAACGGAGATATCAATATTTTTGTGTAAACGACTTTTCCCCTTATTCCAGCAGTAGAAGTTTTGAGCACTGTATGACAAAGAAATGCTTGGGAGCAACGGAAAACACGATTTTTATACTGTGACATACAATTGTTTCTAAGTGCCCAAAAGACTGTGTACAGCATCCTTTTTCGTGACAATTTGCCTTGGACCGATTTTAGCACGGTTCGTTTTTGGCAACATAATCGTTCGAATATGGCATTTATAAATCAGATGATATCAGCATTTTCGAGTTGAAAGTAATTCCATAATTACTTTGATTTAAACTACTTACAGCAATAAAAGCTGGAAGAACATAACTTCCATATACCATACGACTCAGTTCGTCGAGATCAGCAAATGCGTGTGTGACAAATAATTTCACTCAAATTTTTCGGAGATGGCTAAACCGTTTTCTACAAACTCAGATTCATATGAAACCTAGTATACTTCCAAATTTGGATCCGACTTCTGATTTCGGAACCACAGTGAAACATGTGAAACGAAATTAAAATAATGCAATTCATTTTTTTCGTAGATGGCTGAACCGATCTAAGATTCAAATGAAATCTAAGAATCATCTATGATTCAAATGAGAGGTCTTAAAATCCTATAAAAATTAGTCAGATCCGATTTCTGGTTTAGGGGATACAGGGTGTTTAGTATAAAAATGTCCATTTCACATAAATTAATCAGGTTTATCGGGTTTGCAAATTTGGATAGTCGATTACCAAATAAATTTATTTCAGTTTAGGCGGTATTCTTTTTTGGATTCGTAATGTACCCCCAAATTTTAATTCGCACTACAATTTCTCAAAGATGTCTACACACTCCTCAGGTGAATTTATCTGATTTCGGCTACACCGATCTTAGAACTCCGGATCCAGTTTCGAATCGTTTCTCAAAGTTTAATCATTTTTTCAAAAAGGCCAAATCGAACTTCAAAAACAAAAATTCAAATTAAAGGACTTAAGGCCCCATACAAAATTGGTGAATTTTATCCGATTCTGGAATTACAGATGATGAATTTTTAAAATTCATACCGATAAAGAAGATGTAAATTGTTTGGCGTATTAATTTATGGCCATTCGAATCATTTTGGGTTATGCTAGTTCCTGAATACCAGCTCTGGAAGTACCATAAATAATGACGAAAAACTCTAAAGTGGAACTTACTTCGACATCTCATGGAATGTTCAATCGAATGTCACACGTTAAGATTGAAATTCGATACGATTTGCAGATTCGAAATTACAGGGTAATGAGTGATTAAAATCTCAATTTGCCGTTTGAAACGACGATAATTAAAATAATGTCATGAGAACTAAAACACCTAAAAATATCCATGCAAAAAAACACATGCGGATTGATAAAAAAAGGTATCATCTCACTGCTAGGTGGATTAATCACGTTTTTAAGAAATAAATTCCAAAAAACAAAAAAAAATTTCACGAGCTAACTCGATTTTGTAAATGTGAATGGAGGTTTCGGCGTATGACACTAATAAGCATAAGATTTACACTTGACATAAGTTACAACTTCAAGAAGCAACCTCATCAGTTAAATTTCCCATTCCAGCTGTGTTGCGGACAATGCTCTCGGTCGGACGAAGAAGTACATCGAGGTCTCGGGCCGTCCGGGTCCGGCCAACTTCCTTTCACCAGCTTACAGCACCCACCTGGACCGATACAATCTGACGTACACGATCGAATCGATACCGCCGCTGGATGAAATAAAACTACTGTATCGAAAGCTAATGGTAGGTATATCTCTGACACGGTCAATCGTCAAGTTCCCTCTGAAAAGATTTAAGCGGAATTTTTTCCAAACTGCTCATATCATTTTGCCACTTCATTTGCGACCCAATTTAATAATCTATTCGTACAATTTCTCAATCATTCAATTTATAGCATGTAACTATTTTTTGTGAAAATCATTTAGCTGATAAACAATGAAAAATCCAATCTTACACCCAAAGTCGGAATTATAAATTCAAACAGCTGGTCGCAATGTTGTTACATGCGTTTTTCCTTTTCATTGGTGTGGCAATACATTTGAATAATTTGCGATTTTAGAAGCAATTTTCAACTTGCACAAGGCAATCAATAAAGCATCGAGCAATTGACATCGAGATTCATAAAAACAATTTATCAGATGTAGTTAGTTACTGCTAAAGCAATTTTCCTGGTTCTCAAGAGATTTAATCGTTTGAATTAACTGATTACACATTCTGTCTTTTCGAATGTTCCATTCATTGACTTTTGCTATAACTGTGTCGCAAATATCATGGTCCATCTCGGGACTCTAATCGTATTACCTGCTCAGCTAGCTATCCATTGATTGTATTTCATCAGAAGATACCGGTCTTCACCGGCTTGGTTACGCTGTTCTGTTCGGTATTTGCACAATTTATCATTTTATTAATCTTTAATTACTTTTCCACTGGTATGTTATGCTTCTTCTTTTCCAGTACAGTTGGTTCACCTAAAGTATAGAAAGAAAGCACGTTCGCAATCAAGTTTACCGTTCCAACGATTCCGTGCATTACTGAACCGATTGCCTTCACTCGAACATCTTTACCTGTTTGCCAGTGTTGTCAGTTATTTTGAATTTTATATTATGTAAGGGCTCTTCAGTCTGTATTATTTTTTGCCTTTCTCATATAGAAAGGTTATGCAATCACTTGAAAAACCAACTAGTAAAAATTTACCCGGAGGGCCAAGTGTCATATACCATTCGACTCAGTTCATCGAGCTGAGCAATGTGTGTGCGTGTGTGTGTATGTGTGGGAGAGAGTGTGAGTGTGATTCCGGCTATCCTTGTTCGCGGTATCCGGTTCCGGACGCACCGGAAATAGTGGTTATATCTACCAAAATGGATCTCACTCACTTTTCTCAGCGATGGTTTGACCGATTTCCACAAATTTAGATTTAAATGAAAAATATTCTGGTCTTATACTGAATTTCTGAATTTAATCAGGATCCGAATTCCGGTTCCGGAGTTATAGGGTAAAGTGTGTTCAATATTGTACACCGTCACTTAAACCGGCGAAACAGAAGACGTAAAAATATTTCTAAACTGGTCTCAAAACTATACAAATTGATATTCATTATCAGTAGGTAACTAAACAAACTGATTCCGGCTATCCTTGTACCCGGTATCCGGTTCCGGAAGCACCGGAAATAGTGGTCATATATACCAGAATGGATGTTACTTACTTTTCTCAGCGATGGTTTGACCGATTTCCATTAGATTCAAATGAAAGGTCTTCCGGTCCCATACGGAATTTACGAATTTCATCCGGATTCGACTTCCGGTTCCGGAATTATAGGGTAAGGTGTGTTCAATATTGTACACTGTCACTTTATGTGGAACACATCTTGGGGTGCATGCTAGAAATTCAATGTAAAATACATGTAGGAATTGTGTCAGATTTTGAACACTAACAGCTCATTAAATTTTTTTTCAATTACTGATATTTTTTGCATCTTTTGATTGAAAATATTTTTACCTATCGATATGAATGTTTCAAGTAATGTAGTTTAAATTCATAGCGAATAGTGTGATAATTGACTGCTAAAAGATTAATACTCTGAGCTGGATCTGAATTTCCCTAACGTAGACGATGGTTTGATATATATATATATATATATATATATATATATATATATATATATATATATATATATATATATATATATATATATATATATATATATATATATATATATATATATATATATTTATAGCAATGTGCCAGACGAAGGTTGCAGCCAGTGAACGTCATGAAAAGCGATAAAAACGATATCATGCTCAGATAGGCGTAATTTTCAGTTTTGATAACAGTAACACATTTTATTATGAAACACATTCCCAAGCGAAATTCAACACTATAAAAATAATTGCACACAAGCCAAACTTGAACACAAATTTGGCGTTAAAAAATTAAATACCTGAATACCATTCATTCAAGCTTTATTACGTTAAATACAATTGCATACATTTCGGTAACAGATATAGTCTAGACGTATAAACAACAAATATAAATTATGGCGAACTTTCTCGAAGGTGAGTAAACCGATTTTCACTAAATCAGTTCCAAATGAAAGGTCCCATGATCCATTAGAAATTTCCTGAGCTTCATCTTTTTTTTTTTTATTTAAAAGGTATTTTTATTCAGGCCTATTTGCGTACAAACTTTAGCCGATTTTCTAAATAATGCATTTTTTGCAGTGGATCTCGTTATCACTCTTTCTCTAGGAGGAGAGGAGCTTCCATTTCCCTCCTGCGAGGGTTGAGGGGCATTTTGTTCGTGACTTGTCTCGTCATCCATTGCCGCATCGGTGGTTTTGTTGTTGATTTCCGTCTTCTTTTCGTTTTCCATGATGTTCGCAGTCTTGAGCTCGTTGCTAGTTGCTGTAGATGCGCCTTGTTGTACATTGGTTGCAGTTGCTTGTTGGTTTGATGGTGAAACAGGAGTACTGCGCTCACTAGTTTCCATTGTTGAACGGTTGACCTTGTCTTTGGTTGAAGATGTCCTTTTCGCAGTTTCGGTGCAAGGTTTACCGTAGTGTGCAGGTTGTTCACAAAACTGGCATGTAACTAGCTGATTTTCATAGGTAATCAGCGTTTTACACGGATGTGTACACCTTGACCACAAATGATGTAAGATGGAATTGCTTACGTAGATGCATACGTACCACTCGCACGCCATTCCGGATACCCGGAAAAAATTCCGTCATACTTCCCTTTCGATGGAAAGAACTTCACCATACTGCGACATATTATTCCGAGCGAACTTATCGCTGGCCTGCGGAGAAAGATCATGCACGCGTAATTCTATCGCATTGTCCACCATGTGCACAGCGATTTTGTATTTAATGTTATCACACTAAACGCTGTGCACCTCATTGTTAACCGAAGCGAATGCAATTGCATCTCTTTCACGTTTAAACATAATGTACACACAGTTAGACGCTTTGTTAAATTGAATCTCACTTACATTATTAGTGTCTAGATGCATTCGTTCTTTAAGTAAGATTTCAATTTCATTTGCTGCTGGTCTAACTTTGCAACGCTTGAAATCTATGCAAATTGAATTTGGTCTTGTAGGCCAAGATTCAGGCTTTTTTTTAAATCGTATTTGACCATTTCATACACTCTATTGTTCACTGTACTGTATTGTCTTTGTTTCTGTTGTTTCGACCGTAAATGATTTGCGACTGTGTCGTTTGAGATGCGAGCACGAACTGAGCTTCATCTTGATCCGACTTCTGGTTACGGAATTACAGGATGATTAGTGTAAAACATCCAAGCTCAAATTACTTACTCATTTTTCTCAGTGATGGCATGACCGATTTTTACAAACTTAGATTCAAATTAATGATCTTATGGTTCTAAACAAAACTTCTGAATTTCATCTGGATCCGACTTCCGGTTCCGGAATTACAGGATAAAGAGTGTTGAACATCTCAAGCGGTTATAGAGATCTGTGATGAAAAACACGGAATCATTAGATTGCTGAGGGCTCAATTCAGTTTCAATCGATAGGCCTTGTCAGTTGATGGCCACTCCGGCTTTACCAGTCTCCGGCCCAGGAACAGTGATAACAAACTTATGGCATGGCAAATTGTTACAAGCTTAGGATAAAAAAAGGTTATATAATTCCAAACATAACTTCCAAATTTCATCCCGATCTGACTTTCGGTTCCGAAATTACAAGAGCGTACGTACTTGTGGTGATACGGAAGAAGAAAATACTGCACCGCTTCTACGAACAAATCACGCTGTGTGCTGTGTTCGATTTCGTACCCGCGGTAAAGAAAACGAAAACCAACACCTACGCTCGATTTTGAAAACACAAGTCCATCGGCACCGATCACACATGAGTCCGAGTTTTCAACCGTTTTGAAGAAAAGAGAATCACGGCACAGGCACGAATGTCTGTTACCGGTGTGTGATTTTTGTTGAATACAGTGCTGAGGTAAAGCCAAGATATTGAAAAATAAAATTTTCTAACCTTCATATAGTACGAAATTTTCGAAACAGATTGCAAAACTATTCGAACTTGTAGACCTGGCTACTTAATGGCGGTAAAAACTTAGTGCAACTACGACAGTCTCTCAAAACGTCCAATATGATACTTGCATCGTTTTCTCGTAAAATGTTAATGAAAAAGGCACCATTACACAACTAGATGGATTGAAACAGGTTTCTATTACGCTGTATTACGTTGATTTTGTAGTTTTTAAATAAAGGAACTCGTGATTGAACATGCGTTAGTAGAAAAACTATAGGGGACAGCCCTATGGTATTGTTTGAACTGATGACTTAAAGTTACACAACTATTGTCAAAATCGCTGCTAAAATTTGTTTTCAATATTTAGGCCGCAGTTTTGTTATGCATTGCATATATAAAATTGTTTGTATCAATGCGAAACAAATAATTCTTTAAAAGTATTTAATGTCATGAAAAGGATCATTTAATTTTTGTATTGTTAATGATGAAAAGTGGCAATCCATTATCCAAATACAAAACTGTTGGTTCTGTTGCCAAAGTAATGATTTGAAAAAAAAAACAAAAAAATTAGTTTGTACGGTATTGTTGTCCGTGTTTGGAATATGCACCCATATACGAAAACCTTTTTTAATTCACCTAGTAGTGTAATGATGCCTTTCTCATATATAATACTGTGGTATTCTATTCAAAATGTTTCTCTTCGATTTTTGAAGGAAACCAAGAGTAAGTTAACTATTATATGTACTTCCAGCACCGGAACCTGAGAACCGGTATAATCGAAGTCGGTTCATACGGCCACCAACTGACATGACTTACAAACTCTACGTAGTTTTTAATCAAATTTTGAAGATTTTATACAATTTGGCATCTTACTCTAAACGACGGTTGAAATTTTCGTTGTATCCAAAAATATGCAGTAATTTTTAAACGAACCCTAAAATCTTTAATTTGACCCTAAGATTATTTTTGAGTCCAGTTTAGATTTTTTTACGGTTTTTGTTTCGCCAGTTTAAGTGACGGTGTACAATATTGAACACATTTTCCCTATAACTCCGTAAGTCGGAACCGGATGAAATTAAAGAATTCCTTTGTGATCGTGAGACATTTGAATATAAGTTTGTGGAAATCGGTCAAACCATCGCTGAGAAAAGTGAGTGAGATCCATTTTGGAATATATGACCACTTTTTCCGATACTTCCGGAACAGAAGCCCGGGAACCAGGATAGTCGTAATCGGTTTTTTTAATTGTCTACTGATAATGGCTATCGATTCGTATAGTTTTGAGACCAGTTTAAAAAAAAATTCGTTGTTTGATTCGCCGGTTCAGCCATCTCCGAGAAAACCTGGTGAGATTATTTGACACATACATACACATAAAGGCATTGCTCAGCTCGATGAACTGAGTAGAATGGTATATGGAATGGAATTTTTACTAGTTGGTTTTTCAAGTGATTACATAACCTTTCTATATGAGAAAGGCAAAACGTAGTCCTACGACAAAAACTTTTGCTCACGTGTATGCTCAGTATAATTCGAACGAACATGCAATAGTAACTCTTTTGCTTGACTGGTGATCGAATCGAGCTCATTTCTATTAAAAAAAAACATCGTTTGGATGATGGTCTTAGCTTAGCGAGTATTCGCGTGGGCAACAATTGTTAGAACAAATGAACATTACATATGACATTGATTCAAACATGCCGTATTTTCTTGGGTGACAACAGAATATTACATTCTGTTTCAACTTCGTCTCAGCATAAACCGACAACAACACGCTTACGTTAGGCACATCAGCTAAGACATTGCGTTTCGATACAAGCAAGTAAAGTTTCATGCAAATAGCAGAAACTTAATGTCTGTTTAGCAGTTTATGTTGTACTGCTGGGTGACATAACAGTTCAGCATAAACTATTATGCACTGACGAGTCGATGATAAAATATCAAGTAAATGAAATGATGATTATTTGGCCTATGCACAACCATCGGTTGTGAATTGTGAACGATACGGTAATGACTTATATCGTGCAATTTTATAACGTGCGAAGCCATGGTAAAACGGGTTGAAATTGACCCATTAGAAGTGGAAAGTGGCTGGAAATAAGAAGTTGGTCACATACAACAATATAGTGTGAAAACGTTCGTGTTCAAGATATAGGACAAATTAGTTCTAACGACCAGGAAAGTTCTACTATGCATTTGGTAAAACTTGCAAGGGATGATTTGTTAGAAGCTGCTTCCATTTGGTGTGTGTTCCATCAGGACAACGCTAGGCCGCACACGTGGCTAATCAGAAACTTCGACCGCTAGGTTAGGAAGTTGTGATGTATCCACCAAAAAAATAGATGTGTTGACAGGTTCCATTGGAATGATTGAGCTTTGGTTTCTACGTTACAACCATGAACCCATGATACGTAACCTTCTTACGAACGAATGTGAGATGATCGACAGGAGAAAGGCGTACTCCGACGAGCATATGAAATCGACGAAACGCAAGATACAGAGAACGACACATGAATCAATCCGGCTGCACACCCAGCTGACGATAGATTTCCTGTAGATGATCCATCGGAGATAAGTGAGGGGATTAGTCAGTTGAGAACAACAAAGCCGCGGGCCAGTTGCCAGACGAGTTGCTCAAACATGGAGGAGAGGCACAAACTTTGTATAACATGAAAAACTCATATAAATTGAAAATATAAGTGTTTTCTTACACTTTTAGGACACTCTTTTCAGAAAATACATTATATCCTGAATTACACTCATGTTATGGGAATAGTACCGTCAGCAAATTTGTTTGAAATAACTTTTTGCACAACTTTTCGAAGTAACTTAGTACCTATGTTGGCCCTGATCTAAAATAATATTTTTATCTCACTTTTAAGGGGATTAATCACATAAATAAAATTTGCCAAAAGATGGCGTCTATCATTCTGAGCAACTTTGCTGAAGATACTGTACTTCAAAAACCACGTTCCTATGAATTATCAATTAGGAGCGTGAAATTGCGCTTTTGAACCACTGTGCACTAGCTAGAACGCTGCATTGCATTACTAAGATTAGAAAGGATAAGATTATACCGCAGGAATTGATGAAAGGAGTGGTATGTCCCATGTACAAAAAGGTGATAAGCTTGACTACAACTACCGCACAATCACATTACTGAACGCCGCTTACAAGGTACTCTCCCAAATCTTTTGCCGTCATCTGTCACGAATAACTAAGGAATTCGTTGGGCCGTACCGAGTGGTATTTACTGGGGCTCTTGATACTATGGATCACATATTCGCGACAAATTGGACGGCTACGATGGTCTTGGTATCTCATTAGGATGCCGGAAGACAGTTCATTAATAATGATTCTGGAATGTGATCTGGCTGGGATACGAAGAAGAGGAGCGCAGTGAGCAAGATGGATCGATCAAGTAGAGGGAAAACTATAAAGTATCCGTGCCTTGAGTGGCTGGCGACGAGCAGCCATAGACCGAGTTTCATAGTGACGTATGCTTGATGCAACAAAGGACGCCTCAGGACTATAGCTGCTAGGTAAGGTAAGGTAAGTATGATTCGTAATCAGTTATGATTCTCTGAAGCAAGTTTGGATCGCCACGGACAGAATCCAACAGCTCTTGAGCAATGTTAATGCGATGCTGTTTATAATCGAAGTTGAGCAATTTTGTACGAATTTCGCGGTGACCCATCTCATGCCCAAACTCTTGGTAATAATCGAATAGTATATTTATGTCCTCAGCATCTTCTCTGAGGGCGATTCGACGATTGATCAATACTAGTATCTTCACTTCATCAATTATATCATCTGTTATTGACGTGTTCGGGTGTCCGGAACGTTCTTCGTCACTCACATCTTCTCGGCAATCTGAGGACCATTATGTACAACCGCCGTGTCAACATTCAGAATGCATCCGTGCACTTTAAGTTGTTATTTATACATTATACATTATTATTTCAATACGAATTTTTCTAACCCATGTTTTTGGGATGGACGAAAATCGAAGATAAGCTAAAACACGTCCACTCACAATAGATGACTGGACATTGAAAGTAACCGGAATTGTAAACATAACGCCACGAGTAGATAAAAAGTCGAAAATTAAAAATTCGCGAAAATTAAAAATTCGCAATATTTTTTTAACAAACCTCACATTTTTACGCCTTGTTTTCGACTCATCAGTTCATTGGTAGTTCATGTTGAACTACTAAGGCCATTCCGCGGTTCAGCATAAACCGCTAAGTGCACATGACTAATTTTACCTTCTAACCTGATAAAAAGTTTGTGAATTCATTTACAGAGAAATTCTTGACAATTCATGAGCAGCTTGCGATGATGTCGTAGTGAGCATAAAATTCTGTTTATCGATATGAAAGTATGGAAGATTTTTTCCCCGGTATCCGGAATAGCGTACGTTTGCTAAGCATTCGCTTGAAGAAGTGTATACCATCTTATGTGATTTTTTGTTAACAAGCAGATTACCCAGTTAAGTCGCTGGTCTGCTCCAAAAATCAGCTGGCCACTCGTCAATAGCAGTTCATTATGGTAAACCCTGCGAGATGGTTCCCTGGAGGACCAGGGAGCACGCGCCCCAGGCGCAATGATTTAGGGGGGCGGCAAATCAATCCTAGCGACCTTTTTTTTATCGCCCAAGCCATCTTTCCGGAGATGGAGGTCAGCTGTCACAAAACCAACGATGGGGGTGGCGAAATCTCTTATTTTGCTATTTCGCCCCGGGTGCAAAATTTACTCGGTACGCCACTGGGCCCAAAGCAAAACCAGTACTTCGAAGACAAAAATTATCAACAATAAAACACTATCATTAACACCTGCTGCCAATGTGCAACAAGGAGGAGCGCTAATTTTTTAATGTCATGAATAAAATGTTATGAGATGATTGTCTCTTGAAATACACCTTTGAGCGCAAACATATTTCATGGTATCCCAGGTCACGATTCACGTACAGTGGAGTACAGAAATCAACGGTGTATCAATGGTATAAAACTTCTGCGTACCATATTCCCCGGTTCGTTTGCTATTTCGTCGTCTACTTTTAACATTTGTCAACACGATAACTCGCTTAACCTGCCCTTTTTGGATTTCTCATATAGAAAGTTTATGCAATCACTGTGAAAACCGACTTTTGAACCGAGACCCGGAGGGCCGAGTGTCATATACCATTCGACTCAGTTCGTCGAGTACGCAAAATGTCTGTGTGTGTATGTGCGTATGTGTGTATGTAACATTTTTTTGCACTAACTTTTCTCTGAGATGGCTAAACCGATTTCCACTAGCTTAGATACAAATGAAAGGTCTTGTGGTGCCATGAAAAATTCCTGAATATTATTTGGATCCGACTTCCGGCTCCGGAGTTATGGGGTAAAATGTGCAAAAAAAATGAAAACATGTTTTCTAACTTTTCTCATAGATGGCGCGACCGATTTTCACAAACTTAGGTTCAAATGAAAGGTCCCGTGGTCCCATACGTAATTTTTGAATTTCATCACTGAAATGGGCGAAAAACCGTAAAAAGTTGTCTAAATCGACCTCAAATCCTTTCCAATTGATAGTTTTTATCAGAAGTCGGTCGAACAAACTGATTTCGAGTATTCTTTCAAGGATTGAAGAAAATTATTTTAAAGAATACCACAATATTATATTATTGCTTCAGATAGAATTGGAACAAAGACAATTGCCTGTATTTCAGTTATTTATTATTGAATTCAAGATCTTTTTTATACAAATGTAGCGTTATCTTCATACTTCTAAGAAAAAATGCGGATAAAATTATTCGTCACGGTTTCGAAGGAATTCTCGAATTTTTCCTGTAACTCATTAGGTGGCGCACACCTTCTTCGTCCATCGTTTTAGCTATCTTATTCCACCAGGTCGTCATCTGATTGATGTCTTTGACAACCTTTCCCTTTGCCTTGAGTCTCCTCTTCATGATTGCCCAGTGTTTCTCAATAGGGCGGAACTGGGGGCAGTCGGGTGGGTGAGGGTTTTTCGGAACAAACTGGACCCGTTTCTCTGCATACCATTTTTGAACGACTTTGCTGTTATGACAGCTTGCCAAATCTGGCCAAAACATTACGGGATGGTCGTGGGATCGAATGAAAGGCAAAATTCGTTTTTGGAGACACTCTTTTTGTTATAGTTCCGATGTCATTGTCTTATTTGTAACGAAAACTTTCGTTTTTTCGCCACAGCTGCAAATGCCTTGTCAACTCATAAATTTTCTTGCAATTTTTTTCGGCAAAAAAATTAAATTTGGCTGGAACATTCCCCCGAGCCGTTGCCAGGTAAAATTTTTGATCTGGGATTTGCCCGAAGTCAGCTCTGACATAGGTTTCATCGTCCATCAGAAGACACTCGTCGAACTTGGTCAGCACCTGGTTATATAGTTTCCGAGCACGAATTTTGACCACACTATTCTGTTTTATGGTACGATTTGGCTGTTTGTTAGCTCGATACGACTTGATTCCTTCCCGGAGTCGAGTTCACCTAAATTTACTATGGGCAGCACCGAATTTTCTGGCCAAATCACGGTCCGACAGATTAGGATTCCTCTTAATCGTCTTCAAAATCTTACCACGCAGTTTCCGGTCGACAGTTCCACTCCGACGATTGGTTTGAAGCTTCCGAATCGTCGTCAATGTCTCCTTATACCGTTTGATAACGCGCCTTACGGTATTTCTGGACAATTTCAGCCTAGATGCAGACCACAATGGATTTTCCAAATAACTGTGCACAATTTTTTTCCCTTCTTTCGGCTTCCATGATGATTGTTTACAAAGTACAGTCGGTTTGCGGAATGTCAAAAATCATACGTGAAGCTGAAAAAATTCCCGACACGTGGGCGCCAAGAACTTCCAAATCCGTCCACCAAGAGCACCACAATATGAGCAAAAGTTTGTTCCAATTCTAAATGAAGGTTTTTCTACAGGCTTAAATTAAAACAGGTTTTTCTACAGATGATATGCTGGATCATTTTGTTACAAAAAAATGATTAATTCAGAACTAACCCATCGTAGCGCAAATAATCCTGGTTAATATTTCACGAAGAAACCTGTGGTACAGCAGCAGTCAAAATGTCTACTCTTTTTCAAATTAATCTACAAAAGTGGCAATGCTGCTATCCGGTTGTTCACAGTTGAGTTGAAATGTACGCAAAGTATGTGGACGACCCGCAGAGACAGTGAATGTTATCGCAGTTTCATTAGTCACAATGACTTTACATATTATGTGACGGTCGTCTTCATCGCTCAGTTTACCATCCGTCGAGATTGGCAGAGCGAAGTGCACAGTTAGAGTATCCTTCGGAGGACACCGGCAGTCCCACCATAGTGATTCGATGTGTACCATTCCTCGTTGCTCTGCGCCACCAGCATATCTCTTCCCTACATTCTTTTTCATCACATCCATTCGCCGTTCCACCGAGACACTTTAGCTTTGATTTAGTGACACCACCGACCGTGATGGTGCTTTTTTTTCTCTTTTCGCAAATGCAATGCAATACCGCAATGCAACGGAGAAAAGTGGTTAAATCAGGTAGGTTTGACTGTAGTGTTTACCCTGAATCCGATGCCTTTGGGACGGAAAGTGCTGATATGGTGTGAATTGAAAAACTGACAAATTCGCAACATTGGAGCAAATCTAATTTTGAGTTGTTGTGACAGTTCAGAAAGAATGATTTGTTGTACTGGGATTTACGGGATGTAAATCGTAGATCATGTGGATAGATTAAGCGTTTTTTTGCTAGTGATAGTAAAACAAAGTAGTAAACATGCGTTTTCATCAGTCTAAATTTGCGGGTATTTTTAACGATCTCTAATAATTTAGATAATTTTGTTTGGTACAGGGCTGAATTTTAAAAGAAACGTACGATTCTATCAGGCTTCCCTTGATTAATGGCCTCAACATCCAACACACACAAAAACTAATCAACCTAACTTTGATTTCTCATTCCATGTGCGGCCCAACCAATCTTCACACGCATCATCCGGATCAATTTAATCGAACCCAATCGAACCAAATGACACGGTCACTTTCGGTGGCAATAATGGCGACAACGGAATCACATAACACGCCCTGCAAACAACGATGATATCCTGGATGAACAAACAAACGAACGGACGGACGATCGAACGGCGGCCCCATAATGATAATGCCCAACACAATCAAAACTGATTCGATAAAATTGCCACCACACACCAAATGCGACGGTGTGCAACTTTGTCGGCCTACATCGGAATCTGCTCCGTTGGGTGGCGGCTGACGTTTCGATATTTATATGAAAAAAATCTCGTCGTCCATTGCCTCCTTGAATCGAACCGGTCATTGGTCCGCCTTCAGATGAACGAAACATATCAACATCCGGGCAACTGGGAGGACACGATTTTAGTACCAACATTAACCCGATCCGATCCGACGCATTTTATTATGTCGCATGTGATAAAGGGATTATCGCCCAACTCGGTGTACGAAGTGATGATTCAGGCGCGGAATATGCACGGCTGGAATGAGGTAAGATGCCAACGGCGATGGCCGCCTGCTGTTTGTTTTATCGGATTGTTTAGTCTTTTGAGCTCTCTCTATGTCTGCTAGATGCGGACGTTGGTACGACGGTTGGTCATGATTTGAACTCTCGATTAGATGGGCATCAGAAGCTCCTGACCTGACATGTGATATTGTGGGGGAAATTTTATTCGAAATGCTTGTTTTGATAGTAGTTGTGATGGATTGCACTGTTCAATTAATCAGACAGTATTTGCAGAGGTTACATTGAGATGAATACTGTGGATACAGAAGTTTGGACGTGTCCATACACCATTCGATTCTATCTGCGTAATCCTGTAGTTATCAAATTTGAACGTCATTGAATTTCATTTATATTTTAAGTAAACAACTGGTAAGTGGTCACATGGCGGCGTTGGTTTGAAGACTTTAATTTGAATACATTCGAAATCGAGATATTCTAAAAATGCATAAAAACTTCTGGTGATTGCTAGAACTTTTTTATTTCTTTTAAGAAAGACGAGAGAGACAATTTGTTGGACAGTTTTGTTATCACTGCCATCAAGAAAGACCTAACATCTTTCATCCCTGCTTTCGTCAAGATTTTCAGCATTGCTGATAGGAAGAAAACGTTAAGTCTATCGAATATCATAGAATAACTGATTTCAATTGTGAACAGGCTTTCATGTAAGTTTTCTTTTCATGATGACATTTTCAACAGGGTAAGCGTCAAGAGTGATGTTGAGCTCCCTGTGATGATGAGCCTCCCTGTGAGATCGAAAAATGAACACTTCATATCGTGTGAAAAACGTTTACTTCAGCGGCGAATGACCTAAAATAGGTTAAAACGGAAAAAACTAATAATAATAATAACGTTTACTTCATATAATGTCGCTTCGTGTCCGTTACACAATTATCAGTTTTCAAATCCAAACATTATTATTATTATTATTATTCTTATAATCAACTCGATGCTGTTGTAGAACGGTGTCTACAGCTCAGGGTGGCGTAAATGTTAAAACGCGTATGCTTGGAAGAACGCAGGTTCAAATTCTGCCTCAAAGCGCATTTTTTTCCAAAAAATATCTTTTCTGTGAGTTTTTCATTCATTTGACTTTCTCGATCTATGTTTCCATTCAGTCATTGCAAAACTGAACTAAGTTATGGCAGCTTTACGTCAAACCTACTAAATACAATAAATCGTTTTAACAATCAATTTTGTCCCGGCTTTTCCCGGTTTCGTTTTTCTGCGAAGCATAACCAAACATTTAATGCTACTGAATGCTTGACAGGGCACTGAACGAAACGATAGTAATGTTTTCCGACCAGAAACGCTTTACTTGAAGCCATTTCCAAAAAATTGCTACGTGCGGGAAAAAAGTTTTCGACTAACAGCAACCCATATGCTGACCCGCAAAACTTAGACATGTTCACCTTTTACCTGAGTAACCAAAAGTTAAACCTTTAAAGTATAGAATAAGTGGAAATTGCTCTATACTTTTAAGTTGCCGGAGATTTCGCGTTTACTTTTAAACAGCGAGAAATTTCGCACAAAACTAAAACTAAACATTTGTGTACACCTGAAAAAGTATTTTCTCAGATGTTGAGAGCTTTTGGTAGCGCTAGACAGAGATTTCGTGCTTGGAAAGCGGAACTGCAGCTCAGCTTTTTGAAAACGCTGACCAATCTCTTTCTGAGGATGACATGAATCTCATTTCAGGTAATTTTTAAATTGGTTTCACTCTGGCGCTAAGTAAGGATATACCTAAGCATTCGTTCTATCACTTTGTATCGTGTTTCTCCCAGCGAACGAGCATAATTAGGTTTAATCCGGGCTTAAACAAAATATTTAAATAAATATATCGTGTTTTATGACCATCGGTCTTATTTGTACACATCCAGAAGAGCAATCAACATTTTTTTTTTATTTTTAATGGTGTTGATCCAAACGAATTCTTGGTATTACATTCATTTGGAACTCGACAATTCAGTTTCAACTGATCTCTGAACCGATCCTTAGCGTACAGAACAGTTTTATAGCTAGTACATCTAAACGTCGTAGACTTTTTTTTACTTTACCTCCTTTTACGTAACTCTTTAGACGAACCAAATCCCAAATAACGTAAACTTTTTTGCGGACCTACTTCGTAAAACGAGTTTTTTTTGCATAAAATGAAAACGATTTCCGGTTCATTGATTTTCCATGGAAACCACTGCCATATGGATATTTTTGGAACGCGTTTGAAGAGTAAAATGATGTTTGAAGAAATCCAAGATTACGACTTTCGGTTTATTAAAACTCATTGTAAACTCATTGTATCAAAATTATTGCTTGCAAATGACTTAATGACGGAATGCTATGTAACATGTTCTAGAAAACCGCTGTAGGTAGGAGAAAAAGTTTTGATATTATTTAGTAGTTGATGAATTGGGTGTTCAGTGGATTCAGATGAATAGTATTGGTCATCGCGGGGGCAAGATTAACAAATCAGATTTTTTTTGCATGAATCAATGAAAAGATTGTGCTGTAGAAGCGCTAAGATCAAACTAAGAGATTTTCCTTGTCTTTTTTCTTTTTAATGATTTAGATTAGACTATGCGCTCACAGTAAGTGACTATTAGATATCAATGTTCAAGATGATTACCATAATGAATATTAAGACTGTCATTTCATATTGCATTTTCTGTGAAGAATGAGCGAACTGGTAAGATCAATATCAAATTAAAATTTAAGCGTCGTGTCCAAGCAATCAAAAGTTCCGCAGTGCCTGAAAATATCCACTAAATATTAGAGCTCTAAAGTACGCATGGTACTTTTTGATAACTTGAACGTACAGAACGGATTCTGAGAAAACTTTCTCGCTGCTTGAAAACTGTACACACCGAATTATTTTTACGGATGTCGGTACAGTTACTTACTCTTAAACATCTGAACACATTCGGTAATCCCTTCAGTAAAAGTTTTATTTGCTCAATGAGAGAGTAGAGTTCCACTGAACTTCGATCTGTCATAATTCTACTGACTACTGCATCATTCAATACCGACGTTCGGCGAAATTTACAAAACAATCCTAGATCCTATGTAAACGTCTTGACCCGTAAAGTATTACTGTTTTTTGGTAAATTTAGTTTTGTAGATCTGTGAAAGGAAGGATCAATTTTGTTTTCAAAACATATTTCCATCCGAATAATTAATTTATTTGCGTGTGATGAATGAATTGAATTACATTTGCTCTCCAGAAATAATTTATACAAATAAAATGATCAAATATATTTCGGATGCTCAATGCACGTAGAAGTAGGATCACCCATCATATTTTTAGAGTGCGGAAATAAAACAGTTGTAGAAGGCTTTTTGAATATATTCACTCAACGAAAATTTACCGCCAGCAATCAGTATTATCTATTTTGTGCACAGTAATCAATTTGCCCTAGTATTTTTTGTTCTACAATCTAGAAATTTTCACATATTTACGTCCGATAATGATGTTATTTGACAGATCTGAATGTATAGTGATGATTGCTGAAATTCTTCATTACTTTTTATTAATTATCCGAATGTTGGTAAAACTTCGTCAACTGAGTTCGTCAAGAGAAGTGACATTTCAGAGTTCACATACCGTGTCAGCAAATGTATCGTAACTTTTACATAGTATTTTCCGATATTCGGTGATTCTGTAGATAGATGACCGTAAGTTGGATAAATTTTACGTATCTTTCAGTAAAAATATTATTTTACAGATCGTTGCCGCAAAAATTATTACCGAACACAAAAATAGAATTTTTTTGTTTATAAGAAACTGCTTCAAAGTTTGTTGTTCTGTCGGGTGAACATTCACGTATGAGTAACAGTTCCTTAAAACGGACTGTTCAGAATAGAAATCTGTGAATTTGTTCAATTTTTGCTTTTTGGGTTAAAGCGAATGTGTGTCGAATTATGTTGATAGTAGGTTAAGTAATTAGAAAAATAATGAAGGAAAACGTTAACCACATTGTCATAGGTTGACAATTCTGCTATCCAAAACCATAAATTCGAACAAAATTATTTTTGCACGAGACTAAGTTCGACAGGTCAGCAAGTTATGAATATTTCTGGAGTATTTGAAGTCATTTCAAAATCTTAAATGGCGTTATTCCAGTCTATCAATATTCTTTCAAATCCGTCACAGTATGGATACTTTTGGGGCGGGTTTGAAGAGTAGCTACCGGTGCACGATTTTCCTAAAATTTTCATTTCATTGTGAGTTCCAAACTTCGTCAAATCTGCTTCAAACATTGATTTCAGGCATCTCGTCAAATCCTTTTCAGAAATAATCGTATTGAAAACGTATTCAAAAGATATCGACTGATTGCCAGCGACAGTCTTTGAATTTGAAACGGCTTCAGCTTATCTTTGAATTTGTTCCAGAAATTCCAATATTTTCTGGTATATCAAAGAATAATCACAAACCGTAAGTAATCATATTGGATTTTGGAACGTTATTAAACATCGTTCTTCTGAGTTTAACTTTAAATCGGTTTTTAAAACTATGGAATTCATGCCATAGCATGTGTTTTCATATTAAAGCAATTTAGTAATGAATGATTTCATTATTGTGAATTACCGTAGTAGAAAAAGTTTATTTTAAATGTGTTTGTATCTCTAATCTATAGCAAGTCCCTTAGTCTGACAGCGGTTTAGAGAAAAAAATGTTTCCGTGTGTTTTGTGTATACATGCAAATAACTTTCATCCACTTAAAAAGGTGTTAGCTTAAAAGAATTCCGATGACTCATAGTACAGATAAAATCGTGTTCTGAGGTCACCGTTTCCTAACCAACGTATCCAAACCCATCAGTCAACAACTGTAAACAACTGTGTTTTTAATAACAGTTACCTTCACCGGTGTGTTCAATAACAAACTTGTGTTTAATAACTAATCAAAAAAATTTCGTTGCAATTCGAAGAATAGTTTTATTGACATACACCATGAACAGTCAAACTCAAAATAAAATGATAAAATGTTTGATCGATAGCTCGTTATGTTCTTATGAGACCCCACGAAAAGTTTGATGGAACTGAAATTCAAATTTTGTTCCACCCTAATGAACATCGTCAAATCATTATTGGGATGTCACGACCGAGCCTTACTAGAAAATTCGAAAATAAGGAGTTTGTGCATGTTCTACATATGCTTCAGAATTTGTTCATAAGCACTTGTGTTTGAAGCTTTTATAGCGTTCTCTTTGAGTAGGACATATTGGACCTATTCATAATTATTAATTCTGATTGTTTCAATAAGCAGCATTGTATATGATCCACGAAAGCAATCATCGAAAAACTTGCCAGAAGGTAGCATATGAACAATATGGGGTCAATTATTTGTATATTTATATAAAAAAAACTGACACAGCGTGATTTCAATGACAGTCTTCCTGGTGGCGCTTTTTCTTCCGGAAAACCGTGTTTTGTCTGTTCCGCGTCTGTCTGTATCTTTCCTCGTTCGTCCTAGTGCGGTGTTGTAGCATCCACGCCCTTGCTGCATTCTTCTCTTCGACCAACTGCTGACATTCGCCGTCAAACCAGTCATTTCCTCGATTCGATAACCTCGTACCTAGAACGGTTGCAGCAGTGCTACTCACGACGAACCTTATGTTTTTCCAGCCGTATTCAAGAGTCGCCGCGCCAAGCTGCTCTTTCGTTGGTAGCACTAGCTCCAGTTGTTGCGCGTATTCCTCTGCAGTACGAATGCTACGTAGCTGCTCGAGATTGAGTCCCGGCGTTCCTGTGCGAAGATTGTTGTGCACCGTCGATAGTTTTGAGCGCATACAAACCGCGACAAGGTAGTGGTCAGAATCAATGTTGGCACTGCGGTAAGTGCGGACATTGATGACGTCGGAGAAGAATTGCGCGTCGATGAGAACGTGGTCGATTTGCTTTTCCGTATGTTGATCAGGTGATCTCCAGGCTTTGTGGATATCTTTGCGAGGAAAGAAGGTGCTTCGAACCACCATTCCTCGGGAGGCTGCAAAGTTTACGCATCGTTGACCGTTGTCGTTTGTTACCGCGTGCAGGCTCTCCAGCCCGATCACGGGCCTGTACATTGCCTCCCGGCAATTCATGTCGCCGATGACGAATTTCACATCTCGCCGTGGACAGCTGTCGTAGGTTCGTTCTAGCTGCGCGTAGAATACTTTTTTATTTTATTTTTATTTTTTTTGAATAACTATTTATTGGAATACGAGTTAAAATTCAATTATTAAGATTTAAATTGGGTGTTCAGCCACAAGTGGTGACTTTTCAGCGCTATTATATATATATATGATTTGGTTATTACCATGAGGACATCATTTGCTTCCGCAATTCTGAGATTTTTGTGTAGGGAAAATTCTGAACCTACTTGTGTTGTGTAATGGGGAAAAGGAACGTATATACTAACTTACTAACTAATACAGAGAGCGAATCGATTCAATGGAAGATTGCATCGATTTTTGTCGGACGCGTAGAATGCTTCCTTCTCGTCATCGGGTCTCGTCTCATGTGAGCAGTTCACGTTGATGATGCTGTAATTGAACCTTCTGTCCCGTCCAACAAAGTTCCTGCAGTGCTACGATCATGCAGCATTCGGTCGTATCCTGGGAAGCCAAGCGACTGCAGTTCCATGTGCCAAGCTTCCAATCGTAGTCCTTTGTTCGTTGCGTAGGTCTTTGCCGATTATTCCGAGTCGTATTTCTTTCTTGATCGTACGTAACATGTGTTTTCCAGGCGGCTTGTTAGGCCTGCACCAAACACCTTCTGTCTCGCCGGAGGGCCATCGTGTCAGCATTGTTTAGTGTCCCACACTGACACAAGGACGGTAATCAGCCGCTCCTATCATGGAGAACAGACGCTGTTTCGAGCCGCCCCAACATGGGGAACTGACGCTCGGGTAGGCTCGCTCTCTGTAAAGAGAAGGCAAGCCCCCCCTTCCCTGTCAGCATACGACCAAGGTCCCACCGGGGTTGGTTATCCGATCTTTCCTATAGGTACTCGTACCCCAGCCGGCACCGCGGGGAGGTAGGGATAGGAGTTTCTGGACATGAGGCTAAGAACCACATTGGGGCCTGAATTGCGCATTGTCCAGTCGTTTACCTACCAATTTGACTGTGCGAAATATGAAAACTAAAACCAGTAGAATTATCGTTGCAGTCCAAGGGTAGCAACCTTTGCCTTCGTTATCTTGAAGCAAATAATACTAAGAATTTACTCAAAAACTGAGTGGAGCGCACGATTAACTGAAATAGAATATTGACTAAACTACGTTGTATTGACAACATGTCAGTATTTACATACGAAAGGAATAAGATAGGAACGTGTGGGCACTCAGATGTCTCACCTGTTCATGAGAAGTTTTCTTAAATATAAAATCGAACACTTCTTAATAAAATACTTTGTAATTGAGGTTTGGGTGTTTGAGGACTTGAACCGAGAATCATTGGTTTAGTACGTCCGTTATTCGACTAAGCCACATAAGCACATATCTGCTGGCAGAAAAAATGGTAAAATGGTAATGGTAAAAAATCCAAACCGGAACAATAAGCAGTTGGTGAACAAAAATGCTGTATGACACATCGCTGACAAAATTTAATTGCGTGGTTAAGGATGATGAAATATGTTTCAATGTAGACTTGCAGCTTCTAGCTCTAAAATAGTATATCGCACTACAAGCTTGGCGATCGTTTTAAGGGCAAAATACTGTCGAAGTTCTTAGCAGACTGTTTGTAGTTGTAGTTCTAGCAAACTGTTTGTAGTTGTGGCTTGAAAAGCAGATTCATCACGGATATAGCAAGTATAACCTTTTGGAACAGTGATCTATTTTGGATTTAGAAATAAATAATAGTAATGTTACACCAGATGAGATTTCTTCGATCAGGATTTGCTGTGAACATGCCTTAATATGCATTCAAAGATGCTTTATTATTTTTGTAAAACTTACATTAAAACAAAACCTACCATAGATATGTAGGATATGAAGAATCAACACCTGTAACCCAACAGACAAGGTCTGAATTTGCCTGTCTTCTCCGAGTCAAGCTATGTGATTCCTTGCGCTTACATGAAACCGGAAAATGCCAATAGTACTTGTACGACAAAAACATCATTCACTTAGCTCAGTGTCACTCTCTGCGCGTCCTTGTCCTTAGTCAACCTTTCCCATCCGCATCTAGTCGGCACTTGCAATAGAAACCCACAGATGACGTAGAATATGAGAAGCCTGCTGTGTCACGTCCTTACGGCGAGCCATGCTGACTGACTCAGTAAGTCATACGGATGACGACCAGTCTGCAAAAGGACACAGGAGGATTGGCGGTACGGTGACAACAAGAAATGTGTGTCATCATCAACCACTTCAGGCTACGGGTGTGCGAGAATCGTGTATATTTTTAATGCTACAACAGATTATGCCGCAGATGGAAACATCAACAGACTGGCGAAGATCCCTGGTTTCCCACCGATTCAATGCTTGCCTGCTGGAGAAATTTTTTATTCGCAGCCATGTGTATGAGGTTTACTATTGTGCCGTTGTGAGCCTTTCTTCGCTTTAAGATGCCTGCGGGAATTCATGTCCTGTGAAGCGCTCATACTACCAGACACCACGAGCAAGAGCATTAAAGTGTCCTTTGGAACGCTGGTCGCGAAACCGTGGAGAAGGTGATTATATGGCTACTCATCAAAGCTTGTGGTGTAGTGCGATCCGACTTTGATTCTAGCACGAAAATGTTGCAAATAATTCGAAAGAGCTACGATTTGGACATATTATAATAAAATTTCAATCAAGTGAATAACGCTTACTTAGATAGGACAACCAGAGAAGAATAATGGATTTTACGTCAAGCCATACACCATGTGGAGGAACGAAAATCTGATAAATCACTGTGCGTGTGAAGTTGAAAGACGTGTCGTAAGCTAGCCTGTTGTGATGCTTTAATCTGATTAGATAATAACATTTTCCATCCACCACGAGCAACTGGCATCAGCTAACTGTCAGTAGCTTGCCTCTGGCTTCAAAATTAGACTGACTGGGACGTACTTAGCGAGTGACGTTTATTAGATTAGCATCCCACGTCGTGATAGGCGTGATTTTATAAACATATTAATTAATTAGTCAGTGTAACAAAATTTGTGCCCAAGTTGTCGTGATTTTTATTCACAGCAATAAATGTGGAACTCATGTTTGCCGCTGTCGAGCGACATAAGCAATGAACTGGAACCAACTCCCAAGGACCAACTGTTGAATCGTCAGCCATAGACCTGGAAAAGTTTTCGTCCTGGGACCAAGAAGTTTTACTTTGAATTATACTCACGCAAATTAGGCGTTCGTCCCTAAGCTCCGCCGCCAAATGGTAAATTTATTCTTTCTATCGCAGCTTGGCAGCCTTGTTAGGCATATCCGTGGAAGTGAGCGACACAAAAATAGGCTAAAACTTTCAAAATGATGTACGATTTTTGGTTCCTTCTTCCTCGACACTGCTTAGCCACCGGTAAACATAAACATTCAACATTCTCATAGCACTGAAATCAGCGGAAAATGGTAACGTTGAATGAACAGGAAGCACAAGTAAACTAAGTTCAAGCACAAAAACTTTGTGCTGACTTTCGACCAAGCCGTAGAAGATTTACTTTCTTTGAAAAGTTCACTGACGAAAGGACATCTTGCTGAAATTGTGGGAGTAACCATTTGTTATTTCTTCTAAGTTGAGGAAAAAAATAAATGCTTGCCCCTGACTCAGCTATTTCGGGAACGGAAGGATGAGTTCGAAGAACATTATTTTTGACGCGGTTCGTCAAGTGCTATGAACGGTTCGTCGATTTTTTTTTTTGGGTTTTAGCTGACAATTCTAATGTTTAACCTGCTGATTCCTGGTCCCTCCAATTAACCCACCCACAGACACACACTCGAGTGATTTTTACATGTTGATCGGATTAGTCGCCTTTGTTAATCGAAAGACGAACAACTAGTTTAATACTGTTTACTTTGCGATTCGTCTTCAACTCGTCAGTACATGACCGTTTGTGTTGAACTTTTATACCACTTAGCAGTTAAACGTAAACCGCGAAGCAGAAGTAAAGTTTCTGCTACTTACAGAGCACTGAAGTGCAATGTCTTTATTGATTAGCCGAACAAAATTTGTTTAGACATATACTGGCTGATACAGGTTCAAACTAGAAAAAGGCGTACCTGGCTGGCAGGAGTCAAACTTCTTCAATCCCTAAAACTGTTATGTAAATTAAATTTTCCTGCGGTGTTCTATTCCCAATCCTACTCGCGCGTTCTTATATTTTAAGCAAACATGCAAAATGTTATCCAGTCATCGACATGATTTTCCGTTGGTATCTGTTGATAATTAGATTTACATATCTCCAAACAAAAGGCGACAAACCAGTTCGTTTTCACAGCTAATCCAAGTCAGTCGATAAAACAAAACCGCTTACGTTCGGGACGGAAGAAAGCAAGTACAGTATTGTGTAGTGAACAATAGAACGATCTCGAAACGAGTTAAGTTACTTAAATTTATCTACATTACGTAAAAAAATTCAGTAATCCAAACGCACATAGTAAGAATGACATCTCAAGACGATTTAATCCGTTTTACTATAATGATTTTCACAAATTGTATCTTCAGTAAAACTTTCTTCTGCATTTTTAAAGGAGGCTGACTGCGGTAGAACAAGTTCTCTTCATATAACATAGGAAATTTTAAAAAGATGGTGATAGCAGTTCCACTTAAATTGCTAATGCACTGATAAGTCGAAGACGAAACGTAGCAGCAAGAAAAATATCATGTGCTCTTAACACAAACCTTTACTGCAAAACATCTAAATGACTTGAAGGGTTGATTACACAGAGATTCAATAACCGCACAAGTTATGTCATACCGTTCTGCGACAATTCTTCTTAAAAGTCGGGTTAAATGTTTAACGGGTTTGTAAATACGGCTTAGAACAGAGTCTTTTACTAACTCGTGAGGGAAAACATTGATATAAGTGTATGTGAAATTTATTTTTTATCTATGTATATCTCCTAACGTAAACGCAGAACTAAATGAAATCATTTTAATGCTAATTCCAAATTTCAGGATTACTATGATGATGATTTTCGATTAACCGATTAACGAACAACACAGAGTGCACATCGATTCAATACTAATTTTGATTGTGTGAAGAGGCTTTGTTTAAATAGTCACGCCCATGCTATGCGAAATGCAGAGGGAGCTATACGGAATTGACGGCTGTGAGCCATGAGAACGACTTAGAAAACAGGGAAAAATGATCGTTCGTTATTCATTGAGGTTTCGACAAATAAATATCTAAAATATAAGGATGTATCTCCTCTAACCGATGCGACCTGACCACTGCTTGCACTGTTTTGCCGGTAAAACAAAGACGTAGTCCTACTTAAAAATATGCGCATACATACATTCTATTAAATGAGGACCTCGCAATAGCAAATTTTCGGCAATGGTAATCCCTCTCAGGGCTCAAATTTTTGGTGCGAGGAATAACTTCTTGACGGGTAAATCAATTATGATAGATGTTCGTTTTATCAAAGCCTCAATTTTAAAATACGTACTGAAGAGGACGCACAAACTTTCAAGTAAATAAATCTAATACTAACCAGAAACTTAATCTAATACAAAAAATATTTATCTCGGAAAAATCCAGAGAAATTTGTTTCTGATAAACTAATTGTACAACCAAGGCTACACACATTAATTTAGTGATCACTTTCTGTCTAATAATATCAGGTGTACAACTTTCCTTCCGCCGATTTTCGATAGGTGGCTGAGGCTGGTCAAAATACATAGATGATAATGCCTTTAAAGTGAGAGTGTACAGTGCCTAACGAATTGTCATCGCCGTTTCAGTGACAGTTGTTCTTGTTTTCGTATTATTCACACTCGAAAATGTCTGTTTATGTGCCCAATTCTCGCCATTTGCGGGAAGTTTTACTTTTCTGTTACAATTCGAAAAAAAATGCAGCTGAAGCGCATCGAATGCTCTCTGAAACTTACGATGATGCTGCTCTGAGTAAAAGAACGTGTCGGGAGTGGTTTCAACGTTTTAAAAATGGTGATTTCGATGTCGAAGACAAATATGATGGTGGAAGAGAAAAAACCTTCAAAGATGAATAACAATTTACTACGAGTTCTTAAAACCAAGTGGAACCATCACAGGAGATCGCTACCGAACGCAAGTGGTGCGCCTTAGTCGCGCGCTAAAAGAAAAGCGGCAACAATATCAAGAGCGATATGACAAAGTCATCCTCCAACACGACAATGCTCGGCCTCACGTCGCAAAAGTGGTCAAAAAGTACCTGGAAACGCTGAAATGGGAAGTCTTGCCCCACCCGCCGTATTCCCCAGATGTTGCCCCTTCTGACTTCCATCTATTCCGTTCGATGGCACACGGCCTGGCAGATCAACATTTTCAATCTTTGGAAGAGTTGGAAAAATGGATTGCTTCATGGATAGCGTCAAAAGAGTACTACTTTTTTCGAGCCGGGATCCGAAAATTGCCGGAAAGATGGGAGAAAGTTGTCGCTAGCGACGAACAATACTTTGACGGCGGAAGCAAAGTTGTACACCTAATATTCTTCGGAAATCCTTACAAGATTAGTGTTCTGGGAATAAGTTTGAGGATAAGTTCCGCGGTGCGTGTTAGAAGGTTCTAAATTCAAACATGAGATGTCGTTAAAATTTAGTAATAGTTGGTGTTCTTAGGTTATCTGGATAGAAAAACCTTTCGGATCGGTTGTGTTTGCCAGATCGTTCCCCTAAACTCTTTTATAACGACCCGCCCTGAGGCTAGGTTTCTGGTCGGGCAACCCTAGGCACGACAAGTGGTCCTCGAAAGAGGTGGCGCTTAAACCATTTGTTCGGATAGGTGGTGCGATTAGACAGACTGATATTGGTAGCATCGTCGTGCATGCTACAATATCGACCCCAAGGGGTCTATATCGACCACTCTGGGAACCCCTGGTTTAAATCCTTTTCAGATTGATTTTTGGTGTGATGTTAAAAACTTACGGTAATACAATAAACGCATCAAATATAATAAAACTAGAATCCGCTTAGCAGACAATGAATAATCAATCGAAATCACTTTATCAAAGTTGGTATTTTATCAATCCAATGATTGTAATTAACATCTAGAAGAAGGTGAATTCTCCAACCGATTATAGCTGCTTCTAATGTTCATCATTGTAAGTAATACCTCTCTCAAGCTCTTCCGTTTCTTCGTAGGGGCACAAAAAATGCTTTGAATGGAACGCTTACTGAACCTTTCTTACGGCAGCGAACTCAATTGCCACCAGAATCGTACTGGGGAATCGAGTTCAACCTCCAAGAAACGGAAACTCGCCCCCAGTGGATTGACTTAATAATTCGCAATAGTCGCACTCCACAACTGGTAAAACCACTAACGAAATCCAACCGGATGGTACTGAAAAATTTAAATCTATAGACTTGAGTTTACCCACAGGTGGTAGAACAGAGGTAGGCAGAATGAAATGATCATGAATAATAAAATGGTACCTAGGTACTGTGCTACCACACAGGCAACCACCCACAGTTAGTCAACAGGTTGGTGGTCTATAGAGGATTTCTTCCTGCTGGCAGGAATGGAAATGGTTTGGGTAGGGATTCGAAAGACGCTTCCGAAGGCCAAACCAGATGAGAGGTGATTATTTTCCATTTTTAATTCCAACTCTAGCTTGTCTGCACGAGTGTCTGTTTGTGCTGTGCTTCCACGTTACACTTGTCGGTCAGTCGGTCCTTTGTGGGGTGAGCTTTGGGCGATTATCCTACTGATCGTTCCTTCTGGCACAATCCTCTTTGCCTCGGGAAACAGGTCAACGTAGCAGGCAGGAGAATACCTAATCGAACAGGATTAGCCAAGGATGTGCTTAACTCATGATTCAGGCTGGAATGGAATCGATTTTACTATATATCTCTCGTTTTTCGTCCGTAGCATGGCTCGATTCGCTTCTGTTGGATTGAGGTGCTCTTTGTTGAATGGAACGAGCGAGTGGATGTTCGATCATGTTTGAACACCGACCGCACGACGAACGGAAATTTCAGTCAGCTGAGTGGAAAATATTGCACGTTGAGCTTCCTGGAATTGGGGAGACATACAAGCTTTCGGTTCGTCCTAAGTAGAAACTATTATGATTTCCGTGGTGAAGCGACAAGGAAATATTTTTTTGCCATCGTTCCGCCAAATCGATTGTGGGGGAATTCGAGCAGACTGAATTTAAATTATTCACTACTTGAATGGAGTAGCTCGTTGATATATGTATATAGCTTTCAATTCAGAGACAAACGAACGGAATAGACAGTCAAGAGCTGTTATTGCGTTGCTATTCTGTTTATTGTTGTCTGTAGAAGGAGCCATTATAATTATACCCATTTCGCCAATACTGGTGTTATTGCCTGTGAATTGACGTCGAAGCTCGCTGCTCGTATCCGGTGAAAGCTTAGTCGTTACCGAAAGCAATATCCTGTGGCTGGTATCAGTCTAGAAGAGCGCCGTTGACGCGTGAGACTTGATTAATTATTCCCCACAAATGCCGGTCCGATCTAATTGCTCTTCATTATCGCGCACGGAATTACGCCTACCAGCTGCTATTCCCCGGTTCGATGAATGAGTGTGTAAATATGTATCGCTAGAGATCGTTCGAAAATCATCGAGGCAGAACGAACGAGTCAGAATGTGTGAATTTCCATACAATATTGAACATGTATGTTTTTGAAGCGTTTTTAAGCTTTTGTCACAATTATTCATTGACAAAAGCAAACAACTGGTTTCTACCGGTTACCGAAAATGTTGTTAGTCTATAGTTTGTATGAACCAAGCTACAGAACTCGATCAGGGGCTGTTAATAAATCACGTATTCAACTCCTGATGAATAGAGGGAGATTCCATAAAATTTCATGTTTGTCTACGAGAAAACTGTGTGGCGGTGTCAAAAGTCTAAGTAGTATTGTTTATTTTTGTCTGGTTATGTCCATTAGATATACATATCTAAATGGAAAGACAGGGTGAAAAAGCCCATTTAAGTTGAATCTTGTTTGTCATTCTTATACGGGCGTGAAAACCACCATCTTTTAAAACAATTACAAGAACAAAACAACTACAATAATCTGAATCTTAATACGGCTAAATACATACTAAATGAAGAACATGAAAAAAAGATATTGTCGAACATTGTCTAAACAAATTTTACTAGCAAAGCGCCTCACCAAACTCGAAGTAATCGTCAACAGCAGTGAACGTTCGAATACAAGCAACTATCGGTTCATTATACCCGAAAAGAATCTGTGCTGAACCAAGGTGTCCGAAAATTCACTTCAGAACGTAATTCAGGTACATCAATATCTCCGTTAATGAATTTTGCAACGAACAATGCTTGCTGAAATCTTCGGCGACGTTGCAAAGTATCAATTAGTTCACATCTATCAGGATAGGGTGGCAGGTTTGCTGGGTCTCGCCACGACAGGTGAACACGTTCAATTCGCATGCAACACGAAATTTGACGAGGAAAGCTAACCTCAAACAGTTTGAGCCTTCGAAATCCTTAGCGATTTTAGAAATGAATCCCAATTGACGTAATGCTTTTGTGATGATTAATGATCGTTGTAAAACGAATGCCGATTTTTCATCCATTTGTATTCCCAAATCATTCACCTGATTCACTCTAGTCAGGACTGAACCACCAATATAATAGCCGAATTTAACAGGATACATACTAAGGTGAAACGTGATCACCTAACACGTTGATACGTTAATAAAAAGTTTATTTATGCAGCATCAATTGACAAAGAGTTGTAGTTGATGTTGTAATCGCCGACCATCCTCCACAGTTCGAACCACGAGACACCAATTCAATTAATCTGCATCAGTATGAAACCATCCCGATCAACAAGGAAGAACAAAAATGTATTTGAGGTTGTTTCGTTTTCTCTAACTAAATTTGTCAGATTGTTAATAGTTAAATTAACAGAAATTATAACTCAATTCGACACAATAATAGAATTGATACAAACCTTGATATGTAAATATCAATAATATATAATGTATAATATAATTGCTACAAATCTAGAACGACTTTTCAGCTGTTATGACCCATTTTTTGGGAGGAAAGGCTTCACCGTGTAAATTTAAAAATAGATTTCGTGAGGCAAGATGAAGTTGCAAATTTCTAGGCGATTTGATTTGCCATAAAAAAGCCATGCGTAGCTAGCTCCGAACCTAAAAATTTCGAGTTGCCAACATACGCTGCGAAATTGTATCTGTTTGTTGCGTGTATATCTTGAATAACTGATAATTCATGGCGTTTCAAGATAGCGAGATTATTATTATTGGAAATTAGATGGAAAAGTTTCGAAATTTCCTGAAAATAGTTTCAATTTGAAAATGTGGAGCAATGGTTTCTTTGTCAACAGAAGTTTTCGAAATTTTCAGTGCTTTATTTTGAATCCATGTAACTGTTAATTGACTGTACCAGGACTCTTGACAGCGAAATCGTACAGTTTGCACTATCTGTATCAAGTAAATGGATGAATTGAATAACATTTTTTCAATTCCTAGAAACTGAGCTAATTTGAGTTGAATCTGACCGCCCGTAGTTGCATTGCGCATTTCTACTCACTTGAATTTTTTTATTAAATGATTATTATCGACGCCGGCCACGACCGAAGGCAGTGTTACTAAAGAAGGGAAGGAATGTTAGTCCGATACTCGTTGTTTCTAGTGAACGCGGGTAACACTGCATCTCCATGAGTATCACAGGAGAGAAAATGAATTAGGTTCGTTTAATCAAACCGGGACGGACTTAATGGATTTAAGGCCGGCTGGACTTAATGTATTTATGGTAAGGAAGACACCTAATTAGACCGATGAATAGAATACGGTGGCCAAATACCAGGTCAGGAAGTTGCATCTGGAGTGGTTAGCGCAGATTAAGTGCATCGAATTAGACGACTACTCCACGGACTCCATGGAGCTCCATCAAGTCCCGCCTGGATATTCCGAAGAAGTTCCGGAAAAAGGACGATCAATTTTTCAAGAAATACTAGATGTGGCAAATAATCTGTTGACGTGGTAAATTCAGCTAGTTGTATATAACGGCTGGCAATACCAACGGCTAAATGTACAAGAAAATATCGCTTCACAAGCGCCTATTACCCTTCCTCCGGTTCCACGTTATTTGGTTGGATCTGGCATTGTGCCATTACGCGAAACCGGTGATGGAGTGGCTAAAGCCAACAATGTTGTTTTTGAACTGGAACTCACCGAAAATTGGCCTATTAGAGAAATTCCAGGCTAGTACGTATGGTTTTCAAAATCCTCCAAAGATTTTAAGGAAGAGTGAATGAAACTGTGTAAGAAAGCTGGCCCAATTGTTGCACAGGATTTCATGGGTGTCGTTAAGTCCAATGTGCGGGCATATACTATCTGTATAATGAAAAGTCCTTGGACATTCACAGAAAAGACGTGAATAGTTTCGAACCGTGTATATTTTAATTGAGAACAAGCTCGTGGCTGGCCCAACACCAAATTTCATGTCAATCTATCCGCTTGTGTTTAAATAACAGCTGATCGTGTCAGGCGAGTTCTAGTTTTTATCAAGGTGTGGAAAAAGACTAACTTCGTGTCCTGAAAAAACATAAACTGATATTGATTGAATTGATATTTAATTGAATGATTCGTGGTACGGATTTGTCTACCATCTCACGTATTCTCCAGACCTGGCCCCTGCGACTATTATCTATTTCCAAACCAGGTTTCTCCAAGGAAAAGAATTTTCGTCGAATGCTGAGGTCAGGTGTATCGCTGGAGATAATACTGAAGATTAAAAAAGTTTTCGCGGTTAAAATCGACATTTTCTTAATTAGGCCCGAGACTTCTCATTCCATTGAGCAGCCTAGAAGAGAATTTGTTTTTTCAACAATCAATCGTACTTTTCAGTTACTCAATTGTCCGAAATTTGTTTTGATAGTGTAAAGTGACGTCTCTAATCAGTATTGTTTGGCAATTCATCATGAATAGATTAACTCCAGTACAACACTTCTAAGTTGTGGAAATTAATTTTCAAAATCAGTGTTCAATTAAAACTTTTATAGCGCAAAATTTTCTTCAGTTATGAGGCGCATTTTTGATTGAATGTCAACAAGCAAAATAGTCTTATTTGTAGGAAAGATAATCGAGATAAATTCGTGAATTACCGATGCATCTCGATAAATGTACTGTCTGGTTCGGTCTGTGGGCTGGTGGTGAGAACGACGCGAATGACCAGAATGATCTTTGTGAAAAATAGTCGTGGCGGCCATATGCCCGAAATCATATTTAAATGTTAAATGCCAGTAAATTATCCACAAAATAAAAAAAATTACCATTTCATAATTTGGCATGTGTTTTATTTAAATGTCCAATCAGCAAGCTCTTGAAAAAAGCTGTCAAAATTTGTACAATCGACTTTCTCACCCAAGTAACAATCCGCAACTAGTTCTGATACGACTAAGTCCAAACTATGTTGCACCAAGAGCACGAATATTTTTTTATGTTATACTGGTTAAAACAAGGTGACAGCAACGTTTCTCCATAACATAACTAGTTACGAAATAGTTATTTAGGTTTTTAATCACCACATCTTTTAGTCATATTGAATTGATTATAATTTATCAGCTATCGTTACGTAATACAAACATATCTTTAATCACAACTATACTTCTACCTACTAGTTGAAAATAAGTTTATTTGACTTCAATAGTAGCAACCCAGAACTAGTTCTGATACCACTTAGCCCAACTATGTTGCAACAATAGTACGAACATATTTATTTTGTTTTTATTTTTTTTTAGGTGACAGTAATGTTTCTTTATAACATAAACATTGAATTAACTATCATTTGTAAGTTACCGCTACTTGAATCTAACATATCTTTAATCACAGCTATGCTTTTAGCTACTACTTGAAAAAAGATTTATTTTCCGTTGCGAAACCATTTTAAACACATAAGCGTACACACTTAAAAATATCCCTGTGATTTTACATCTTATTAGATGCACATAAATGGAGCGTCGCAGTTCACGCAAATTCACGTGGAAGAACATTTAAAATTGTGTCTAAAGCTCCATGACATAAAATTCATTGATATAAAAAAAAGAATACTGATACGTCGCGACTTGAACCGAGGATCATCGGATCGCAAGTACGTCTGTTAATCGACTGAGCCACAGAAGCATGCATCTGCTTGGCTGGTAAAAGGTGCATTTAAATTCATACAGTCGCACCTGCTAGCAGAATGCAAGTTACAGTCGAAACCAGTAAAATTCAAGCTCATCTAAAATTAAGTCATAACAAATAAAATTTTCCATCATTTGACAAATTAGGTCTTTATGAATTACATCGTATGAGGGATTAAGTCATCTGTAAAATTCAAATTTTTTTTGGATATATAAATCATTACTCTGATTTGATATAGCATTAACATAGATATTACAAGGTTATAACATGCAATTTTTGCATTGATTCTGATAGCTGGCGGTAGGTTTTCCCAACGTAATAATAACGAAAATGCAACCTAAACTACTTTTGTTGGCTTGAATATGGCTATCACACTATGGAGTCGCAAAAAGTGTATAAAACATAAATAAAACCAGAAAATTACTTTTTTCAAAACTACTTTTTGGCGAAAATAATTAAAGCAAAATAGTCATTTTTGTTCTATGCACTATCATAAACACGAAGAAAACAATATAGGGATTGAAAATCGATAGTCTTAATATTATAATTCTCATGATATATGAATTTAAAATAATAAGAAATCACTCTACTTGGATTATTTTGAACATTCTGAACATCGGGTTATTTCGTTGTTCATTTTTCATATCTATATTAACAGATTTTGATTGAAGGCGCATAAAAAAAACAGTTTATTAAAATTGAATTCCATTTGAAAGTTTTAAAATCGTTGTGAAATTTGTATCTTGTATCAAGTTTGTGATTTCAAGTACACTACTGCCTTCTTAGTGCTGATGAAAATGGCGGGTGGGTAATGTCAGAGACATAACTGGATGTCGTGAATACAAAAAAAAACTGGCACACTTCATTCGCACTTCCGAATATCAGTTAGTTGATCAATTGTGTGAATTGCGTCAGCTTTCCTCTTTTTCACTACTAGAATTTGAAACGATGCCCACACTAAAGTACAGATTAGTTACATTAAACGGCTACTATTCCAAAACTGTATATTCAAAACTTGAAACAATTCCTTTTTAATTTGCTAATATAGGCAAAAGGCTAAATTTCATAAAGAATTTTGAAATAATATAATCAATAATATAAATATTATTCAGCGCAGATTCAAGCTAAGGGGCTGTCCATAAAAGACGTCACGCTTTTTTTGACGATTTTTGACTCCCCATCCCCCCTTTGTCACAAATTGTCACAGAAGTAAAGACCCCCACGCCCCCTGTGTCACATGTCACGAATTCAAAACAAATAAAATTCATCTCAATGCATTCTCAATATGTATGACAAACCATACAAATATAAAGGAAAAATCGATTAATTACATGCTGTCATCAGATTAAAAAATATCCCTAAGACTACAAAATCATCGGAATTATTTTATTAATATCAATTATATAAATTAACAAAATTAACATTGATGAAACATTCAAATCATCTGTTTTATTCCTCCTAGGGGTACACAGATATATTATTGTTTTAGGTAAAGAATAATATTTCCTTAGTGTAGCATACAGGGCTGAGAAAATAAAGACCAAAACCTCATCAAAACGAGATCACTGCCGGAGAATCTTTTCATGATCAGTTGATCAGTGAATTTTAAATCACTTCGATCAATATCGGTACTGATCTTCCGTCACACAATATTTAGTGATATTGAGCTTAAATGATTCTTGATTAATGTAAGTTCAATCATTGGATGATTCGATAAGCTATGATGTTGGTAGAGGAAAATCACATATGATCAAGATAAGACATGACATGATCTACGTCTGAAATCGTTGATCTCCCGCCCTTTTTCAAATGGAGTACAATTGAATAAACTGCATCAGAATCAGATAAGAGAAATTCTTATGATATACTATTATCAATGCTAGAAAATCAAATTACTGAAAAAATTGTCAGTGCGTAAATTAAGTTAAACCGTTTGAAGGCATCTTTTGCTTTTTTACTCATATTAGGCATAATTTATTAATTTCGCTAATTTACTCGCTCCTCCGTGCACTTTTGCTGATCACTACAGAAATGATTTCCTGCATCATTCATTTCCGAATTTACAAGAAGAAGCTTTTACATAAACAAATACACCTTTTCCTATAGAATGTAAACGTTTATTGTAGAGATTTTTTCAGGTAATATGGCAAAGCAGTAAAAATGCGCTCATTGAAAATATTGGACGTCACATTCCAAACCCCTCCCTTACCCCGGTCTCAAAAGGTCACGTTTTATGAAACACTCCCCTCCCCCTTGCGGCGTGACGTCTTTTATGGACAGCCCCTAATCAAAAAGACGAACAATTATTGGAATATATTTAACTCCGTTATCCGTAATATTATCACTAGTACTTCATATCGGGCACGATTTCAAAATATAGGAACACCAACAATGATAATAACAAAAATATCTTATGATTATTATTTTATTATTGTTTTTACTTTCTTGAAAAACAAATATCATAAGAAGTATGTTCAAGATAACTAAACAAACCGTTATAATCAATAACTATATTAATGTTACATGTTAGAGATTTGTAGCATGAATATAGCATGTCGGCTTCCAATCAAAACCGAATTTCGAATCCCGTTCACTCCAAAAACTTTTTAAACAAATGTGGATTTTTTGCGTTGTTTTTCAATTGTTTTCTTTCGTCACATCTGAATCTGTATTTTTCAGCAGAATCGAAATACAGAATAATCTGAATATGTGGCAACCCTGTTTCGCACGGCATATTTCGAAACGACACCCATACTAGCATAAAGATGTGTTTTACATCAATACTTTCATTTTCGCATTGCGTGAGTCGGTGCAAAGTTTGTCTACTTTCATTTGGGTGAATCTGATTCTTTTGGAACGAAATAGAAAAAAATCAATTAATTTTTAATGATGATCTGTAGCACTGAAAAGTGATTTGTCTTGTCACGACCAACAGGATCTGCATTTAGATCCGAGATGGTTCTTGGAGTGTACACTGATGACTTCAGCAGGCAAGCTTCTTGTGTGGTTTTGCTGTGTAGCCGCGGCCCGGCTGCGACTGCCGCTCGCTGCATTTCAACGTGAAGTTCGATGTTGCTCCCACAACCTAACTGAGCAGCTCTCCCTTTACGACTGATGACTTCAACTGCCAGACTTCTGGTGTAGTAACGCTGTGTGCTCGGCCCGATGTTACTCTCGTGTGAATCTTGCTTCTATAACCTTTGCTAACAAAATTATAGAAACAGTAAAATATTCAGCTTTTATATCGCTGGAGCAGCACATATTTTGTTTTCTTCCTCAGAACTCGTTCTGATTGACTGGTGCTGAAATGGGTCAAATCAGACAGGTTTTTTAATAGTGTACTATAGAAAAACTTCAATGTTGTTGCAATACACGTTCAAGTTGAAAATTTTTGATTGTATTGGTAGTTAGATTATATAAATCCTTCCGCAGATCACTGAGCTAAGAACATTCAAACTACGAGAAAGGCGCACGTGTGTCATGTGTTTTCCTCTTTAATACTCGTTGATACCAAATATTTAAGAAAAGTTTAATTTAGAATTACTTGAGATTATGTCACACAACTGAAAATTTTATCATAAAATTGTGATCATATTTCCGATGGCATGTAGCAAAAATTATGTTGATTCGTTAGATACAATAAGAGGGTAAATCTTGGAAAGGCGCCCCATAGTAAAGTAGGTCGTATTCACGACAAAAGTATTCAGGATTCATTCAATGTTAATAATGACGATGGTGACTAAGTTTCAAATAGTTTACTTGAAAACAAATTATTTTCCAGTTATGGAAAGATAAGTTATTCCAGAATGGCAGTACAACGTAACTTATTTTTAGCCGACATAGCAAATAGCAGAAACTGCTCTTTTTGAGTCATGCAATTGATTAGATGCTAGTAACAATCACTTAAATTTCTGGTTGCAAACTGGTCACAAATAAGCTAGTGTAACAAAATTTGTTTTTGTCTACTTACTCAGGAAGTTAGAAGCCAACCTCGACGTAAGTTTTGGCAACCATCACGATGCAACACAGTTTGGTTAGCAATTTCGTACAATGTTTCTTAGCGCAAGTTTTCGTGGTAATGTTTGGTTTGTCATTCCGGTTTGGAGTTGATTACCCCTTGAAAATATGTAACCCAGCACAATCAACGGTTTTCGGCAGTTCTGAACGGTTTTTGATCTACTACACAGGAAAGTCATTTCACTATCCATCGGATAGCTTTTACAATCACTCCCTTACTTCCTTCGGACACTCCTTGGATGTTCTTATCACACGAGACACTGGTTTGCGATTCCTAGCTTTCTTGTTTCGATTACATGACTGGAATAAATGTGTGAAAAACTGTGGAACTTAACAGATCTAAACAGTTCACTATCAGTAAGATTTACTCAAAATTTCAAGTTTCTATCATACAGTTCGAAAGTTACAGAAAGATTTTCGTTGTGCCATTTTTATCGAATGCACCCTCTACAACCTAAAGTGTGCGAAGATTTTCTGAGGAGGAAATGGGATATTTGAAAAGGTTCGTGAAAGTCTACGAGGGAAGAAAGGTGAACTGAAAAGTACCCCATTTTGGTCTACGTGGTTTATGACCGGTCCCTTACGAAATAATGCTCAGTCAAAACCTCGGAGGTGTGTTTTCTCTATCACTTATTACACTAACGTTTTCGTTTTTGTTTGCTTTTTTTCTTACAGATCAGCGACATACACCAGTTCTACACACGTAACTACGAGTTGGCATTGAACGAACTGGAATTCGTGATGAGTTCGATTTCCAACAGTGGAGCCGCCCGGTGGATGGTTAGTTCACTTATTATTAAGTTACTCGTGTTGATTGTTGTGCTGGCTCACTAATTCGACGAGTGCTGGAATAAGGCACTTTCATTCGACGGAGTAAACAGTTGGTGTTGAGCTTCCTCCTGTGACCCCCACTACCACCACTCTCTCGATTAAGCTGCTTAATTATAAAAGCGGCAAAACGTTCATCAGAAGTACTTTTTACTAATGGTAATTGTGTCCGCTGATAGCGGTGTATGTGCGTAGACTGTAAGGTTAGCAATATAGAGTCGAAGTAGATATATTTGCATCCAAGTCCGTGATAAATGAACTGAGAACTTCATGGTTAAATTATTAGGTCACTATAGTCGTACATTTAGAGAAAGCTGAGATAGAAAGTGGTAGGCACCAGCTAGTAAGGCAAGGACATCCAATTTTAGAATACCGTAATATAAACTACAATGAAACATGGAGCAAAATAAAAATCCTTGTTCATAATGAAGCCATTTTGGGAATAGGGAAATCGATGGAAAGCGTCCAGTAAACAGACAAAATATTCTTCATAAATAAGTCAACAAACGAGAAATCAGCTGCTAATGTGGTTAATGTTTTTAGAGAAACCGGTAAAATGTGATTTAGATTATATCTGTTCTTCACTGTACATGTATGGGTGTATGTACCAGTCCATGAGTGTATGATGACGTATCAAAATAGGAATATATTGAACAGCAAACCTACGCGGCTGCTTTATGAATTACGATGCGGGGATTACTGAGTTGAGCTTTCGACCAATTTCCGGCGTTCCCAACCGATAAAATCCCTTTTAGGCGGGCGTACATATTTGGTGTTATTTGTGGAAGCGGATTAAAATGGTTCGATTCGAATTAATTGGATACGTTATGTGTAAAGCAAATATATTATGATGATCTCTTGTGCGAGTAAACTGCGGTTTAATCAGCGTCAGGCCAATAAAACAGCTGCAAATAGTTTACCGGATAAATATTTTCTTCTGTGCATTCGATGCCAGTGTTCAGTAAATTACAAAACTACATGAATTTTCAATCTTCGTGGGAATTTTTGTTGTTGTTACCAGGAAACTATTTTATTTCTGATTTGTTACTTGCACGTTTAGTAGAATTAATTCACTAGAAAAATGTTATATCACCATTGAGTTCTACTATATCTCACGTCACTATACACATTCACTATATATCTCACAGAACTTTAAACATGTATAATAAACGTCACAATAACCGATACACTGATGAAGAATGTAAAAAGCATTCTGAAATACTTATCTGTATTGTGGTATGTATTATACATGCTTAAAGTGTTATGAGATACATAGTGAATGTGATATATAGTAGAATTCAATGGTGATAAAATATTATTCCAGAGAACTATTTTACAATTCGGTCATCATGGATAGGCATTTACTTATTATTGAATCAACAATTATTTTTCTGTTTTTGAGAGCCTGTTTTGATCATTTGGTATTTGGTGTCGTGTTTGATCGACTGCAGGCGCTGATAGAACACAACGTTCCCATTAATTTTAGCGCTGTTTTTTGATGTTTTCGAGAACCGTGATATATTCAGTTCAGATATTCAATCTAAGTATTAAATATCTATGGTTACAATATTGTGTGTTGATCCATATAATAAAAGTTGAATGCTGAAATTTATATATCTAGTCTTAAGATTATTATTAGTATATCAGTTTTGAAAGCTTCCGCTCGTCTTGTCCAAAACTGCATTCATCATTTACCACTTCACATAATCTTTTGCCCTAGTCAACCAGTCACGTTAGTTAGAACCAGAGCTAATAAAAGTCATTTTCATTGACTAAAAATAGACGAAAATGACAAGAAATTACTATCACTCTCATCTTTGGTTGCAAACTATGAGAACGAAATCCATGTCCAGTCGATGACATAAGCGGGATAATAGTTTCAAAATTGTGTTTTTTCTTTCATTTGCCCGTTCAGTCATGTGCGGTTTTCAGTGAAAATCCCATAGCAGTGTCGATATTCAACCGAAGCTGTGAGAATTGAAAATGACAGAGAAAGGTTTCACAATAACTTTACCCTGTTGGTGCTTGAATTTGTAGTAGTGTTGATTTCCAAAGAGGTTCTGGGATGTAATTGCTTCGATTTGCCATATTTTAGTCACTTTTTATAGCCAAGCGTCACAGATTTTCAATACATCGATGACAGAATGAGAATTGAAATTCTGCTGATGCTCCCTGAAGACGGTAGTTTGGTTTCGTCTTGTCATAGAGGAAAAAGTGACGTTGGCAATTATACTCTCTCATTTTTTCGATGAGAAACGAAAATGTTTCGTCTCTCTTCGTTTGTTCTGGTGTTAGTCATTTACGAATGAGACAGTAAAACATTGAAAATGAGACTGTTGGAATGGTTTCTTTTATTGAGAATGTGTGACAATTTTAAGCTCTGGTTAGAACGGCTGAGACAATGGTACAGATGTTCTGCCTATCGGCATTCTTACTATGTGTCCAGCCCATGTATTTAAAAAGGCTTTCAATGACAGTTTGATTGTATACTTGGTAAAGCAAGTGGCTCAGATGTCACTATTCTTCTCCACTGCCAACTGCCAACACTGGAAAGCAGCAGAAAAACCTTCCAGCGTCTTCTAATTTTCGGTATATTAAGCAACACCATTGACTGCGTAGAACCACTATTTCAAGGTATATGTACTCGTGGACGACCTCGTATCTTACTCCCTCAACCTCTTCAACCGCTCTACCATCCAGATTCCGGATCGTTCCGTTTTACTACACGCTGGATCTTTGTATCGCATCGCCTTCATTTCATCTTACGTCCCGAATGCATCAGATATCATACCAGCAATTTTGATGCACAATTCTGATCCATCGAACGTAGCACATATCAGTCTGGTCGGTTTCATCGGATGCCATGTACTAACATTCGTTTCGTTTCACTGAATCGTACGCTGCCTCAAAATCTATAAACAGATGATGAGTCCGCAAGCTCCCAAGTAGCACGTTAAGTTTCGGTCCCTTATGTTTATACTAATTGTGCAATTTATCAAGTTAGTTTATATTACTATTCTGGTAAGCGTTGTGTAGCGCACTTTTTCTGTGTTGTGCAACATACCTTTCAGTTCTTCCGTTGTTACGAATAACGTATGTTCAACAATCAGTGATATTTGAGGGAGAAAAATTGAATATGCAACTGTATGAGTTATGTTATAGTTAATATTATATGAACGTTCATTTGGAACTTGTGAAATCAATTTCGAAACAAACTGAAATAATAACAAAAACAAAGGCGTTAGAGATATATGACCGTATAAAAAATCGATTGAGAAACTCATATAGTTCTCTTGTAGTTGCGCTTTTTTATGGTGAAATTTCATTTCATTGGTGTTTGCATGGTAAACTTCTCATATTGACCTAAAAATTTATGAAGCTGCAAAAGCTCTTATCATTTTGTACCTTGCGGAGAGCATCATTTTCCCCCCCTTTTCCTTCATTAAGAGATTTTTCTCCGTTTCAGCATATATTGTGTCTGATACAATTATGACAGCCATTTGGAAAATTTTTGGTGAGTTGCACGACTATTATAATTACTTTCTTTTTCCACGCCGATGTAAGTTTTTTTTGCAGAACTTGATTTGCTGCACAATTGTCGTAGATGCACTCAAAAGCTGTTCTACAATGATTTATGGTATTGTGAAACTCAACAGTGATAATTTGCACAACCGATTTTATTATGTGTAAATAACTTCCTGAACATATCTAACATAAATAACAATACTTAAACAATTGTGGAACATCTCGAAATTTCAATAAGTTATATTTGCTACTTGAGATAGTTTCCCAGAAAGTGTTCATTCGTAGAAAATAATTTGTTTATTATATTTATAGATGCATATCGTAGTAATTTTCTTTCTTGGAAAAGAATCGCTCTCATTGCTATCCAAAAAATAGAGAGAACAATCCCATCTAATCCCATCCCAAGCAATTCTATCTTTAGTCATATTCTTAGCCTCGTTAATAGCTAAAATAACAAAAATTATAACTCAATTTAACCTAGGTGATAACAAAATTGTTACAAACCTTGATATGTAAATATCAATATTATATCTAAATTTGTTACAAATTAAAAGTACGACTTTTCAGTTGTTATTACCCAATTTTTGGGGGAATAAGCTTTACCGTGATGGCTGAATCGATTTTCGTAAATTTAGATTAGAATAAAACTTCGTTTGAAAAATTTGAAAAAGTGTATATTATGATTGATGATGAACCAATCGCCTATTAGTCACATTAGTTTGCGATATCCGCAGCCAGAAGCCCAGCAAGTAATGTTCAAAAACCATCAAAATACAACTTTCATTCTGGTTTGATTGATTCATATCTACCTAGATTGACTCACAGAAAAATGATTCAAATGGAAAGTCTCATAATGCGGGTCGGTTGTTTTAAACTCTACATTTCAAATTTCGAATTCCAGCTCATGGTTCCGGATTGGAAGTAATCAAAATAATACGAAATGAGACTGTCATAAATTTATCAGATATGAATGAATAGAACTTTCCAAATCTAAGGCATTATGGTGCGATAAATCGTTTTTGTCTGATTCATGAATGTAAAAATGCAATGATATAGATGACAGCGGACAAAATGTGCTATCTGTAATTTGTAGATCTTATTAATTGATGACCTAATCAAGTTATTTGGTATTACTTCAATTTGCTTTAGGCCATGATAATATCAACAGCGCCACCAGTAAACATTTTTCAATGTAATATTAACAAAGTGTTTTATTTAGAACTACGTTCATCCGATCAACATAGTATAAAGTACAGCAAGAACTAAAGATAAATCGGTACGATTTTTTTATAGAATTTTGTTGCTCTATTTCCAGTACATCCGGGGTCCGGTAAAACTAAAGTCACTACTTTCAATCTGCAACTAAAAGACCTATAAATCGAAAAAGCTGAGTTTAGATTTTGGTTTTGAGCCCAGTTTAGATTTTGTTTTTCGTGTACTGCAGCGTCACTTTTGAAAACGTTTTGAAATTTTGAACACTTATCACTCTGTGTTTTCGAAAACAAAAATCGGTCACCGATAAAATTGAAGAATTCAAGCATTCATTTGACTCCAAGTTTGTGAAAATCATATCTGAGGAAACATTGTAGAATTCAATGAACTGAGTCGAATGCACTTTTTCCAATATTTATTAGTCGAGTTTTAAAGCTTTTGCCTTACCTTTCTTTGTTCGTAAAAGAAAAAGCGCAAAATCATCTTGAAAAATATTTATTTTCAATTTAAAATTAATATTTGAATAAAAACTTTACACAATTTAAGTAGGAATTACTTAGGAACGTTCTCAAATTTGAAATTTAGACCGTCATTCCAAAATCAAATATCAAATTATTGTTTTCAAAAGCATCTTCAGGTATGTTAAATTGGAAAAATGTTTGTAACTGTTTTTTATTGAAGCATAGCATTTTTCTGGTTGAAAGTCAAAAACATGATTGACAAAAGTGTTTAAACTCTTTTTTTCTCAATTCTCTAGAAGAGTTTTACCTGAAATATAACGGCCCTTAATATAATATCTGGACTTGCTATAATCTTAATAAAATCTGAATGTTTGCTTCTGATTTGATCATATTTATAACATAATGAGAGATAAATATTAGGATCATATATAATTTTGATAGAATCCTGTTATGTTCTGTTGATCGGGAAAGGTTCACTACTCAAGCCCTTATTCATTGGTTCGGCGTCACTGTTACTGGTAGGAACAACGTTGTGTGGTTTTATTTTCCTAGCGATACTGTTCAATTGATGTTAAACTATTGTAGTATTGACATTGGTCTGAGCCGGTGTAAAAGAAGTACCGTTGTCGTTGGGTGTAGGTGTTTTTTTATTCAGTTTTTCAAATGACTTACCACACAGAACAACGAGAATTGTTTTGAATTTGCATTCGTAGGCCTTTGGTTTTAGTCTTCCATTGAATTCCGAAAAAAATTTCGCTTAAAAGCCTCTGTCGTAAGACCATACAATAGTGAACAGCTTTTTGACAGTGCTGACATGTGGCCAGCTGATTGTCGTAGGTGACCAGCGATCAAGATCAAATAAATAAATCGAATCGACTTCGACCATACCGATTACTGGTATCCGATTGCAAGAACACATAAAGAATTGCTGGGAAAACTTCGAAGTGAAACTTATATTGAGTTCTCATAGTAGCAATTAAAACGAGTTAAACAGGACCTGTTCCACAGTTGCTACAGATCAGTTTTTTTTGTCGGATATGTTAAACAATTAATTCCACGCGCTATCGTAACAAATGTGAAAGTTATTAATTTGATTATTTGCGTCAATTACAAGAGGGGCTCCTTGAAAAGCTTTTAGGTGTGGGATAGTATGGTGGTCAGTTTGAAAAAATAAATTTAGAAGAGGATGAATTTGCACTATCACATTCCAGAGACCCGCCCGTAACTCTAAGAGCTAAATTTGTGTATCTTTTGATAAATTTGGATACTGGATACTGCATTGCATTAATATTGAGAAACATTGCGTGTTATGCCTTTTTTGTGATCATGATAACTACATCAAAAGAGTGTAAGATAGTGTTTAAGTTTATTGATAATTGGCGACAAACAATAACTGCCAACCTTGCATAGCAGAAAGATTTCACGAAAAGATAGTGTTGCTGATTGAACTTTTGTTTGAAAAAATACTGAATTCTGCATATAGAAAGGAGATGTTTCATACCTATCGAACAGACTGTCTAATCTACACTCTTAGAAAACATGAAATTTTCGCTTGACGTAAATTCAAGCATGCCATAATTTCTTCGGTGTTGGCACAATATTACATCTATTAACATACACACAAGTTTTATGTCTATATCGATGTAAACATCAGTTAAATGAACTGTGAAGCTAATGATATGACTTATTTTTCGAGTTTTGATTTGTAAACTTATGTGAATTACGACGCTCATTCTATGTGTGTCTATAAAGACGTAAATTAACACGTTTTTACCTTTTTTTATAAATATAAAAAATAGGTATAGAATTCGCTCAAACTTTGGAAAAATTTTCCGAGGCCAGGAGGGCCGAGTGTCATATACCAATCGATTCAGCTCGACGAACTGACTTTGTCCGTGTGTGTGTGTGTGTGTGTGTGTGTGTGTGTGTGTGTGTGTGTGTGTGTGTGTGTGTGTGTGTGTGTGTGTGTGTGTGTGTGTGTGTGTGTGTGTGTGTGTGTGTGTGTGTGAGTGTGTCTGTATGTGTGTTGTCAACTAAGAGGTCGAGATCTCAGAGATGGCTGGACCGATTTTGATCAAACTAGTCGCAAATGAAAGGTCTCCCCGTCACCCAGAACGCTATTGAATGGTTTTGAGATCGGATGTTTAATTTTGAGTAATACGAAGTTTTATGTCAAAATTTTCAGTTTTCTGCCAATATCTGTCACAATTGACCTTGAAAACAAAATATGTTTCCAGACTTAGATTCCGCACGGAAATAGCTATCCAACAAGCCTTAGATTGTTAAAATCCGTCCATTTTTAACAGAGATATCGATATTTTTGTGTAAGCGACTTTTCCCCCTATTCCAGCAGTAGGAGTTTTGAGCGCTGTATGACGAAGCAATGCTTGGGAGCAACGTGAAACACGATTTTTTATACTGTTACATACGATTGCTTCTAGGTACCATAAAGACTGTGTACAACATCCTTTTTCATGACAGTTTGCCTCGGACCGATTTTAGCACGGCTCGTTTTTGGCAACATTATTTTTATTTTATTATATCGTTTATTTATACCCAGTTTCTTTTGGCAACATAATCGTTCGAAAACGACATATGTAAATCAGATGATGGCCAAGATGGCAGCATTTTTGAGTTAAAACAATTGCATAATTATATTGATTCAAACTACTGACAGTAATGAATGCTGGAAGAACATGAAACCAATATACCATTCGAATCAGTTCGTCGAGATCAGCAAATGCTTGTGTGGAAAATAATTTCATTGTGTCTTTGAGATGACTCAACCAAAACTAACTCAGATTCATACGAGAAGTGCTTCCGAACAAAGTTCCTGAATTACGTCTGCATCCGACTTCTGGTTCCTGAGCTACAGGATGATATGTCAAACGAAATTAAAATAGTGTAACTCATTTTTGTCATAGATGCCTTAGATGATCTAAGATTCAAATGAAATCTAAGAACCATCTAAGATTCAAATAAAGGGTCGTAAGATTCTATAAAACATCTTGCTTTTTAGTCAGTCTGCACTGATTTCCAAACAATTTGAATCGAATGTAAACTGTACAACTCCTCAGGTGAATTTAACTGACTTCGACTACACTGATTTTGAATTCCGGTTCCAGTATCCAATCGTTTTCTCAAAAAATTGAATTTCAAAAACAAAAATTCTAATTAAAGAATTTATGGTCCCATGCAAAATTAATGAATTTTATCCGATTCTGGAATTACAGGGTGATGAGTTTTTAAAATTCAAGCCGATATAGAAGATGACAATTCTAAAAAGTTTCAAAGTTGGACTGAAAACTATTGCAATTTCGTCATATTTTTTTTGCCATACGAATCGTTCTGGGTTATGCTGGTTCCTGAATACCGGCTCTGGAAGTACCGTAAATAACCGTAAACTCTAAATTGAAACTTTCTTCGACATCTCATGGAACGTTCAATCGATTATCACACGTTTAGATTCAAATTTGATCCGATTTGCAGCTTCGACAATACAGGGTATTGAGTGATTAAAATCACAAATTACCGCTTAAAACGACGGTCATTAAAATAATGTCATGAGAACTAAACCGAAGAATATTCATGCAAAAAACTCATGCGGATTGATAAAAAAAGGTATCATCTCACTGCTAGGTGGATTAAACACGTTTTTTTCTAAGTGTTTAGTCTTGTCCAACATCCGCAATAATCCGTGTTTGGATAATTACTTCCGATCATAAATGATAACGGGCTACCGTAACACGGTACTCTCGATAGTGCCCCCGGACTAAAATATTCAGTACACCTGAGCCAACCGGCTGCAGTTTTTCGCAAGTTTCAAAATGAAAGATCCACGCCCAGCGATCGAAGCATAAAACAAACCGATTCACTTAAAAACTTTTCCCGCTAATGTGGTTCCCTGGTGTGGGACCGATAGTGGCCAATATCGGGAAATCCCCCTTGTAAACTAATGGATGCTTTGAGTACCAGGACCAGGTATCCGGTGGTCATGAATATTGTAAGCAGGGTTCAGTGCTTCCGCTGTGCCCGAAGAGTCCTTCCGTCGTCTGTTAGATTTTGTTTTTGCTAGTGCAATCCCATCGTCATCGTGTTCGATTATCAAGACAAGAAACACTTCCGCACGGAGTTTAGTTGAGGGAGCCCCGTTTCAGCATCACAACAACTTTTACCTGGAAAGTTTACCACCCCGAACACACAGCGTGGCTTGCTGCCGAGTAATCCCGATCACAGTTGGACTAAATCGTCTTAAAAAGCTGGAAACTGGGAGCGAAAACTTTCTGCTCGTCGTAAACTTTTACTTATGCTTTTCTCGCTACGGGCACTCGTCCGGATCATCCGGTCTAAGACTGTTTCGCTTTCCTATTCAGTTACATCCGATGGAAAACTATTCGATTTCCCAATAGAAGTAGAATTTCTCCTGAAAATGTTTCCTTTGCGGGTCTACCGGGCGGTAAGTGTGTATGCGAATGAATGTCCCTAGGTAAACACGAAACAGGGCAGGTATGTGAGTGTGGGAGTAACTTTGCTCTTCGCCGATCCGGTGGCGGTTGACATTCCAGTTCCAACAGAAAAGCCGCCGGAACTTGTCTCTTAATGCTAGTGTAGCCGGATGGTGCGGCAAGAGCTGCGGTCAAAGTTCGACTTCAAAATCCCCGCAGCACGCGAAAGCTCAGCGTAAATAAATAGGCAACCCGACCCCCGGTACTGCAGACAGAAGAAAGGTTGCATTTTTGCCGTTGCTCAGCCAAAGAAATAAACGGTCGGCTTAATGTGGATGGCAGGAAAAGCCGAGTTACACAATCTGTGAGGCAATGATTTGATAAATATTTGAGTAAAATAAAGTGCCTTATGAATCATTTCGTTTATTTAGGCTTGTTTTGATATGACATGTGTACATACGACTTCCGGAAAGAAAAGAAAAACGTGTCAGAGCTGATCAGCACTCAATCGGTAGATGGATAGTTGGTGTCTCTAGGAAGTTTTTTTTATATCGTGAATCGAACATAAGCTAGAGAGACCTTTGATAATAGACGTATGCAAATGTGTAAAGTAGTGTGCAATTGTGTTTATTAGGGTAAGTAATGAAAATAACAACAGGAAATTAGCTGCTTCGAAAACATTTTTTTTTGAAAAATATGCCCATCGATTTTTATTTTATAAGTTCAGTAACTAAGGGTTATTGGAAGATTTATTGAAACGATATGAAAAACTGAAACCGTCAAATGTTTTCAATACTATACAAATCACTTTAATAATTCGTTAGTATTGGTTTCTAATTTATCAGAGTGACGAAAAACCAAGCACTATTTGCAGTCAACCCAAGTTTTTATAACATTATTGTAAATAGTTATTACAAAAAAAAATACAACATTGTACTGTAAGTCAAAAATAGAAAAGTATCACAAACCGTCAAATGGAAATGAAGAAAAAAACTCACATGCTTCTAAAGCAGAAAATAGCTAATGAGCGTAATTAAATGATGTAATGAACGTAACTGAATAATGCAAAAACAGTACATACACTTTTTGGAGACTGTTCTGAAAAACATCATGTGAAGCAGTACAGGACGGAAAAAAAGTCCAGCATAAAAATAAATGTTTTTATCCTAGTGTAATCACGGCAGAATTTTCCGCAAGAATATGATGATACCAAAAATTCACAACAACCCTTGTAAAAAGCTATCGCATAATGTAGCATCAATAAAACGTAAAAGTAAAAATGTGTAAAATTTACGGTAACAATAAAAAAAATTCCAGAGTAACGAAACGTGTAATAAAAACTCTTTTATTACTATTTTTTCACTCTACGGCCGATTGAAAATTGTTATTTGTTTATAAAAACTTTCATCAATTCCCGTTCCGAAAAGTTCAATAATTATTTTTACCGGTATGAAAAATAGCGTATTTTTGACGTACCTTCAGTTGTAAGCCACTAATAAAGGTAAGTATCGCTATGCAGAGGTGAACAAGCAAAACAATCATAATTGAGCTCATTTGTTCTAGGGCTGGGAGCAGGGGTCCTCCCGGACCGGCTTCATCGGTGCCGATAATCGGAAACCGACCAGCAGCATGTGAATGGACGAGGATTGAAACCACAGCATACCTCGTCCCATCGGTCCTTCGTGGACATACGGTGTCAGCTTTCCTCTCCCGGTTTGGGGGTCATCATCATCATCATTGGATGAATCTGGCCAGATGAGTCATTTGAAATCCTGAGCTAGCTACGAGATCCGAAGTGGATGCAGTGTTTTATTTGTTTTTTTCTGTGGGATCCTGATTCACTGACTGGTTCGATAGTTGGTAGGAAGAGATTCCGTACAAGGTGGGTTCGGGTGTCAACAAAAGTAGAAAATTTAAAAAAAATAAACAAAAATTAAATATAACTAATAAAATTTAGGCAATACAAGGCAGTGTTGCTAAGCTCGTTCATATTGTGCAGATAGTTCTCACTCATGTGCCACCAATACATTTAAAACTCCCGTGTAAGTGTGCTCTCCGTGGTTACTTCCGTCCTTTATTTTGTTATCGCTCTTTTGTGAATGATAATGAAACACCGTGCACTCCTATCGTGTATATTTCACCGCTCTCTCTTTCGTTGGTCAACTCGTCTTAGTGCATACTCTTACTGACGCTGTTCCTCATACATACTCGCACTCTTGCTCCCACTCACAGTTTTCCTCCCACTTATTATACTCTTATACTGTTTTTGACGGAAGATAATATGCAATCTGATCAAGCTCCATTGGGCTGTGATTAGAAATAATTATAATAACAATAAAAAAAACCATAACTAAGCATGTGTCATGCAGTAGTTTCAAAAATATTAACTTAAAATTCATACTCAGTAGTAACAGGAGGGCATTACTTAGTTAGAGAGAACATAAACAATCTTTCAAACCAGCCCAATGGCAAGAATAGAGCGTTCTGCCAAGTGCTATTGCAGTCAACATCTCGGACGTTCAGCGAGCGATCAGACATAATCTGAAATAGAGCGAGCTGACTCGCAGCAGTAACCAACCCAGTCAGTGTTTACTCTTGCTGACTCTCCCTCATCATACCCTAAAGTTAACACCACTCGTGTTTAAAATGCACCGTGGACCGATATAAGCGAGGTGAATTTGTTTGGCTGTAAACTTACCAGAACTACAAATTTGATTTTCTTTTGATTTGTTTGACAATTTCGTTCATAATTGCATCGTCACTTCAATGACGGTTTGAACTTTTTATCGCTTATTACTCTGGCATTTGGGAAAGTCGAATCCGAGTGAACCCAAATAGCAGTCGAGTATACCGATATTACCATACATTATGAGTTTGCAAAAAAACAGATCTAAGCTAGAAAACATTCATTTCACAACAATCGATTTGAGCTCCGATACGATGCCTTTTGACCACTACTTCCGGTGCGTCTGGAATTGGAAATCGCAAAACTTGAAGTTGAAATGAATTTGTTCATTACAAGAACAATAAATATGAATTGTATGGACCGTTTATGAGCCGTTTCAACAGTTTCACATATATGACAGTTTGAAATATTTAACATTCATCTCCCAGTAATTTTTTAACCGGAAGTCGAATACGAGCAAAACTGAATTGAGGTTCAAAAGTGTATTTTGTCAATAATTGCTTTTTTACTTTTTTATTTATGACTTCTGGTCAGTCAGTAATTTTTACTTTTTTCGGTTTTTTTAACGATATCAAACTAACTGGAGATTATAAGAGGAGAAAGAATATGAAATCATAGAGCCATAGTACTCGAGGAAGAGCAAGGATGTGAAGAATAAAGTGCGGAAAAGTGAGACGTGACAAGGGTCATTTAAGTAAGCAGAAGGCTTCTCGTATCTAAACTTTTACCTTCTACCAGGGGAGTCGAACTTAGGCATCTTAGTGATACGAGTCATCCGAGTCTCTGATATGTCAGAAAGTAAAGGCAAAGGTCGTTTGCCATTTACTGTCCGAACCGGCAAAAGTAAAGTTACGAGAAGTTGTCACATTCTGCCCACGACGGTTTCTCACACAATGTGTTTCATTGTGTTGATATTTTCTCATACAGTTAGTTATAACACCGGAATGGAAGATTTGTCCGAAACTATTGCTTGAGTGCCTGGAGTTGAAGCGTATGGCTCTGCGTCCCAGGATGCAAGCGGCGCACGGACAGCGCTCCATTCATCGCTGTGTGTGATGGAATCCCATCAAATTTTTACTTTTTACTTTTTTATTTATGACTTCTGGTCAGTCAGTAATTTTTACTTTTTTCGGTTTTTTTTAACGATATCAAACTAACTGGAGATTATAAGAAAAGAAAGAATATGAAATCATCGAGCCATAGTACTCAAGGAAGAGCAAGGATGTGGAGAATAAAGTGCGGAAAAGTGAGACGTGACAAGGGTCATTTAAGTAAGCAGAAGGCCTCTCGTATCTAAACTTTTACCTTCTACCAGAGGAGTATGGACAAAAAGCGTATAAATTCATTTTCTTCTTATTTCAATTGTGAAAGTTTTAACCTTAAGGCCATCTACCTATTCGGGCCAGAAAAACTTTCTAACCCCAAGTGCAGACTTGAAAATCAAACCCAGGTGGATTGCGTGAAAGGCTTCGAGTCACCCATCATGCTGTACCCGTCCCGAAATCCATTTTCTCTTCATAATTTCTTCCGATTATACTTCCTTAGGATGTTTCCGTAGCGACGGTTTCATGATGGTCCAGTACTTCTTAATTGGCCGTAGTTCATAAATGTTCGGGTGATTGAAGTCCTTCGGCACGCAGTTGACTACATTAGCCTTGGGCATTTTAAAATATATTTCGAGTAATCGCCCAAGGCTTGATTCGTTCAGAAAAGCGTAGGTTCATCGTGTGACTTAGAAATGGAAATAGACGCCTTTGGAGGTATTACTTTATGTATACCTGCCCGTTGATCGTATATTATTTGGCCAACTTTGACATCTTCTGCTCTCTAACGTCTTCTCTAACATCATACTTATGTTGGGTAGTGCAAAACAGGAGTCCTGGAAGCTACCAAAATTCTCCTTTCTATACGTCTTGTCATACATAATGGGATAATGCAGTTTTATCTACATCTGTGTTTATAGTACCTTTGAAACTTGGTAGAGTGCGATTCGGTATCTTTGAAACTTCACGTTTTTCGCATCTTGCACTAAAGTTTTACTCAAGTGCAATTTTTTCGCCAAATCTCTATCAGAACTATTTGGATTGCTCTTGGATGCTTGAGCTTCCCGGCTACTTTCTTCGTTTCAGTCAACAGTTAAGCGTTCGTTATAACTATTAAAAACACAAGATATCGTAGATTGTACAATTATCAGTTTCCTGCTGATGGCACGATTAGAGAGATCTGGATTTTAAAGGCACGAACGAAGAATTATTTTAAGCCTGGTTACTGCTGTTCTTTCGACTCTATAGTCACAACGATTACATTACACATTGAACTAGTTTTACCCAAAATTTAGATTGTAAATGCCCAATGGTTAAAAAGCTACAGTCATTTGAAAGTAATATCGTTAGATTCCTTATACCCTATACTCATTCTACATGAACTACATTTGAAAATAAATCAATTTCAACGAAATAAATTCTTCAAATCCAGTTTGTAAAATCTTTTCATTCGCTGATCATTTCGGTGGTTTACAGTTCTCGAAGTTCCGGAAATTGCAATAAACACTAAAATGGTAGTTTTTGCAATGACTGCGTGGACACATATATTGGAGAAGTCAAATGAATGACAAACTCACAGAAAAGATGATATTTTGCAAAAAGATGCAATCCGTGCATACGCGCTACCATTTCGCCACTATAAGCCTTGTGATAAACACTGCTCTATCACACGATCGGATTAGGTAAAGCGTACCTTATGATAAAAAAAGAACCGGAATTCTATTAAAAACGCAAAATTTCAATTTTTAATAAAATTCTTTATTATCGCCTTCAAAGTACTCTCCTCCTGCGGCAATACATGCATGCCAACGCTTGATCCAGTTTTCCATACAAGTTTTATAGGCCGCCGAAGGTATGGCCTTTAGTTCACGAACGGAATTCTCTTTTATGGTCTCTATGGTCTCAAAACGCGTTCCCCGCAATGGCAATTTGAGTCTGGGGAAGAGGAAAAAGTCACACGGGGCCATATCTGGAGAGTACGGTGCTTGCTTGATGATATTGGTTGAGTTTTTGGCCAAAAACTGCGACACAACAAACGCTGTGTGAGCCGGCGCATTATCGTGAAATTCAGCTTTTTTAACAACAGGCGAGAAGCGACGCGTTTCAAACCCAAAACATCAGTTAAAATGTGTTCGGCTGATCCATAAGAGATGCCCAACAACACAGCAATCTCTCTAATCGGTACAGAACGATTTTGCAACACGATTTGCTTCGCCGATTCAATGTTTTCTTCAGTAACAGATGTTGTTGGACGGCCAGGGATCTCATCATGATCCAAGCTTGTACGACCACCTTTGAAGCGTTTATACCACTCGTATGCCTGTGTTTTTCCTAGACACGATTCACCAAAGGCCTTTTCTAACATTTTCAACGTTTCGGAACACTTAAATCCATTTGCAACACAAAATTTGATGCACACACACAGAGTTGTCTATCTCCTCTGTGTGACGAAGAGCAAGCAAAATTTCTCTCCTCGCACTGACAACTTCAACGAGAGCTCTTCTCTTTCACATTTATACACCACTGTTGTATAAAGTGTGCACGCATCATGAGTGCGTTTGTTTATTTCCTTTTACCTCTTCCTCTGAATCGCACCAAAGTGCTAGAGCATTAGCTAATAAATTCTCTGAAGGTGGATGCAGATACTTTCACAGAGGTGTACACGCCGGTGAGCACTCTGCTGTATGGTTTGCGTAGAAGAAGCGTAGACACGCAAAATCAGCAAAATAAAACAATTTATCGTAAAATTTTCGGTTTTCCTTGCAAATTTTTCATAGCAGGTTTGCGTAGAAGAAGCGTAGACACGCAAAATCAGCAAAATAAAACAATTTATCGTAAAATTTTCGGTTTTCCTTGCAAATTTTTCATAGCAATGCCAGACCTGCTCTCTATTAATTGAAGTTCACAGAAGTGTTCGCTCACCATCACGCGCCAGTGGTCACTTGGGTGTATTTAGACGAGAGCGCGTGTGAGCGATTCAAGCGAAGAGAATGTGTTTCACTCGCGCCAGCTGCTTTAACCACAAGCACACACTCAAATGCTGTCTATTCGACACTGAGAAGAAGTGCGCTTTCCTCTTTGTGCGGTGCTTCGTTTTTTGCATCCTCGGTGTGGACAAGAATCTGACTCCAGCGTGTATCACTCTGATTAAATGCCATCTCTGCACACACGTTGTTCTAAATTTTCATCCATTATAAAAATCGCCACACGAAAATTTTTCAACGCCAAACAAAAACTAATCGTACGATATTTGTCAAAATTTGACAGAATGTGTATAAAAGTGTTGACAACAAGCGCGGGATTTTTAAAATGAAAATTCCGGTTCTTTTTTGATAAAGTACATCGAACATGGTTTAAATCCTACCCGCCTCACCGACCGGTATCATATATCCAAACATCCTTTCTGTTAATCAGATAACAAACACTAGTATTCTCGCTCCATACCTATTCTTCCGTTTTAGTACTGGGTAGAAGAGTGTTTGATAGACTGGCACAATAGAGAAGGCAGCAAGTGATTATAAATATACTCTCCTACTTGATAAACTTGATTTTGTGGGTCTCCAACGAACAATACTGCAATCAACCCCTGAAGCACAAAGAACGCGTGTGTGATTTGATTCGGACTACTGTGCAATTGAATCCAGTTCAAACATATTATTGTTGGAATTTTCGGTTCCGAAAATATAACCGAAGAACGTGAACGAAGAAACACGGTTTTGTGAATAACCCATAGGTGGATAGAGAAATTTTTTTCAACAGTATGGATGATATTTTTCTCTCACTACATTGTATACAAATGTTTAAGAACATTCCGGAAATCTGTCATTGGTCTTTTCATGCCTTCGTTTACTGCTTCGTTCATTTTCGCAGCTGCTCGACGTAGTGATAATTTCTGCTCATGTTGTTTTAGTCAATTTCGAATGTGGTGACAAAATCTTCCAACAAAAATGTTACCAATCGTTAAATTTTGTGTTGGTTGTGATACTATGAAATTATAATAATTAGTCACAAACTCAAAATTCAACTCAGTGATATTTGTTGCCCAATCCGTCCGGATTAAAGATGGTCGGGTAAGCATTTTTTAACACCCGAACCAGACCGTACCCGATCGAAAATAAAAAACTTGTACCTGTACCCGACACGAGTCCAAGATTAATTTTTCTTTCAAAACCGAACTCGATCCATGCCCAATCAAAATCTTTGCGCGAACCCGATAAAAGGCCCGATACTCGAAAAAACCGAAACCAACCAAATTTTTTAACCCGTACCCGTTGAAAATGAATAACCTGTTTTAGTCCACCCAGTGGAGTAATTTTGTCTTTCTCATATCTCATACAATCATAAATATTACTGCAGAGATCTTAAAAAAACGGTTCATTGAATAGAAGCAGGAAAGTTTTTTCCATTTTTTATGTGCATATCACCCTATATCTCCGGATCCGGAAATCGGATTGGGAAGAAATTCAATAGCAAACTATGGAACCATAAGTTCTTTCATTTGAATCTTTGTTTGTGAGTTTGTGAAAATTGGTTCAGCCATCTCCGGAAAAAGTGAGTGTATATTTTTGTTACATACATACACACATACACACACAGGCAAGTCGGTGTTCACAGTGATTGCATAACCTTTCTATATGAGAAAGGCAAAAATCGACACCCGACCCGAACCCGACAAACTTTATTTTCTGTACCTGAACTCGACTTGGATTCGGGTCGGGTTTCGGCTACAAATACCCGAAACCCGACCATCTCTAGTCAAAATATGAGAGTTTTCTTACACTAGTGTCGCATGAATTTTGCACTCAGCGCAGTGTTTCGATGCGTTCAGTTCAATCGTTAACTTACAGTGCGATAGCGCATGTGCAATCGTCAACTATCAAGTTAATACATTGGCTCATCACTGGGTGTCGCATGGATGTAACTCAAATTATCATCTGTTCGAAAGTGTAAGTGGCAAGACAAATGACTGGTCTTATGGTATTTTACAAAATCTTTGAACTTTACTGGAATCTGATTTCCGGTTCCGGAACCATAGGGTGATTAGTGTAAACATTCCAATTTCAAACTACTTACTCACTTTTCTCAGAGATGACCGATTTGTACAAACTTAGATTTACATGAATGGTTTTACGTTTTTATACAAAACTTCTGAATTTCATCTGGATCGAACTTCTGGTTTCGGAATTATTGAGTAGGAAGAATTTCATACCATCACTTGAATGGGCGAAACAGAATACTTGAAGAAATTTTTAAACTGGCCTCGAAATTACTCCGTTCGATAGTCATTATCAGTAAACGGCCAAACAAACTGATATCGGTAATCCTGGTTCCCGCTTTCCGATTTCGGAGGCACCAGAAATAGTGGTCGTATTTTGGTTACAATTTTTACATACTTGAATCTAAATAAAAGTTCCTGTGGTTCTATACGGAATTCCTGGATTTCATCCGGATCATACTTTCTGTTCAGGAATTGTAGGGTAAAGTGCTTTAAAAGTTCTATACCACAACTTGGAGTTGCGAAACAAAATATGTAAAACAATTCTTCATCGACATCAAAGCTATATCAATCAGTAGTCATAACCAATAGAACAAGGAGATTTCTGTTATTCTTTCAAGAATCAAAGAAATTTATTCTACTTTATTCTAAGAATACCACGGTAATATATATGATAGTATGATTAATATGAGAAAGGCATCATTTCACTACCAGGTGGATTTGAACAGGTTTCTGTCTATGCCATCAATAGTCAGTCAGCAGTTTTACTGTGAGAGTACAGATATGTTGAGTTGTGAACTCAGATATAAACTTCAACTTGATAGCACTTTTTGCAAGTATGCATACTCGAGATCTTTCACGTGAGTTTGTCATGCCATTCTTGTTAAGGCAACGAAGAATGGCTATAGAAGCTTTATCATTCTGCAGAAGATTATTGTATTCGCTTATGTTTTAGTATACATGTTTACGTTTTAGTATATACGTTTACGCTGGAGATTGATTTGTGCCACTGTAACCATTATCGATTAGATAATGTACAACACTAATCACAATAAATAGAAGAAACCAAATTAATTGATTCATAAACGCTTATGGCAAACCAAAGTTTCCTTGGGATTTCGCAAACATTTAGATCTCACAAGTTGCATAATATGTTTTTTTTTCTTCAAAATCTCTAAATAAAGGCTAAATTTTACTAACCATTTATTTTATCAAATTTCTGTAGTCAAAAAATCACATTTTCATATTTCGGTTTTTCACAAATCAAGACAAATAAAAAAAAATTTTGAAAACATTCGCAATCCGATTCGCTTAAAAAATTACGATTAGAACTTTCTCCAATATATTTTTTCGAAAGCCTAATTAAATTGAAAGTCATAAACCTGCTAGAGTCCAGTGAAACTAAGTTTTTTTTTTCATAAATACGTTTATTTTGTAGGCAATATACATAAGTTTTTCTTCCCGTGGCATCTACAATACATAGTACTTTGAACCTAATACATTTCGATTATCATATTAGTATATGGTATTCATTAGGTAATCTAAACACTGTTTTTCAGTTCCACTGCAACTATCGGGCTGATCGGACGCAAGTTCGTGTTTCTCCAGTGGTGCGGTAAATTGTTTTATTCCGCTTTCAAGGTCATTTCGTATTCTATTGTCTGAATCAGTGCGGTCGAGTGATAGTTCGAATTAATCCGTCTTCAAGGTCAATTGTGAGTTGTGTAAAGAAGCACTGTGTGGTACCGTTAGCCAGCGCCCAGCTGGGCGCTGCTGCTATATTGTTAACAAATACATTGGACAGTGTATAGTGAAAAAACGTATAAGATTCCATTGTACAGTGCAGAAAGAGACTACAAAAAAGTGCTTTTTCCTCTAGGAGGTTTTTTGCACTTTATTGATCAGGAATATCCACCGATTGCCTAGGACCGGGCCTTGTCTGCCGTTCACCCTTTGAGAGCTAAAGCTAAGTATTTTTGCCTTTTTCTTTTTTCCCCCTGTTCTTCAATACCACTACATTTGTCATCCAATATTTACCCGGACGGACACATTTCCGTGCCATGACAGAAGGCACAGAATTGCCTGACCTCCCTCCAGATGACAAAATGGAATCATCTTATAGCCAAATATCTCGTGTAAAAAATTATCCCGATGGACTTGCACTCCCGGCCGGACCGTATGCGGTTTACATCCGGACCAAAGCCAACGGTAAAAAATTGAATCTTCTAAGACTTTCTGAAGACCTGTCCTCGCGATACAATACCGTACAAAAAATTGAAAAAGTACGCCCGGACAAGCTTAGGGTCTTGTTAGCCAGTGCAAAACAGGCTAATAAGATCGTTCAAAATGAGCATTTCACGCGGGAGTATCGCGTATACGTACCAGCTCGCGAAGTCGAGATAGACGGCGTGATCACCGATCCGAGTCTGACTTGCGAGGACGTTCTTAAGCATGGGGCAGGCGGTTTTAAAAACCCCTTACTCAAGAACGTTAAGATACTGGACTGCAAGCAATTGCGTTCAGTATCGACCGCTGAGGATGGCACTAAGTCCTATATCCCATCAGACTCGTATCGGGTGACTTTCGTTGGCTCGGCTTTGCCTAACTACGCCCTCCTGGACCGAATTCGTTTACCTGTTCGCCTTTTTGTGCCGCGGGTCATGAACTGCACTAATTGCAAACAATTGGGACATACAGCATCCCATTGTTGCAATAAATCCCGGTGTATAAAGTGTGGAGGGAGTCATGCGGATAACTCCTGCAGTGGAGACAATGAAAAGTGTCTCTACTGTAAGGAGGGGCCGCATGACCTCTCTGATTGTCCCGCGTACAAATTGCGCCAGGATAAGATGAGGCGTTCACTTAAGCAACATTCAAAGCGTTCTTTTGCTGAAATGTTGAAGAGTGCTACGCCTCCAGTAAACCTGTACGCTTGTTTGGCAACTGACGAGAGCGAATATGATGACCCCCTCGAAGGTACATCTTCGGCTGTCCCTCTTAGCTCATCATACAGAAAGAGAAGAAATAAATCTTTTCAAAAGCTCCCTAGTAAGGGTTCGAAGATGTCCTCTGATGGGTCTCGAAAAATTACAACAACTGGTAGTGATGGCAAAAAACCAGAGAGAAAAGCTCCAGGCCTTGGAAAATTAAATTCCGAGCAAGAATTTCCATCACTTCCTGGGACTTCAAAACCCCCGAAAGTCCCTAAAGATCAGTCAGAAAATTTACCAAATACTGGGTTTGTTAAATTCTCTGATATTGTGGACTGGATCATGTCTACTTTCAATATTTCTGAACCTCTTAAAAGCCTGATAATGGCTTTTATTCCTACAGTTAAAACATTCTTGAAGCAGTTGACTGCAAAATGGCCCCTTCTTTCAGCGATCGTATCCTTCGATGGCTAAGACACCCACCGAGGTCACGGATACAATCACTGTTATACAGTGGAATTGTAGAAGTATCATCCCAAAAATAGATCCTTTCAAATTTCTAGTAAATAATCTGAAATGTGACGCATTTGCATTGTGCGAAACTTGGCTAACTTCTGAAATACCCTTAAACCTCCACGATTTTAACATTATTCGTCTGGATCGAGATGATTCCTATGGAGGAGTACTTTTGGGGATCAAAAAGTGCTATTCTTTCTATCGCATTAACCTCCCCTCGATACCAGGTATTGAAGTTGTCGCATGTCATGTTACAATCAAAGGCAAGGACCTTTGCATTGCTTCCATCTACATTCCCCCAAGAGCCTCGGTTGGGCATCGGCGGCTCAATGATATCATAGAGCTTCTTCCCGCACCGACGTTGGTTTTAGGAGACTTTAACTCACACGGTACGGGATGGGGCTGTCTTCACGACGATAACAGATCAACTATGATCCATGATATCTGCGACAACTTCAATATGACAATCTTGAATACGGGAGAAATGACACGAATTCCTGCACCACCAGCAAGACCAAGTGCGCTAGACTTATCCCTTTGCTCGACATCGCTACGGTTGGATTGCACGTGGAAGGTAATCCCTGATCCCCACGGTAGCGATCATCTGCCTATCGTAATTTCAGTCGCCACCGGATTAAGACCATCGGAAACAATCAATGTTTCGTATGACCTCACACGAAACATTGATTGGAAATGCTACGCAAATTTGATATCTGAGAATCTAGAAACAACACAAGAACTTCCTCCGGAGGAAGAGTACACGTTTTTGGCTGGCTTGATTCTCGACACCGCGACTCAAGTTCAGACGAAACGTGTACCCGGCGCGAAAACTAACATCCGTCCCCCCAACCCGTGGTGGGACAAAGAGTGCTCAGAATTAAACGCGGAGAGAACTTCATCATTTGTCGAGTTTAGGAAAAACGGAACACCTGATAATTTTAGAAACTACGCGGCATTAGACGCTAAAATGAAAAGCTTGATTAAAGCGAAGAAAAGCGGTTATTGGCGTCGATTCGTAGACGGATTATCGAGAGAAACATCAATGAGCACTCTTTGGAACACAGCCCTACGAATGCGCAACAAAAACACCACAAACGAAAGCGAGGAATATTCTAACCGCTGGATATTCGATTTCGCTAAAAAAGTATGTCCTGACTTTGTTCCGGAACAGACAATCATGCGCGTCGCTTCATCAAACAGAAACAAAACACCTTTTTCGATGGTCGAGTTCTCACTTGCGCTTTTATCGTGTAACAATAAATCTCCGGGGTTAGACAAAATCAAATTCAACTTGTTGAAAAATTTGCCTGACTCTGCCAAAAGGCGTTTATTGAATTTATTCAATAGGCTTCTTGAGGATAATATTGTCCCACATGACTGGAGACAAGTAAGAGTTATCGCCATTCAAAAACCAGGGAAACCAGCCTCCGATCACAATTCGTATCGGCCGATTGCTATGCTTTCCTGTATCCGGAAATTGTTCGAAAAAATGATTCTGTTTCGTCTAGACAATTGGGTCGAGACTAATGGCTTACTTTCAGATACACAATTCGGCTTCCGCAGGGGCAAAGGAACGAACGATTGTCTTGCGTTGCTCTCAACCGAAATTCAAATGGCATTTGCTCGTAAAGAACAAATGGCGTCAGTTTTCCTAGACATCAAGGGGGCTTTTGATTCAGTTTCCATAAACATCCTATCTGAGAAGTTGCATCAGCATGGTCTTTCACCAATTTTGAATAACTTTTTGTATAATCTGTTGTCCGAGAAATACATGTATTTCGCGCATGGTGATTTGTCGACAATACGATTCAGTTACATGGGTCTTCCTCAGGGCTCATGCTTAAGCCCCCTTTTATACAACTTTTACGTGAACAACATTGATGAATGTATCAACACATCTTGCACGCTAAGACAACTTGCCGACGACAGCGTTGTGTCCATTATAGGACCCAAAGCTGCCGATCTCCAAGGACCATTGCAAGATACCCTCGACAACTTGTCGACATGGGCTCTTCAAATGGGTATCGAGTTCTCCACGGAGAAAACTGAGCTGGTTGTATTTTCAAGGAAGCGAGAACCAGCACAATTACAGCTTCAACTAGGGGGTGAAACCATAGCTCAGGTCTTCACATTTAAATATCTCGGGGTCTGGTTCGACTCCAAAGGCACCTGGGGATGTCACATTAGGTATCTGAAACAAAAATGCCAACAGAGAATCAATTTTCTTCGTACAATAACCGGATCATGGTGGGGTGCTCACCCAGGAGACCTGATCAGGTTATACCAAACAACGATATTGTCCGTGATGGAATACGGATGCTTTTGCTTCCGATCCGCGGCGAACACTCATTTCATCAAGCTGGAAAGAATTCAGTATCGTTGTTTGCGTATTGCCTTAGGTTGCATGCAGTCGACTCATACGATGAGTCTCGAAGTGCTCGCGGGCGTCTTACCGTTGAAAAACCGATTCTGGGATCTCTCATATCGATTGCTAATCCGATGCGACATCTTGAATCCGATGGTGATTGAAAACTTCGAAAGGCTTGTCGAGCTCAATTCTCAGACCCGTTTTATGTCCTTGTATTTTGATTACATGGCTCAGAATATTAATCCTTCTTCGTTTATTTCCAATCGTGCTCATTTCTTGGATACTTCTGATTCTACTGTGTTTTTCGACACATCCATGAGAGAAGAAATTCGTGGAATCCCGGATCACGTGCGCCCTCAAGTGGCCCCAAATATTTTTTATAATAAATTTAGAACAGTCAACTGTGAAAAGGTGTTTTACACTGACGGTTCAAACATCAACAGGTCCACAGGCTTCGGCATCTTCAATCAAAACATCACCGCTTCTCACAAACTCAATGATCCGGCTTCAGTTTACGTCGCAGAATTAGCTGCTATTCAGTACACCCTTGAGATCATTGAAACCTTGCCCAAAGACCATTACTACATTGTCACGGACAGTCTAAGCTCAATAGAAGCTCTCCGGGCAATGAAGCCAGGAAAGTATCCCCCATATTTCCTGGGGAAAATACGGGAACACTTGCGAACTTTATCTGAACGGTCTTATTTAATATCGTTAGTCTGGGTCCCTTCGCATTGTTCCATTCCAGGCAATGAAAAGGCAGACTCATTGGCTAAGGTGGGCGCATTAGAAGGTGATATTTATGAAAGACCAATCTGCTTCAATGAATTTTTCAGTATCTCTCGTCAGAAAACTCTCGAAAGTTGGCAAACTTCATGGAGCAATGGCGAACTGGGACGATGGCTACATTCCATTATCCCTAGGGTATCGACGAAACCTTGGTTCAGGGGGATGAACGTGAGTCGCGATTTCATTCGTGTTATGTCGCGGCTCATGTCAAATCACTACACTTTCAACGCACATCTCCGGCGTGTTGGGCTTGCGGAGAGCGGTCTCTGCACCTGTGGCGACGGTTATCAGGACATCGAGCATGTCGTGTGGTCGTGCGTAGAGTATCGTGACGCCAGGTCGAAGCTACTGGAATCCCTTAGGGGCCCGAGGTAGACCGCCTGAGGTTCCGGCTCGGGATGTGTTGGCGAGTCGGGATAGTTTATATATGCTTCTCATATACCAGTACCTTAAACACATTGATATACAAGTGTAATGTGTTATCCCTCGCTCAGAAAGTATAAACTCCACCTACAGGTTCGACACTAACATCCGCCCGATTCTCTCGATCCCCGTCCCTGTCCACCATCTTCATTGGAACTAACAAGATCTTTTTTTGTCACTAACTTTTTCGTTACCCCTTCCCTGTCTCTTCACCATCTCGATGGCAACTAATTAGATCTTTATCGTTTTCAAACATTTTGTTCCCACATCCCCTTTTTACCCCGTTTCCACAATATTTACTTTTTTTTTTTTCATTCTCTTCCGTAACATCACCATCATCGTCCACGGAAGGCCGCCCCAGTCGAAAACCAGCACGCGGGCCACCCGCCGGGCCTTCGTAGCCTGGGGGTGTTTCCCGCGGACCCACACGGACCGAATGATGCGGCCAACATGGATCATCGCCAACGGCATATGGAAGACCCTCATGCAATATTCAATTCACCGGCCACTACCGATCGCTTCTCGAGAATCCGCTACCGCTACATTACATAATGATACTATTCTAGTTTTAAGTTAGTCGTAATTAAGATTAGTAAATCCCTTGGCATCTTAGAGCTTAAGCAGTGTGCCTTAAAATTATATTATAATATTGAATAAAAAAAAAAACACTGTTTTTATCGAGCGATTTGCTATTATAAATAAATTACATCAAATAAAATACTTTTGTTTTGAACGTGATCTTATAACTATGTTTGTTTGTATCAGTTCATCACTTTTATTCAATATAATATAGCTGGCTATTGGTTGAACTCATGGAAGAGAAAGGAGTCTAACTTAGAATAAAATTTAAATTTTAACTCCAAGAGTAAAACTAAGGGTGTGAGGAGATTTCACGGAATACTTTATCGATAACTGCCCGAAAGTTGTAAAAACTCTCAGTACTTGACAAGAAAAAGTTTAGTTGTTATTTTTTGGTTAAGAAGGCGATACTTGTAAAAAAAAAATAAATTAAAAATCTTTTTTATTTTGTATAAATTTCAAACTTGGTATTACCATAAATCAAGTAAACTTAGATTTCCCACTGTACGGTGACACTGACAGCGCTTCAAGTGAGAAACGGGTGTACTTTTTTCCATTAGATACTATGCTTGTGTTAAATACGCAGGCAACTTTGTACATGCATTTTAGGAGCATTTAGGCACCCATTCTACAACAACGTCTGGGCTCTTCTGGCGCTATGGATCTAAAGAATTATTTGGTGTCAAATATGGAAACTATTTAGGAGATGGAGATTCAAAATCTTTCAAAGAAATTCCATCGGAATTCGGTACAATACAATACACGATATTTTTGTTATTTTCGAATTTTTGGAGATCTTTAATTTCAGATTACTGTGGCAGAAGCTAAAAATTCCGCCAATCGATGATTTTTGCCATTCGGCCATTTGAGCAAAAAAATTACATCCATGAATCTGAAAGCATGACAACAGTCGGTTACATGCATCGCCCTCCTAAAAAGTATGAACAGTTGATAGAGAGCATTATTGCCTGTTTTGGAACGAAATTTAATCAAAATCAAGATTTGTATTTTTTTAATCGATTTTAAATTTTAAGAATTTATTTTTTCGGTGTAGGACTTGATTAGGTATTGTTATTGGTTATGTTTGTTGTTGACTAGTTTTGTGAACAAAACTAGTACCACATTTCTATCCAGGATTTATAACAAATGTAAAGATGGTTTGACCTTTTCTAAAAGACAGTCTAGATTATATTGGAGAAAATAAAAACAAAGTATGTAAGCTGGTTGTGTGTGACAAAGTGTACATGTCCGGAAAGTTTATTTGAAATCTGAGATGGTACTGCGTACTCCTAATACGATTTAGAGCGAAATTCATTTTTCACGCCATAAAACAGAATACCAGTGGATCGTTTCATCGATGCAGCAATTTACTCTGAACTAGTTTGTAACTGCGACTGACACTACACGGCTGTCTTGGCTACGCGTAGTTGACATTGAATTTCCAGCAAAGGTAAAGTTTATTGTAGAAAATGGAATGGATGATCGTTTTTTTCTTGGCAATTGTATGACATATTATTGTCGTTTTCGCTGGAGAAAACTGAAACTGACCCAGGGTAGTTTAAAAAAAATTGTTTTCACGAAACAGGTTTGAGTAAACTTGATATAAAAATCAGGTTCGAAACTGACTCGATTTTCAGCTCAACAACGTAGAAACTACTTTCGAAACTAGATTCAAACAAACGATTTGACAGCAGTTATGGTGGAAACAGGGTTAGACATCAAGCGAAAACGACATAAGAAAACCGTTCTGAGTGCTATACCCATTTTATCTTTTCAGCAATGTTTGGGCTATTATATGTCATTTTGTGTGCTCAAACTGTACTTTCTGTATAGAGCAATTCCAGAAATGCTTAGCAGATCATCAGACTCGACCTTATCCGATTTGGATGAAACTTTGCACATGGCTTCAGTATGGCCAACCATAAGTTTTGAACCGATGGAGAGATCAATCCGACTCACGACTGATTTTTCAAAAGGGCGTATGTATTTTTGCATATCACGAATATTACCTTTTTCAAATCGTTGTAACTCGGAAACCGTTAATTGTACAAAAATGGCGTTCAGGAAGAAATTGTAGGGAATCGATCGAGCACTCTAAAAAAAATTTACATTGAAAAAAAAAATTTGATTTCTTTTCTCAAACCCGAAAAAGTTAAATAAAAAAAGCATGGTTTTAATTTTTTTTATAATTTTTATTTTAAAGCTTTTATTAAAACCTACTGATTAATGGCTATTCAATCCGTGCCTTTTGAAAAATGAAGAAGTTAAAGCTAAAACAATTTTTTTTAAATTTAATTGTTTTGGTTCATTTTGAAATTATCGAGAAAAAAAGTCAAAATTTTTTTTCAGTTTATGTTTATTTTAGAGTATCCAATCGATTCTCCCTGAACGCTATTTTTGTACAATTAACGGTTTCCGAGTTACATCGATTTGAAAAAGGTAATTTTTGTGAAATGTAAAAATACATACGCCCTTTTTAAAAATCAGTCGTGAGTCGGATTGACCTCTCCATCGGTTAAAAACTTATGGTTTGTCATACTGAAGCCATGTGCAAAGTTTCATCTAAATCGGAGAAGGTCGATTCTGATTTTGTCACTTTTTCGTCTACTCATTCCTGGAATTGCTCGAATATTTCTTCCAGGTAGAAAATAACTTCTCAACAACGGTGTCGGATCCAAACATAAAATTCATATTAATACCAAGCTATTACCTGATCGAACGTCGATTGCTTTGTGGAATAGAGACTAATTTCAATTTCCCCAATAAACGATTCGCGCGAACCCACCGCTACCGTACTTCTTCCCAACAGCCGTATCTATGGGCTCCCACGAGTCGGCTTATAATTCATGGTTTGAAAATTACGCTAACGTAATTATAACATCCCGGTCCCAGTGCTCTCCGGTTTAACATCGCACTACCTTCTCCTACCTCCGGCCATGCTGATTTATCCCCGATACAATCGCAACATAGCAGAGCCTTCAGCACCATTATTAGCTCCATTCGACCGAACTAAACAAACAAGCCGGTGTATGGCAGATCGACACCGGATGCCATGCTGTGGGACGTTTGCTTCACTGCTTACCTCATCTCTGGTCTCATCTCGTCGTTGGTTTGCAAGACCGTGAGCTACGTATCATGATGATTTTATGGCTGCCATTATTCACACTGTTCGATTTCGATTGTGCTGCCGAGCGTCCCACGCGGCTTTCACACAAATTGCTTGCGCTTGGGACGACAACGGTTGACAGAGGAAAGTTTCGATGTGGACCCGAAACTTTTCCCAGGTGGGAAGATCCCCGAAAGGAGCAGCTTAGCCTCGTCCGCCCGGGGAAAGATCCAACTGGTAAAGGGTTTAATGGACTTTCATCAAAAGATAACTGATCATAACGGGCTTGGGTCCTGGTGGCAGGTGCTTTGATGAAATCATTGATTTGGATCATTTGTTGAGGTAAATTTCTCATACACATACAGTTTAAATATTAAACAGACGGTTGTTATGTTATGCAAATGATATTGATTATAGCAGTAGGAACTGTTTGAAAGTAATCACTACAAAATTTGGATTTCTTTACATCCATTATTGAAAGACGGATACTCTTAATCATCAATTAAAACAGCTATCCCACCTTTTTTGGAATATAAGTCTAAATAAATAATTGCAACGTCATTTTCAATTTTTTCATCGATCGTGCGCTTTTTTCACCTTTCCCTACCACGTTCACTCCTACTCTAAGTTAACAACGAAAATATAAAGCTTTTCCATACATAAAACTCATTATGCTATATAGCAATATATTTTCGCTTTCCGATTTTGTAGGTATTCTGTATCAGATACTCATCATTTTGAAAAGTTTTGTTTATTTCAGTTGAAGGCGGAAGCCATTGTGTATATATCCCAGATTCAAAAAATACTCCGGATTCCAACGAAAAACTAAACATTCATCGTAATGTTGCTTTGATACTGATGGACTTTTTATGTTAAAAAGACCGGTTCGAAAATGTTGAAGAGATAATTTCTATTGGTTGTAATTTTAGTATAGAGAACAAAACATCACGCACTTCAATCATCTATAGCGTTCGAATCATTTTGTCGAAAACAATATAAGCCATTCGTTCAACAAATATATGGTAGTTATCTATAAAACGCATAATTTATCGATGCTAACAATTGATCTCTATAAACAGTAATGGACAATACATTTCATTATGGCAAGAGAAATATGCTGTTATAATGAGTGGTTATGAAAGCACGAAATTTGTGTAAATTTTTGAAGTTTATCAAAAGCGCGGTCCCTGTGCACAAATTTTAGACAAAAAACTAGATTTTCTTCAGTTTTGATTCAAAAGGGAGCCGCCTAGCACTGTGTCTCAGCGGAATTGCAGAAGTATAATGTTATGTAGTTATTTCCGAAGATTTGCGTCACAGTTGAAGAAAATTTATTTCATGTCCAATGGAGCTGCATCACATAATAAAAATATAAATACATTTTCTAGTCTTTGCCAATATAAGAATAAATATGATATAGATGTTGAATGGCATTTTTTCGCAACATCGCATGGTAATGTGACGCCGTAGAAGAAATAATAATACGCATGTCTACAAGGGCAAGTCTTGCTAAACAACGTGAATATCCCATTGAAAATACACAGGAACTGTTCGACTGGACTCGAAAGCAAATTTAGGAAAAATAACATGAATTTACTATATGCTCCGTAATTTACATTTCCTATACTACATTAGAGTATGAAAATACCATACAACAGCTTATAGAACAATATTCAAAGGCAATTACTATTCAAGGAACATAATAATATCAAAAAATCACAAACGATTTGTTGTGGATTTTCTAATTTAAATAAATTTATCAATAAATTTGAACATTTCATTTTTTATGGCATTGTTATCGGTCTTGGCCACTACACAATTCTGTAATTTTATGCTCCCAAATGTCCCACGAAGTTTGTAAAAGTTACACAACTAATCTCCAAGTACGTACAATTATCGATATTCGGAAGTGTGGAAAAAGCACATCCGTATTATTCATATTCACGTCATCCAGCTATGTCTCTGACATTACTCAACCACTGTTTAGATTTTACGATTACTTTGTGAGTCACAACCGATCTTGAAAACAAAATAACAAAATAATCTTTCGAATATGACATATGGTAATATTTTCGAAATCATAATATTTTTACTGAATATAAAGGGTGGTTAATGTAAATATGTCAATTTTAAATGTATTTTTTCATGAACATGATGAGTAAAGAGTTTCTAATAATTTAAATGGATGGGTGATCGAAACTCGAAACACTTCTTCTAGATTCAGCTCAAAACTATTTCGATTTATAAATTATATGTATGTGTTGCTCGTTAAACGAACGGAATTCCATTATGCTGGTCCCCAGTTTCCGGTTTCGAAAATTCCGGGAAATGTGGTCAAAACTTTCAGAACGAAGCTTGCTGATATGGTTTTGAAAAATAAATCTTTAAACTAGTGCCTGAACCTTTTTAATTTACACGTATAGCTTTTAGCACGGAATGCTTATGGAAACGTAATTATTTGACTATGAGGTAGTATCAAAGTATTTATAACATTTGGCATTATCGACACATTTTTATTATTTAATCGATTTCAACTATTCTCAACTAAAACCATTGGAAAAACACAATTTCACAACGTTTATTAAAAGATGTTCAAGAGAATGCGAAATTTTAATTTTTTCTAATTTTTTTGCCTTTCTCATTTAGAAAGGTTATGCAATCAACCGAGGCCCGGAGAGTCGAGTGTCATATACCATTCGACTCAGTTCGTCGAGCACGCAAAATGTCTGTGTGTGTATGTGTGTGTGTTTATGTGTGTGTATGTGCGTATGTGTGTATGTAACGTTATTTTGCACTAACTTTTTTCGGAGATGACTGAACCGTTTTTCACAAACTGAGATTCAAATGAAAGGTCTTGTGGTCTCATACAAAATTCCTGAATATTATTTGGATCCGACTTCCGGTTCCGGAATTATGGGGTAAAATGTGAAAAAAAAATGTGTGTTCTAACTTTTCGCATAGATAGCGCGACCGATTTTCACAAACTTAGGTTCAAATGAAAGGTCCTGTGGTCCCATGCGTAATTCCTGAATTTCATGCTGATCCGACTTCCAGATCCGGAAATATAGGGTAAAGTGGGTTAAAATTTGTATAACATCACTGAAAATGGAGAAAAACATTAGAAAAATGTTTAAATAGATGGTTTTTATCAGTAGACGGTCATACAAACCGATTTCGGTTATTCTTTTAGGAATTCAAGAAAATTATTTTGAAAAATACCACAGTATTATATATGATAGTATTATTGATATGAGAGGCATCATTACACCACTAGGTGAATTAAAACAGGTTTTTCACCTATACATCGCCCTACTTCCACAATTTATGAGGGGCGAAATCTTAATATACTGATTTTTTCAAAAATGTGAAGGAAAACAAAAATGTTTAATAGTGATACTAAATCATTTTGAAAATCATCAAAATAATTTCACGAAAACTAATAACACCGAATAATAATAATACGAAACAAAACATGGCGGATAAATAACGATTTTCCTGACACTAATCACCACTTATCACCGATACTCAAATATCATATGCAAGTGTAACAGATCACCTCAAAAATTCAGGGTGAGATGCCGTATCTACCATTAATATAAGCACTCCAATGAGATATTGCTACTAAAGTGAATAAATAACTTAAAATACATAAAAACAATGTTTTTCCTTCTTTTTCTTCAATTTGCGATTTATGAATTAGTTTCGGGAAAAATCTAATGAAGAAAAATTTATTCACAAACAATCTCTTCGACCATGTATATGTGTTAAAATACAGCATTAAATGATGATCTATTTGTATAAATATATCGAGCTTGAATTAAATAACGAGCCCGATCCAAACCGATAGATAATAAAAAGCTTATATCCGTACCCGGCCCAAACCCGAAAATAATGTTTCTTTCAGTTCCGAACCGTACGCGATAAAATGAAAATATTTACCAGTACCCAACCCGAACCCGACAAAATTCGGGTATTCGGGTTCGAATACCGAAAATCCGACCAAATTATTGAACACGAAGTTGAACCACCCGCACCCGTCAGGTTTCGGATACAAATACGTGGAACCCGACCATATCTAGCGGACAGCGATTCAATCGAATTTTTATTTGATAATGATATAATTTACAGCCATGATTCGATTCACGCATTAATCTTGATTCAAAAATAAGTATAGCGCATGTGTCGACCTCGGTTCAATGAATAGGGCACTGGTCTTACAACCCAGTTGTCGTATGATCGAGTCCAGACCTGGAAGGATTCGTAGTGTCAGTAGGATCGTAGCACCGGCTGGTGCAATGGTTCTGTATACTCTGAATCGGCTGCAAAATCTGTTGAAACAGAAGGTCAAATCCTTCCACTACAGGAATGTAATACCAAGGCTTTTCTTTTATGTAACGACCCCTTTCTGGATTTGTCTTGGGGCGTTGCTCGGCGGAATAGTTTGCATTATTGTGTCAATGGGCCGCCTTCCCAAAGTAGCATTTTTAGCCCGTCCCTATGCATCCAAAACATCAACATTAATCAACAAAATTCATCAACCGATGAAATGAGCGAAATGAGCACCACTTCTGTCAGCTCGGGAATTCCATAACAAAATCCGACATACGAAAATCCTAACACATTGCTCTGGGAACGTAAACCGATTACGTTTGCCTTCAACGCGTGAGAGATTTCCCAGTGAGCATATCTATGTCATAATTTGTGCCGCGACAGCGAGTGACACTTGATAAGGGGTGAGAAATTAAACTACCTCTTTCGTTGCAGTGCGCACTGTCATCGCATACAGTGTGTATCGTGAATGGAGTGCATTTTGTGACACGTACCTGTTTCGGTTATGAATATTGTATCACCGTGCGAGTGAGTATCACTTCCAGTTGGCAGGCGACAAAAATTCTGCTTAGTCTGGTAAAGCACGTATACGATATTAAACAATCCCTGCGTTTTCCACACGAATATCTGGCGGATTGTGACAGTTGTTGATGCCTATTGAATATGGAAAGTTGATTCTCAGTAAAAACTAATAAATAATTCACGAGGTACATCAAATGAACCAGCGACAATTGCCAGTTGAAATTTCGGTCATATTAACCGATCATCTTACACATTTCTATTGTGTGTAATTGGTTAGTTTTTTATAGCATTCCTGAATTGAATAATGATATAATTCAATACATTCCAGTTTACTGAAACCAATTCATTTAAATTCAGTTACCACTGGATTTCGTTTACATGCTATGTTAACATCAATTTCGTCGCTGATGTGTATTCATAATCAAACGAATATTTGTTTGGACCGACTAGAATAATTTGCCAAATTGCATAAAATATGCATCAGAAAATTTTAATATTATCTACATCACTGTTTACATATCAGTATGATTCACTAATCTAATGGATTTTTTTGCTCAATCCCTCCCATAGGAACGGGAACTAATCCAGTTCCATATCATCGCTTTCTAGATGAATCTGTAAAGCTGTTACAATCATTCGCCCGGAAGAACAATTTCTAAACGAACGTTTTACTATCAACTGGAAAACACCTATCCACTTCCATATATGCACACTCTCACACGAACAGTCAATGATTTATCGCTTTATTTTTCCACATGAGTCAACAGTTCAGTTCAGAAGATCCTTCCTGTTTACATTATTCACCCGGATTCAGATAGTTAAATGTTGCATATCTGTTCTTGGCAGACAGTAGAGCCATTTTATCGAAATGCTTCCAGCATATAGAAAGAGTTAAAGTTTAAGGTTTTCGCTTTTATGTTGGGTCGATGAAGGAAAAATGACTTTTCCGTTCGGTGGGCTCGAAATTGTTTGCAACTTCGAGTATGGTAACGATTAGTTTTCGGAGAAAACCAACAAGACCGAAAGGAATATAACATTACTCTGTGACTGGTGAGTAGCAATGGACAATTCGCTCCTAAACTGTTCCATTGAATCGAATCTTAAAAGTGAGCTGACAGCTCTTTTTATAAGGACGCTGCTTACTAGCTCATTCGTTCGCCACCCAATCAATGACATGATGAAGAAAGGAACCTACTAGCACTATTGTATTAATAGTTATCTCATTAGTAGAGTTGCTATGTTATTTTGCCGATCACTCGACTTTCAATAAACAAAACATTTCGGTTCTAAGAAGCAATACCGCAGAAAGAGTACTTCGACAAATCTGCAATACTTCTCGATGAGAATGCACCTATTTACATCTTATTGATAAAGTCAATCTATCGAGCAGAGACAGCAGATCTCACACTAACAAAAGGATTTGTTATATGGAATAGCAAATGGAGCTAATATGAATGGGGGTACCGTTACCCTACGAGCTGTACGGATCTTCGGCTCCTAAAGAGCTTTAGAGATCACCCGGGTGTTGCTACTCCGTTATTCCGTTATTCACAGTGTGCAAACTGTATTGATCCATGCATGCTGATCAATATGCAAATCTACTTCGATCAGTTAGTTCGATGCATGTTGCTACTAGGAACCAAAAAATACTCTGCATTCTCACATGGATCATAGGAACGGATGCTTTGTTAGTAAATGTTTTAATAATGTTATCATGTTTTTTTTTGCTCTGGGTAGCCGGCTACCGTAAATGTTTCAAAGTTTTATCGATTTATGTGTTAATTTGTAATGCCAATATAATGAACAAAACAGTCAATGTGAAGAAATTGACAAATCTAATGAATATTACTTAAAATACATGGAAAAATGTCCACCACCCCAGAGTTTGTTATAAACGAAATTTGATCATTTTCTCTCGTATGGTTTTCGTATAAACATATGGAATTTTTGGAGAACCAAAGAACGGTTCAGAAGAACTGGTCGTCAAATGGTGAGATAACTAAGTCCTCACAAGTTCCAGTCTCATGCCTCCCCGAGCGTCTATGATGACATTTGGTCAATAGAACGGCGTCGACTAGGTGCTATCGCCTTCTGCGTTAGTAGTAGAATGAGAGGGTGCGAAATGGCTTGTAGTTTGATGTTTATCCTAAAGTGCAATATTTATGGTAGTGTATTGCCACATGTGGTTCTGTTGTTTGTTGCATTATTTGTTATATATTGAATTGAATTATATACCATTGTATTATATATATATATATATATATATATATATATATATATATATATATATATATATATATATATATATATATATATATATATATCTCATATATATATATATATATATATATATATATATATATATATATATATATATATATATATATATATATATATATATATATATATATATATATATATATATATATATATATATATATATATATATATATATATATATATATATATATCGTTGTTATTATTATTATTATTACTATTACTATTATAGGAAATATTATATTTCCTGCAGTACTGCGACGAAAGAACAGCATAACTTACACTGCGACATCAACTGTTATACAACTTTGCTTCAGGTGTACAACTTTGCTTCCGCCGTTTTCCGATAGGTGGCTGTACCGGGTGAGGTTGGTCAAAATACATAGATGATAGCGCCTTTAAAGTGAGTGTGTACAGTGCCTAACGAATTGTCATCGCCGTTCCAGTGACGATTGTTCTTGTTTTCGTATTATTCACGCTCGAAAATGTCTGTTTATGTGCCCAATTCTCGCCATTTGCGGGAAGTTTTACTTTTCTGTTACAGTTCGAAAAAAAATTGCAGCTGAAGCGCATCGAATGCTCTCTGAAACTTACGGTGATGCAGCTCTGAGTAAAAGAATGTATCGGGAATGGTTTCAACGTTTTAAAAATGATGTTTTCGATGTCGAAGACAAACATGGTGGTGGAAGAGAAAAAAAACCTTCAAAGATGAACAACTAGCTCGGTGTGATTTACAACGAGCTCCTAAAACCGGGTGGAACCACCACAGGAGATCGCTACCGAACGCAATAGATGCGCCTTAGTCGCGCGCTAAAAGAAAAGCGGCCACAATATCAACAGCGACACGACGAAGTCATCCTCCAACACGACAATACTCGGCCTCACGTCGCAAAAGTGGTCAAAAAGTACCTGGAAACGCTGAAATGGGAAGTTGTACACCTGATATCATAGCATATTATTTCATATAGTTTCTTCTGTTATGTTATATTATGTTGTATGGTGTTATACTGCATTGCATTATATCATATTATATTGTATTATATTATATTATAGGTATATGTATTGTGTTATATTTTATTATGTTATAGTATATTGTTAGAATATATTGTGTAATATTATATTATATTGTGCTTTATTATATTATATTATACTGTGTTATATTATGTTATATTTTGTTACATTACATTATATTATATTATGTTATATCACAGAGAACAGATATCCAACATACATTCATACGTGCAAAGTCGTGTGCAAAGGTGATTTTTAACGGATTTTCACTTGAATGCTCTACATAGCTTTTAAAAAAAGTTTGTACTACCTTGGAAGTATACTGTATTGCATTAAATTATGTTATATTATATTATATTATATTATGATATATTGTGTTATGTTCAATGAATTATATCATACTATATTGTTTTGTATTGCATTAGGATGTGATATATTATATTGTACTGTATTATATTATATTTTTTATATAAATTTATATTATATTATATTATATTATATTATATTATATTATATTATATTATATTATATTATATTATATTATATTATATTATATTGTATTATGCTCAAGTATATCGACAATGGGGAGGGGCAGGGAGTGCATCAGGGTATCTTACAAGTGAATGACTGGATGATGGAGTGGATTACCAACCTGAGTCACGTAGGGGGAGCTTTGGGTTTTCCCTGAAGGTCTGAAATGAGTAAGACGCACCCTTCTAACAAACAAACCATCAGGCGGGTTTAAGCTGGTACAGCGAAATTCTTTATTGTATGGCCGGATGTTTTTGCCGGAAGGCGCCGGGTCCTCAAAACCCATTTTGGCCTTTTTAACAGCAATTATATGAAAGCTATCTGAAAATCAAATTTGGATCTACTGTAAGTCTATTCGCATACACTGGTAATGCCTTGAACTGATGGTGGCTTCAAACATACATACATACATACATACATACATACATACATACGTTAGATAGCTCAGAGAAAATTGAGTGCATATTTTTGTCACAAAAAAATACACACACAGATATTTTACAATTTCGACGAACTGAGACCAGGGCCGCCGAGAGGGGGGAATCCCCCCGGGCCCAGACTTTTTTAGGAGACCCGAAAATTCGCATATTTAAAAATATTTTTTATAACTCATAATCAAATCATATCTGGAAACTTTTTTGCTCGTTCAATCCTCCAAAATAGAGTTAAGTCGTTTATTTTTTATCATTTGCTCACTAAACGAAGGGGGTCAGTATTCAAATCCCCCCGGGTCCGTTTTTTTCTCTCGGCGGCCCTGACTAAGAAAATGTGAAATAATAAGAGATCACGAAAATCCCTGATCCCTCAGCGCAGTTGTTCAAAACACCGGAATGAAGAGAGGCCACCCAAACTGGGATGGTGATTCGAATGAGTCATGATTCCTTTATATTTTGCCTTTAATGTTTTATATTTAATTTTAAAAGATGACGCGCTAGTTCATCCTAACATAACTGACTTATTGAAGTTCCAGAACCTTGCTTCGCTTTCCTGATGTTTCCAGATCTTTCTCTGGCACTGACGCAATTGTAGGGGTTTTGGACGCAAGTACAACTGCGTATCTCAAACTTTGCCATCGTAAACCAAAAACCTGTTTTAATCCACCTACTGGTGTAAAGATGCCTTTCTCATTTTCATTGTCTCCTGAATATTAGAGTAGAAATTTCTCGAAATACTACAATTTAAAAGAGTTTAAAAAATAGTTTTGAAGATTTCTGTTGCATAATACTGCTACATTTGAATTTAAGTTAGTGAAAATCTATTTAATCATGTGTGACAAAGTGAAGTGAGTTTCATTTTATTACATATAATTATTATTGTTGGTACACCCGCTACTAAAAGCTGGATATCGGCAGACCTTTTATGGGATTATCAATGGTTGGTTTATTTGGTTACAGACTCTCATAGTCGGCAACCTAAAGAAATAACCTAGCAAATACATAAAGGTAGCTTATGAAAAAAAAATTCTTGAAATTGCCATTTTTACACTACGCACCCTACCTCCGGAAGCAGCGGTTTAAGCCGAATGAAAATTGGAGGTTTGTGGAAATCGGTTCAGCCATCTCCGAGACAAATGAGTGACATTATTATTACATTTTTGGTGCAAATACTGTAATTCCGAAACCAGAAGTTGGATCCAAACGAAATTCCGGAACTTTGTATAAGACCATAACACCTTTTATTTAAATATAAGTTTGTGAAAATCGGCAGAGCCTCCGGGAAAATCCGTTAAAAATCTCCGGGAAAAGTGAGTGACAATATTTGTCACACACACACACACACACACACACACACACACACACACACACACACACACACACACACACACACACACACACACACACACACACACACTTTCTCTCTCTCTCACACACACACACACACACTCTCTCTCACAGACACACACACACACACACACACATACACACACACACAGCTGTGTCGAATGGTATATGACCTTGGTTTAAAAGTCGGTTTTTGCTGTGATTGTATAGCCTTTCTATATGAGAAAAACAAAAATAGAAACAGTAACAACACGTGACCAAGAATCGCTTGTCAGAACAAGTAGCTGTATGGCGTTGAAATCTGACATGAGTTTTGCAATACATGTGGGCTATCAATGAGTTTTTTCTTCACCTCGTCTACGGCTATTGTACCAAAAGTCATCTCATTTGCAGAGCCGCAATATAATTTTGCGATTTCTCGACTTTCAAATAACAATTAGTAATAAAATCGGATACAATATCTTTGCTACACCAACAAACACAATAGCCATACCCCAAAAACAATAGTTCGATATGATGGGTTAAAACGGTTCAATTGGTGGATTGAAGCGATTCACCATCAGCCCATTTTTCCTAAGTAAACATCGAACACACATTCGTAGCTCCAACTTCTTACAAAACGCAACCGCAGGATGTCGGGATCTAGAAACTAGGTCAGATCAAAGATCATACCATCTCCTATCGAGCGTGGTGTTTTACCACAAACAAATATTCTCAATATCGAGCAGCATTGCTGTTTGCGTTGCTTCGGCAGAGCATGTTCAAAAGAAACCTATATATGAAGTATGTTTGAGTATACAAGCACGTTCCTGTCACATAGATGAACCAACAGAAAATATTGCATGCTAAAACAGCAGAACAAAAAACAGTGAGTTTTGGAACATTATTTTTAAGTTTTAAAAAATCTTCAAACTACACCGAGCAACTATTGTGAAGACATCAAACAACTCAGATCAGCCGTTGTAGCATAATAAAAGAAAGTAAACTCATATTACCACCACTAGCAGCAGTGGTGCTAGATATATTAAGGCTCATTCCTTAATCGTTCGGACCTTGTGTCGGTTTTTCTTTATTAACATTTTTTACAGATGTCTGATTATGTTACAGTCTTCGAAGGTTTTCTTCCTCATTAAATTTCCTACAAAAATTACATGCCCGCTGATTTTTTAGTATATAAGGTGACCTCCAGATGATTTTTCTGTTAAAAGTTTGTTTTCCCATTCTAAATCCCATACAAACTTTGAACCGCGGGCGCGAAAGTATAGTTTCTCCTATCGAGCTAAAATTTTGCATTGTGCTTATGGGACCCAAAAGAAAACACGAAAAGTTTAGTGGAGCTGAAATCAATATTTTGTACCACCCTAGTACCCACCCATTTGTTGTACTAGATCCTGGCTTCTAGTTTCAATCTGATGTGGAATACAGGAAAATTAATTTTTTTCCCAACTACACTCATTTTTTCTATCAAACCAATAAATATCATAGCGATTTCCAATCAAGCGTCACTACAAACTGGGGAGGTTTCGCATACTTTCTTCTGCTTGATTTCATCGTGGTTTGATGTACAATCGATACCGCACTGCAATGCTACCGACGGTAAATATACTACCTTCACATGTCTATCGCCATTGCCGTTAAAGAATATGCACGACAGATATGCAACAATGTTTGTTGCCATGGAACAGGAAACAGTGAAGGGGCTTTTTATGCCCGGAAAGCATCGCGATGTGGACGACGTCGACGACTACGACTTCGGAAATAGCAGACGCAAGGAGGAAACACAAAATCGACGGAGTCAAAATAGCACCGTTCGCTTATAGACGCCAATACGAAGATACTCGTCCTACTTAAGCTTGACTGGAATATTTCATGTTGAGTTCGGAAAAATGAAATTTTTATTATGCGTGAAAAATTCAAATGGATTCTATTTTCTCGATTTGTTTGATGGTTGTTTGTCGTGAAGCTTCCATTAACTGGATTTTTTTCTCCTTTTGTGGCTTCGAACAAAACCGGCAGAATGTTTGATGTTTGATCTTCCGAAACCGAAGGCAGGGAGGAATCGTTCGGGGTGGGATGTTGGTAATATGCCATAGTCGAGATTTCATTATATTTGTCTTGAGAATTAACTTCATTGTTTCACTTTTATATACTGATAAACGATCAATCTTAATCCTATTTCTAATCTGTTTTCACAATGAAAGTTCGAAGGGTTCATACGACTTCCGATCGACAATAAATGCAGCCGCATTTTGGTCAAAATTAAAAGATATCATGAAAAATCAAATAGAGATAAGATTGGCTTTTGAAATAAAATATCATACACCAAATGGTAATCATGGTTCTGAAACTATTGGGAACAACTGTTCAGAAATTACATTATAAGCTGCCATTTTTAACTCTAGTCGCATCTCAATACAAAGTTTTTAAGTCCCAGAGAGTCATTTTTTTCCGAGATATCATGATATTTCGATGTTTCAAGCTTTGACCGCTACGTGATAGCACTTACCCTTGTTCAAGGGAAGCAAGACAGCTCAAATCTTGTATAGGGACATTTTGGCTTTATCATATAAAAAGGTAATGCAATTGGCAAGGAGGGCAAGTGTTATTCTACGCAGTCCGTCGAGTTGAGCAATGTACGTGTGTGTACACACTATCGCTGAATCTTGGCAAAATAATTTCGTACCGCCGAATACACGGTAATCATCTCGGCAGGAAATAAAATTACTGAGAGTCTTGGTAATCTTAAATTTCACAAACGTCAGTAATTACCGAAAATGTCAGCAAGAAGTTTACTGTCTTAACTTTTACTGAATATTCGGCGAAAGTTACGAAGTAATATTTATGAATTACAAAGAATTCGTTTTGCCTTTGTTATACAGTTTGAAAACCGACTTTGAACGGAGAACCGGAGGGCCGAGTGTCATATACCATTTGACTCAGTTCGTCGAGATCACAAAATGTCGGTGCGTATGTTACAAATAATCTCACTCGATTTTCTCAGAGGTGGCTGAACCTATTTTCACAAATTCAGCTTTGAAAAACAACGTGCCTAATCCACCTAGCAGTGAGATGATACCTTTTTTTATCAATCCGCATGTGTCTTTTGCATGAATATTCTTCGGTGTTTTTTGGTTCTCATGGCATTATTTCAATGGCCGTTGTTTTAAGTGGCAATTTGAGATTTCAATCACTCATTATTCTGTAATGTCCAAACTGCAAATCGGCGGATCGAGTTTGAATCTAAACGTGTGACAATCGATTGAACATTCCATGATATGTCGAAGTAGGTTCCACTTTAGAGTTTACTGTTATTTAAGATACTTCCAGAGCCGGTATTCAGGAACCAGCATAACCCAAACTGATTCGAATGGCCATATGACGAATAAATTGCAACAGTTTTGAGTCCAACTTTAAAGCTTTTCGGGATTGTCATCTTCTATATCGATTTGAATTTTAAAAACTTCCAGAATCGGATAAAATTCATTACTTTGTATGGGACCATAAATCCTTTAATTTGAATTTTTGTTTTTTAATATTCGATTTGACCTTCTTTTAAGAAAACGATTGAGCTTTGGGAAACGATTCGATACTGGAACCGTAATTCGAAAGTCGGTTTAACCGAAGTCACTTAAATTTACCTGAGGAGCTGTATAGTTCACATTCGATTCGAAATGTTTGAAAATCAGTGTAGATTTTGGAACTTCGTTCCTTCATTGTGCCTCGGAACTCAAGTTCAGAACTCAATTCTAGAACTTCTGGATTTTGAAAATTATTTCAGTTTCGTATTTCTGGAATTATTGATCTGGATTCCGAACCAGAATTTCGCAATTGAATTCCGAGCCATATTTTGAATTCAGTTCTTTAATTCAGCTTCAGTTCCTTAATCCTGGTCCAGAATTTTGCTTTTGGTATAGATAAACTAATGATGGCAAAAGGTATTCAAAAGTTGCAAACATCGTATGAATTCCACAAATCGGATCTTTTTAGAACCATTGAAAAGTTCTCAAAGGATTATGCGAAGGTTACCTCTACTGAGTATGTAAATACACAAAAAACTACTATAACATAATCACATAAGTAATGTAAACTTTACGTCTGCTTAGTGGTTTAAATTGAATAGATGGAGAAAGCAGTTCAATTAGATTTATTTTAAGCACTGATAAGCCAAAGGCGAAATGCGAAGAAAATGACAGTAAAAGTTTCAAAATATCCACAATCAACTAATGCAAGCGAATATATAATATATAATATTCGGGAGTGTGAAAGAAGCATGTAAGTTTTCGTATTCGCGTCTTCCAGTTATGTATGTGACATTACCCATTCGCCTTTTTTAATTTCGAAAGTTAAAAAAAATCTGGAAAATCAATAGTTTGCATTTATAGAAGAATATGTGACGATGAGCTATTTTCTCAAAAGTAGTAAATAAACTCCCTTTATTCGCATGTCTTGTGACTTGATGCCCACACAATCGCAAATCGGACATACCGGGCTTCGAATTGCGGTACCAGAGGTACCGGGAATAGTGGTGATTTGTGGATGGTACATTTTATCGCATCCACTCTGTTGTCTTGAATTGACTTCATCTGACTAACACCTGTTTCTATCGATGCAAAACAAGTGCTATCGGTGTGCTACTACGCGTTAAGCTACATAATATCAATGATATTTTCAATGTTTGAAGCTAAGTAATGAGAACTATTTATTGAGAATTTTTTATTGTTCGCAATCTTTGCGAAGATGGAGTCGGAAGAACAGAAGTGGATTGAAGTAATTTGGCATACGTACCTTGAAAACCCGAATCTGTCTCATCGTACCATCGACAGAAAGCAGGGAATCGTTTATCATAGCTCGTGTTTTAAATCGGTACTACGAACGTTTTAGACGGCCTCATGGTAATAACCAAATCATACATACATATATATATATATATATATATATATATATATATATATATATATATATATATATATATATATATATATATATATATATATATATATATATATATATATATATATATATATATATATATATATATATAGATATATATATATATATATATATATATATATATATATATATATATATATATATATATATATATATACATATATATATATATATATATATATATGTATACATATATATATATATATATATATATATATATATATATATATATATATATATATATATATATATATATATATATATATATATATATATATATATATATATATATATATATATATATATATATATATATATATATATATATATATATATATGTTAATAGGGCTGAAAAGTCACCACTTGTGGCTGAACACCCAATGGAATTGTAATAATTTAATTTTAACTCATATTCCAATAAATATTTATTTAAAAAAAATAAAAAGAAATAAAAAAAACCCATCTTAATCCACCTAGTGGTGTGATAATGCCTTTCTCTTCTTTCATAACAGTCGCATGAAAATATGTTTCATACTCTTATTAAATAATTTTGGATATTAACTTTGACACCAATTGATTCAGATTGTTTCGAGTAGTTCACGAAAGCATGCTTCAGTGTTTATGTCACACAGTCAGCATCATTTTTCCAAACTAGTGTTTGACATTTGCGTTGCCTATTTGTAATCAGTGATGCTAATCTAAAAAAAAGCCTTCTTAGTCCACTTAGTGGAATTTTCATATATCTTGAAAAATCACCATAGGGGGGAGTACATGAAATTTTCGAAATCGAAAAAAAATTTTTGATGCCAAAAGGCTTAGAATTGCATGAAACGTCGAGATTTAGTGTCATCTCGAAAAAAATTTTTTTGAAAAAGTCGACTTTTTGGGACTTAGAAAAAATATGTCCCAGAAAGTTGATTTTTTCAAAAAAATTTTTTTTTGAGAGGACACTAAATTTCGATGTTTCATGCAGTTTTAAGAGTTTCGGCATCAAAAAAAATTTTCGATTTTGGAAATTTCATGTACTCCCCCCTATGGTGCTTTTTCAAGATCGAAAATTGTCAAACCTTTACCACCGGGCAGCACCCGTTAAGCATGTCCGATTTAGGTCAAATTTTGCATGAAGGCTTTTTTCGGTGACGTAACCGGTGCTTAAACTTTTGAGCACTAGAACTTAACGAAAATACAGGTGATCCCAAAATTTTGGCACCCTTATATATATAAGAGCGGTAAAAATCAACGTGTTTTGTCGGTTACGTCACTTATACCATCATATATTTGGAACCAAAAGTCACAACCATTTGATCTTCGAACTTGATCAATGGCCCAATAGTAGCTTTCAAACGAGCCCAAGCTTGTTAAAATCGGATCAACCATCTCTGAAAAAATTGAGCGCGTTCAAATACAACGCTTTTTGTCGGTTACGTCATTTATACAATCATATCTCCGGAACCAAAAGTCACAGCCATTTGATCTTCAAACTTGATCAATGGTACGACAGTAGCTTTCAAACGAGCCCAAGTTTGTTAAAATCGGTTCAGCCATCTTTGAGAAAATTGAGCGCGTTCAAATACAACGCTTTTTGTCGGTTACGTCACTTATACAATCATATCTCCGGAACCAAAAGTCACAGCCATTTGATCTTCGAACTTGATCAATGGCCCGACAGTAGCTTTCAAACGAGCCCGAGTTTGTTCAAATCGGTTCAGCCATCTCTGAGAAAATTGAGCGCGTTCAAATATCTTCGAAAAGTGCACACACATACACACACATACATACACACACACACACACACACACACACACACACACACACACACACACACACACACACACACACACACACACACACACACACACACACACACACACACACACACACACACACACACACACACAGACATTTTCCGATCTCGACGAACTGAGTCGAATGGTTTATAACACTATGGGTCTCCGAGGCTCCGTTCGAAAGTCGGTTTTTCCAGCAATTCTAATACCTTTCTATAGAGAAAGGCAAAAAGTAACGTTTTACTGTTGATCAGAGGGAAAAAGTGGCCAAAATGGATCTCCGTACAGTGGAAAGGAGCAGTTTTGTCGTGAATACGACGTACTTTGCTATGGGGCGCCTTTTCAAAATTTACCCTATACAAAAACGGGTAGACCTGAATCACAATAATCTCTTGTTGTATTCAAAGCAGCAACATAATTTTTTCTCCATATCATCGAAAATATGATCAACAATTTATGATCAAATTTTCAATAGTATGAGATAACCACATATAACTCAAAATTGAGGTTCTCTTGAACGTTTGGTGAACGTTTGAGTTCCAACTGCATGAATTGAACGAATCATCGCACAATGCGTATCGCGCAAAACCTAGTGAAACAAACACTACCCGAGTAAAGTATAACATCAAAATGAGAACAAATTGAAATCTGATTGTGATAGCAACATCAGAATGAAATCCTAATATGATATCGACTCATCAAATTTTCAATTAATATCACATTATGTTATCATTTTACTGTTTAAAGGCAAAAGTTTTGTGAAACTCAAAAAATGAAAATTTTAAAATCAACAACTTAGTGAATGTATTGAAATTGAGCAAATTTCAAATGGCAACACAAAAATACAAACTTAAGTTTCAATGAAAGAATTATTTCTTCAATCCTATGTTGCCTTCTACAAAAATGCTTTGACATCCTGCCGAGATCCTGCAGTTGACCGCAACCATAACCGCGAAGAAACGATTTTTCATCATTTTTTCAACTTTTACGCAAACAATGCTCCTTCTTCTTAACCACGAGAATATTGGTGTCAAACCACACGTCTGGGAGGCATTAGATAAATTGGCGATCATCGGTACCACGTTTGTCTGAAGCAGGTCAATCTGAATAGTGGCTTTTGCATTCGCATTTCGTTGATCGTCTACCGTAGAAGGAGCTTATTTCTGAATTGGATATGAGAAATATATTTGACGTCATCTATTTCCTTCTAGATACGTTAAGTATCCGATCCTGTAACAATTTTTGTGTTCAGTTTTAATAAAGTGTCTCGATATTTGTAATCATACGACGTCGCGAAATTCATTCCAAAGTTCTTAGACCATTATTTTCAGTAAATTCTGAAATCGGGGACCTGGATTGCGAAAATAATTTACTCACCAAATCCGTTCTGAAAATACCCATAACTTTATATACAACAGTATGGAAAAATTCATTGTTTACGAAGTTCGAACATCCAACATTGAATGTCTCAAATTTCAGAACCTAGAGCTAATTTTCAATAATACTTTAGTGGCTTAGAGAAGCCCCCAAGAAAATATATGTTTAACTTGTATATTCCCAAGTAATCTACAAACTGTGTCGAAGATACTCTTCAAAACAATTCTCATTCCTAGTTATAAATGCTTAGAACTTCATATACTAACTAACACTAACGATGAGAAGTATTTTATCAATCATCTAATAGATCTTTGACCTTTAATACACTTTTCCAAAGAAACCGTCTAACTAAATTTTTCATAATTTTGAGTCACAGGACTAATTCTGCATCAAATGATCGTAAATCCTATATGGCGACTTTCAGTTTATAAATATTCTTTTTTTATTCAATATTATAGTATAATTTTAGGGCACACTGCTTAAGCTCTAAGATGCCAAGGGTATTTACTAATCTTAATTACGACTAACTTAAAACTAGAAAAGTATCATTATGTAATGTAGCGGTAGCGGATTCTCGAGAAGCTATCGGTAGTGGCCGGTGAATTGAATATCGCATGAGGGTCTTCCATATGCCGTTGGCGAAGATCCATGTTGGCCGCATCCTTCGGTCCGTGTGGGTCCGCGGGAAACACCCCCAGGCTACGAAGGCCCGGCGGGTGGCCCGCATGCCGGTTTTCGACTGGGGCGGCCTTCCGTGGACGATGATGGTGATGTTACGGAAGAGAATGAAAAAAAAAGTAAATATAGTGGAAACGGGGTAAAAAGGGGATGTGGGAACAAAATGTTTGAAAACGATAAAGATCTAATTAGTTGCCATCGAGATGGTGAAGAGACAGGGAAGGGGTAACGAAAAAGTTAGTGACAAAAAAAGATCTTGTTAGTTCCAATGAAGATGGTGGACAGGGACGGGGATCGAGAGAATCGGGCGGATGTTAGTGTCGAACCTGTAGGTGGAGTTTATACTTTCTGAGCGAGGGATAACACATTACACTTGTATATCAATGTGTTTAAGGTACTGGTATATGAGAAGCATATATAAACTATCCCGACTCGCCAACACATCCCGAACCGGAACCTCAGGCGGTCTACCTCGGGCCCTAAGGGATTCCAGTAGCTTCGACCTGGCGTCACGATACTCTACGCACGACCACACGACATGCTCGATGTCCTGATAACCGTCGCCACAGGTGCAGAGACCGCTCTCCGCAAGCCCAACACGCCGGAGATGTGCGTTGAAGGTGTAGTGATTTGACATGAGCCGCGACATAACACGAATGAAATCGCGACTCACGTTCATCCCCCTGAACCAAGGTTTCGTCGATACCCTAGGGATAATGGAATGTAGCCATCGTCCCAGTTCGCCATTGCTCCATGAAGTTTGCCAACTTTCGAGAGTTTTCTGACGAGAGATACTGAAAAATTCATTGAAGCAGATTGGTCTTTCATAAATATCACCTTCTAATGCGCCCACCTTAGCCAATGAGTCTGCCTTTTCATTGCCTGGAATGGAACAATGCGAAGGGACCCAGACTAACGATATTAAATAAGACCGTTCAGATAAAGTTCGCAAGTGTTCCCGTATTTTCCCCAGGAAATATGGGGGATACTTTCCTGGCTTCATTGCCCGGAGAGCTTCTATTGAGCTTAGACTGTCCGTGACAATGAAGTAATGGTCTTTGGGCAAGGTTTCAATGATCTCAAGGGTGTACTGAATAGCAGCTAATTCTGCGACGTAAACTGAAGCCGGATCATTGAGTTTGTGAGAAGCGGTGATGTTTTGATTGAAGATGCCGAAGCCTGTGGACCTGTTGATGTTTGAACCGTCAGTGTAAAACACCTTTTCACAGTTGACTGTTCTAAATTTATTATAAAAAATATTTGGGGCCACTTGAGGGCGCACGTGATCCGGGATTCCACGAATTTCTTCTCTCATGGATGTGTCGAAAAACACAGTAGAATCAGAAGTATCCAAGAAATGAGCACGATTGGAAACAAACGAAGAAGGATTAATATTCTGAGCCATGTAATCAAAATACAAGGACATAAAACGGGTCTGAGAATTGAGCTCGACAAGCCTTTCGAAGTTTTCAATCACCATCGGATTCAAGATGTCGCATCGGATTAGCAATCGATATGAGAGATCCCAGAATCGGTTTTTCAACGGTAAGACGCCCGCGAGCACTTCGAGACTCATCGTATGAGTCGACTGCATGCAACCTAAGGCAATACGCAAACAACGATACTGAATTCTTTCCAGCTTGATGAAATGAGTGTTCGCCGCGGATCGGAAGCAAAAGCATCCGTATTCCATCACGGACAATATCGTTGTTTGGTATAACCTGATCAGGTCTCCTGGGTGGGCACCCCACCATGATCCGGTTATTGTACGAAGAAAATTGATTCTCTGTTGGCATTTTTGTTTCAGATACCTAATGTGACATCCCCAGGTGCCTTTGGAGTCGAACCAGACCCCGAGATATTTAAATGTGAAGACCTGAGCTATGGTTTCACCCCCTAGTTGAAGCTGTAATTGTGCTGGTTCTCGCTTCCTTGAAAATACAACCAGCTCAGTTTTCTCCGTAGAGAACTCGATACCCATTTGAAGAGCCCATGTCGACAAGTTGTCGAGGGTATCTTGCAATGGTCCTTGGAGATCGGCAGCTTTGGGTCCTATAATGGACACAACGCTGTCGTCGGCAAGTTGTCTTAGCGTGCAAGATGTGTTGATACATTCATCAATGTTGTTCACGTAAAAGTTGTATAAAAGGGGGCTTAAGCATGAGCCCTGAGGAAGACCCATATAGCTGAATCGTATTGTCGACAATTCACCATGCGCGAAATACATGTATTTCTCGGACAACAGATTATACAAAAAGTTATTCAAAATTGGTGAAAGACCATGCTGATGCAACTTCTCAGATAGGATGTTTATGGAAACTGAATCAAAAGCCCCCTTGATGTCTAGGAAAACTGACGCCATTTGTTCTTTACGAGCAAATGCCATTTGAATTTCGGTTGAGAGCAACGCAAGACAATCGTTCGTTCCTTTGCCCCTGCGGAAGCCGAATTGTGTATCTGAAAGTAAGCCATTAGTCTCGACCCAATTGTCTAGACGAAACAGAATCATTTTTTCGAACAATTTCCGGATACAGGAAAGCATAGCAATCGGCCGATACGAAATTTTTCAACAAGTTGAATTTGATTTTGTCTAACCCCGGAGATTTATTGTTAAACGATAAAAGCGCAAGTGAGAACTCGACCATCGAAAAAGGTGTTTCGTTTCTGTTTGATGAAGCGACGCGCATGATTGTCTGTTCCGGAACAGAGTCAGGACATACTTTTTTAGCGAAATCGAATATCCAGCGGTTAGAATATTCCTCGCTTTCGTTTGTGGTGTTTTTGTTGCGCATTCGTCGGGCTGTGTTCCAAAGAGTGCTCATTGATGTTTCTCTCGATAATCCGTCTACGAATCGACGCCAATAACCGCTTTTCTTCGTTTTAATCAAGCTTTTCATTTTAGTGTCTAATGCCGCGTAGTTTCTGAAATTATCAGGTGTTCCGTTTTTCCTAAACTCGACAAATGATGAAGTTCTCTCCGCGTTTAATTCTGAGCACTCTTTGTCCCACCACGGGTTGGGGGGACGGATGTTAGTTTTCGCGCCGGGTACACGTTTCGTCTGAGCTTGAGTCGCGGTGTCGAGAATCAAGCCAGCCAAAAACGTGTACTCTTCCTCCGGAGGAAGTTCTTGTGTTGTTTCTAGATTCTCAGATATCAAATTTGCGTAGCATTTCCAATCAATGTTTCGTGTGAGGTCATACGAAACATTGATTGTTTCCGATGGTCTTAATCCGGTGGCGATTGAAATTACGATAGGCAGATGATCGCTACCGTGGGGATCAGGGATTACCTTCCACGTGCAACCCAACCGTAGCGATGTCGAGCAAAGGGATAAGTCCAGCGCACCTGGTCTTGCTGGTGGTGCAGGAATTCGTGTCATTTCCCCCGTATTCAAGATTGTCATATTGAAGTTGTCGCAGATATCATGGATCATAGTTGATCTGTTATCGTCGTGAAGACAGCCCCATCCCGTACCGTGTGAGTTAAAGTCTCCTAAAACCAACGTCGGTGCGGGAAGAAGCTCTATGATATCATTGAGCCGCCGATGCCCAACCGAGGCTCTTGGAGGAATGTAGATGGAAGCAATGCAAAGGTCCTTGCCTTTGATTGTAACATGACATGCGACAACTTCAATACCTGGTATCGAGGGGAGGTTAATGCGATAGAAAGAATAGCACTTTTTGATCCCCAAAAGTACTCCTCCATAGGAATCATCTCGATCCAGACGAATAATGTTAAAATCGTGGAAGTTTAAGGGTATTTCAGAAGTTAGCCAAGTTTCGCACAATGCAAATGCGTCACATTTCAGATTATTTACTAGAAATTTGAAAGGATCTATTTTTGGGATGATACTTCTACAATTCCACTGTATAACAGTGATTGTATCCGTGACCTCGGTGGGTGTCTTAGCCATCGAAGGATACGATCGCTGAAAGAAGGGGCCATTTTGCAGTCAACTGCTTCAAGAATGTTTTAACTGTAGGAATAAAAGCCATTATCAGGCTTTTAAGAGGTTCAGAAATATTGAAAGTAGACATGATCCAGTCCACAATATCAGAGAATTTAACAAACCCAGTATTTGGTAAATTTTCTGACTGATCTTTAGGGACTTTCGGGGGTTTTGAAGTCCCAGGAAGTGATGGAAATTCTTGCTCGGAATTTAATTTTCCAAGGCCTGGAGCTTTTTTCTCTGGTTTTTTGCCATCACTACCAGTTGTTGTAATTTTTCGGAACCCATCAGAGGACATCTTCGAACCCTTACTAGGGAGCTTTTGAGAAGATTTATTTCTTCTCTTTCTAATTGATGAGCTATGAGGGACAGCCGAAGATGTACCTTCGAGGGGGTCATCATATTCGCTCTCGTCAGTTGACAAGTAAGCGTAAGGATTTTCGGTAGGTGGCGTAGCACATTTCAACATTTCTGCAATAGAGCGTTTGGAATGTTGCTTGAGTTAACGCTTCATTTTATCCTTACGCAATTTGTACACGGGACAATCAGAGAGGTCATGCGGCCCCTCCTTACAGTAGAGACACTTTTCATTGTCTCCACTGCAGGAGTTATCCGCATGACTCCCTCCACACTTTATACACCGGGATTTATTGCAACAATGGGATGCTGTATGTCCCAATTGTTTGCAATTGGTGCAGTTCATGACCCGCGGCACAAAAAGACGAACAGGTAAACGGACTCGGTCCAGGAGGACGTAATTAGGCAAAGCCGAGCCAGCGAAAGTCACCCGATACGAGTCTGATGGGATATAGGACTTAGTCCCATCCTCAGCGGTCGATACTGAACGCAATTGCTTGCAGTCCAGTATCTTAACGTTCTTGAGTAGGGGGTTTTTAAAACCACCTGCCCCATGCTTAAGAACGTCCTCGCAAGTCAGACTCGGATCGGTGATCACGCCGTCTATCTCGACTTCGCGAGCTGGTACGTATACGCGATACTCCCGCGTGAAATGCTCACTTCGAACGATCTCATTAGCCTGTTTTGCACTGGCTAACAAGACCCTAAGCTTGTCCGGGCGTACTTTCTCAATTTTTTGTACAGTATTGTATCGCGAGGACAGGTCATTAGAAAGTCTTAGAAGGTTCAATTTTTTACCGTTGGCTTTGGTCCTGATGTAAACCGCATACGGTCCGGCCGGGAGTGCAAGCCCATCGGGATAGCTTCTAATGCGAGATTTATTGCCATCAGAAGCATCCATTTGATCATCTAGGGGAAGGTCAGGCAATTCTGTGCCTTTTGTCATGGCACGGAAATGTGTCCGTGCGGGTAAATATTAGGGGGCAATAAAAATCTAATGGTACTGAACAACAGGGAAAAGAAAAAAAATACTTAGCTTTAGCTCTCGAAGGGTGATCGGCCGACAAGGCCCGGTCCTAGGCAACCGGTGAATATTCCAGTTCAATAAAGTGCAAAAAACCTCTTTGAGGAAAAAGCACTTTGTTTTTAGTCTCTCACTACACTGTCCAATGAAACCAATCTTTTTATCACTATATATATTTATCACTGTTTCTAATGTACAACGATATATACGCAGCGCCCAGCGCTGGCGCTGGCTAACGGTACCACACGCTGTGCTGCTTTACACAAGCTCACAGTCGGCCTTGAGAACGGATTAATTAGAACTATCACTCGACCGCACTGATGCACACAATAGAATACGGAATGACCTTGATAACGGAATAAAACAATTCACCACGCGATTGGAGAAAGCAGAATTTACGTCCGATCGATCCGATAGTCACGGCACGAATGTATAAATATTCTTTGAAAAGTCTTATATTTGGGATACTTTTCAAACGGGTTTGACGATTGAATGCAAGAAAATAATGTTTGAAGTTGTTTCGTAATCCAAGCTGGCAACTAACGATTTATCGGTTTTTGTTGAATACCCTTATAAGGGTATTTCTAGAATAGATTGGATACCAATAAACGAAGTTTGAGCTCGTTTCGAAATTCAATATGTTCACGGCCGGTATATCGACATTTCTTGAAAATCCTTACTCATATTGTAAGGGTTTTCAAAGAAAATCAATAAACCCGAAATTTTCTGTTTTGGATTTCGGAACGACCTCAATCATCGTTTTTTGGTCCCTACACATCAAATCCGTTTTGTGTATATCCATACTGTAAGGGTTTTTAAAGAATACCAATAAACCTGAGGCCGCCATCTTGGATTTCGGAACGACTCCAAACATATCTTTCTTGCATCTACTCTTCACATCCGTTCCGAAATGATTGGTGGTTTTCACATTCATTACACAAAACTTATGTTACGAAGTAAGTTCCAAACAACGTATACTTTTTGTATTATACGAGCTACATACATTTACGAACCTGCGTTTAGTTCGTGTAAAATTTCATCTTAATGGTGAAAACAACTTCTTATTCTTGATTTCATATTATCGCATTTTGAGTCACAGGACTAATTCTACATCAAATGATCGTAAATTATATATCTAAGTTATATTGCCGGATTCCTAATTCACGTTTCCTGTGTTGTAAAAGACTTCACTGTAAAACGTTTGGTCTTCAGAGCCGTATTTCAAAGTGATTACATGTGCAAGGTGTGTGAGATCAAGTAGATAACTCAATTTAATGTTATAATGTTTGAATGCTACAGCTTTGGATATGAGAAAGACAAAGAGAACATTTTTATACTATGCTCAAATAGCCACACTGCTATTCACGGTGGATGCGGGATGGAAGCGACGCAACGAGTGTGCATTGACTGGAACTACCTGCATACAACTTTGTGAAACAACACTGCTTGTCATATAACCGAACATTTTCCATTTCTTTACAGCTAGCACTTACAGTCCATAGCAAACGCAAAAAGTTCGCATTCCAATCACCTAAGTTCGAAATCAGATTCTCTCCGCGGTAGTGTGTGGAGTTGCATAAAATCTTTTTTCTTGCCTTCGACTAATATGGAGATTGCATAAAATCTTTTTTCTTGCTTGCAAGTAATATCGCCTAAATGTATACTATCCCGGACCTGTTTTGGCTGTTCTATTTTTAGATTATGCTCGTGACGTGTCATTTCGGCAAAATCTACATCATATTAAGTTTTTAATGTGCTTTCACTGAGAGCAAAACTAGTTTTCAGTTCGATGTCACACAGCATTTTTTTTTGCTTTCGATTTTGATCTTTTAACCGTTAAAACGACCAAAACGATAGCGGATTAAGTAATCGATATATACAAACAGCACAGCATCAAATTGAGTTTTCTTTTTGATCTCACACTCTACTCGGGTAGCTATGAATGTTTATGAATCTTATGAGTATTTTTATTTGACTAATATTTGTGCATGTTATTTAAGAAGATCAATTTAGTCATTCGATTTATAACCAAAATTAATTTATAATTGATTTTCTCGCCTATCGCGAAATTGTTCATTCTTTGTTACAGATCAAAACATTTGGCATGATGACAGTACTTCACCTAACTAATTCCAACTATTATATATTCAAACAAAATCTTTCTTATATGAAATTTCAGCTAGCTTGCAAAATGTTCACTAGAAATATAAAGTTTTGCAAAGTGCATATCATATCAGTAAGTGAATTAAAATTTCGATATTGACTATCGCTATTCGGATGTGTGGAAACATGACGTCAGTTTAACTCGTATTTGCGTCAAACAGTTGTGTCTCTGACATTCCCCTCCCTCCTTTTTGCCTTTCTCATATAGAAAGGCTATGCAATCATTGTGGAAAACGACTTTTTCACCGAGACCCGGAGGGCCGAATGTTATATACCATTGGACTCAGCTCGACGAACTGAGTCTGTTTGTGTGACTGTATGTGTGTATGTGAGTGAGTGTGTGTGTGTATGTAACAAAATTGTGCACTCGATTTTCTCGGAGATGGCTGCACCGATTTTCACAAACTTAGGTTCAAATGAACGGTCTCTTAGTCTCATAGAGTGCTATTGAATTTTACCCGGATCGGACTTCCGGTTCGGGAGTATGTGAGTAAAATGTGCAAATAATGACGAAAAGGTGCACTCGATTTTCTCAGAGACCACTCAACCAATTTAGTTCAACTAGGATTTAAATTGTAGACCTTGTGGTCTCATAGGTTGCTATTGAATTTCACCTGGATCCGACTTCCGGTTCAAAAGATATGGGGTAATATGTGCAAAATTAACTAAAAACCTGCAATCGATTTTCTCAGAGACCGCTCTTTCAATTTTAATAAATTTAGATTCAAATGAAAGGTCTCACGGTGTCACACAAAATTCCTGAATTCCATCCGGATGTGACTTTCCGTTCCGGAGTTATAGGATAAAGTGTATTCGATATTGTACTTGAACTGGCGAAACTAAAACCGCAAATTTTTTTCCAAACTGGACTCAAAACTTCACAAATCGATTATCAGTAGGCAACTAAACAAACCGATTCCAGCTATCCGAGTTCCCGGTCTCCGGTTCCGGAAGTACGGAAAACAGTGGTCATTTATTTAAAAATTGATCTCACATACTTTTCTTAGCGATGGTTTGACCGATTTCCACAAACTTAGATTCAAATGAAAGGTCTTACGGTGTTATACGAAATTCCTGAATTTAATTTGGATCCGAATTCCGGTTCCAGAGTTATAATGTAAAGTGTGTTTGATATTGTACACCGTCACTTGAACCGGCGAAACAAAAACCGCAAAAATGTTTGTAAACAGGATTAAAAACTCCACAAATCGATAGCCATTATTAGTAGGCACATAAACAAACCGATTTCGGCTATCCTGGTTTCCGGTCTCCGGTTCCGGAACCACGGAAAATAGTGGTCATTTTTCTCAGTGATGGTTTGACCGATTTCCACAAGCTTTGATTCAAATAAAAGGTCTCAAGATGCCAAACAAAATTTCTGAATTTCATCTGGATGCGACCTCTGGTTTCGGAGTTATAGGGTAAAGTGTGTTAAATATTGTAAAAAACGGCGAAAAAAACCGTAAAAAATTTAAATCATCATTTGAAGTACGATGGCAAAATCCCATAAAATCATAAAAATTTGAATAAAAACTAGTAGAGTTTGCGCCTCATGTTAGTTGGTGGCCGTACGAACCGACTTCGATTATACCGGTTCTCGGGTTCCGGTGCTGGAAGTGCATATAATATTGAACCCACTTCGTTTTCAAATCTCTGTTTCATTCTGTACGTTATAAGAGTTAATGCACAGTATTATATATATGAGTAAGACATTACACCACTAGATGAATTGAAACAGGTTTTTTATTAGTGTTAATTTTGAAATGTAGAAGTTGTCTAAAAAACTCCAGAGTTATTACATGATTGAATGACAAGAGAGTAATATGAGAAGGGCATTATAACACCACTAGGTGGGATTAAATCAGGTCTTTTTTATTTTATTTTCAACTACTTCAAGTGGTCAACATTTTTGCATTTTTTTCTTTGTTTGTCAGCCTGATTTCTGGAAACTTTTTCTTAGACATAATATGTAAGAAACAAGTGCTTGCTAAGGATTTTCTCCTGTTTAGGCTTAAGTCGAATTTGTCTTTCCATCAGTGCAAAACAAAGATTTGAAATAATAAAGACGGGTGAAAATTTTCTTCTAAATCGAAGCAAGCCGTTTCTGATTTTGCCACCTTTTCGATTGTTAATTTCTGGAATTACTTGCACGTATTATTTTTACTCGAATTAATTGAGAACATCATTGTGCGCCTCTCTAGTTCATCCGGAAATTCAAACGTTTATTGCAATTTTTCTGGTATTCTACAATGTAGACAAAATAATGCGCTATTTGTCGGTTAGAGAACATCTTTGCGCCACTACGAAATGGATTTGCTTAGTCCTTGATTGCCGCCGTGGGGTAGTAAAACTCGAAGTGCTAAATAATTAATTACCGGATGCCAAAGTGCGACTGCAAGAATGACGAGATGGGCCTGCTTTACGAGCTGGTCGGTGTTATGCGGAAAACGCGAGCGGCATTAAGATCAGTCTTTGTTTATGGGAATCCTTTAGGATGCCTTTGGGAATATAATGTGGGTGAACTGTTCACCTTCCGCCTGGTCGGTTGCTTATTCGTGGTATCGTGGAAGGAGGGAATTTCGTTGTTAGGTGAATGCTTCTTATTTGTTTGGATTGAACGAATGAAGCTCAGAAGATTACAGCACCATTTGCTAGTACTCAAGCTTTACTGTTTTACTTAAAAAACCGTATTTGCTCAATATAGTATTGAATTGCTGTCGTTTTCCGAGTGCTATTTCCGGAGCCTAAAGTGCTGACCTATGTGCCAAGGCATTTCACCCAAAGAAGAAACTACTGCACCGGAACGAGATAGAAAATCCATATCAGAATATGCTATTTCAGCATAGTCGTAAAAAGATTCACTCCGAAATGAAGAATCGTTCATTCGGTGTTCCTTGGGACAGACTTTCATAGGCAGCACGTAATAGCGAAGGACAACGGCTATATGAGGCGAAAGCCCTGTAGATGAGGAAGGAAAACCTAATAAAAATGAATAATAGCCCCATATATCTGGAAACGATTTCATTTCCCAACCACAACCACATATATTCTCCTAAGGTCGTATTCCGTCGGTTGAACAGAACAGACTCCATTTCACCTTGATTTCCGGGGGCTAGGTTGCGTCTGCGAGTGTGTCTGTTTGATGGCCTCAACCACTTCCTTCCTGTGAGCGAGTGTTACTCCAACCGTAAGTGATCTTCCTGATTTGGTTGGCCTGAGGCCATTATGTGGACAGACAATTTGGTTGCCTGCTGTCCAAGAATAACTGATTTCCGCGTTGCCTTGAATGTTGTGTTTAGACAACCAAAAAGAAACTTTCCGGTTGATATGAACAATAATATTAGTTGAATGGAAAAGCACTGAAATAAGATTTGTTTTACTGAGGGTTTTCAGAACTCAGTTTTTGAACTAAAAATGACATGTCAACGTTTATAACATATACTTGTAGTGAAACGGCATATAAAATAAGACCGTAAAATATTTCTGATGATTACTTGATAAATCTCAACTATTTCTATCATTCATTATAACCAGCGCATATAGAAAATAGGTTTCTACTTCTTGGACATAAATTTACGACCGTGATTAGACGGTCAACTTTGCTTCTCGAGTCTAATAATTAATTAACCTTCTTCGCAATGGAAACAAGACACCATAAAAATTAACGTTTTGGATTTTACCATTCTGACTACATCTGACGGACAACTGTTCTCTATCACTTTAGATGAAACCCGGAGTATCCCACTTACTGTTGGTTGAATTTTGATAAATGTATGAAATATGAGTGCATTCTTAACTCCAGTTTATACATCTCACTCACAGCGTTTCTAAGCTGGTTATTTTTGAGTACCCAGGGTTCGATTTGCGAGTTTGTAGTCCAGGTGTGTTGTGAGTACTTTCGAATACAACAATTCTTCATTATACCATTAAAAATGTCAATAATCAAAAGCTATGTCACCTATATCAAAGGGCCTTACTATTCCATTCACGCAGCCACTTCAAGCCTCGCAGCATGGCATTTCCCATAATATTGCTCAAGTGGAATGGAACCCATTTGACAGTCATTAGAACACAGGCAATCGAATAAAGCTATCGAAGCACTTTGGGGAAACAGGTTTATTGACACTTGCAGTAACCCTTCCATCCTTCATAGCAACACACATACATGTGCTACATCCTGAATGAGTGAAAACTATTATGGTAAGCTAAAATTTATGTGTTCATAATTTATCATCATAAATTTAAAACGGAAGTCTCCACCTACGAAAACTTCAGCTGTATTGCTGTCTATATTTTCTAAAGCTAAGCAGCCTGATGTCTGCAGCGAGCCGTGTCAGGTGCCAAGTGATTTGTGTTAAAACCTAGACGAAGCAGGAATAGTTTTGTCTTATAAATGCGAATAAAGTAGGGGCAGGGAGATATGCTCCGAAATAAGTGCTACTTGGTGTAAGCTGTAAGGTAAGACCAACACATAATAACAAGAATCCTAGCACGAAATAGCAATTCAACAGAATAATACTGGAGGACTGGATTATTTTGGTATGCGGATGAGGAGCGATTGATAAATCTATTTTTGGATCCAGGAACGTGGCTGTGTTCATATTCAAAAATTTCAATAGTAAAAACGCTGTATGTCAAAAAGTAGTTTTTTATTTAATCCGTATATAGTCTCAAAATGAAAGCATTAAGTCTCTGGGAGCCTTAATTAAAATCTTCAGATAGATTCAAAAGTTTGTTTCTTTTGTTTCTTTGTTATTATTTCATTCTGACGTAAGTCACCGCGAACTAAGTTCAACTTCAATCAGCACCCAATGAGAGTAAAAGCTGGAAAGAAGAATGATGAATTAAATTTAGCCCTATCCGAAGAAAATCGTTTCGTCGATCGAACTTCTCTGGATGTTGTGAAAACAGTGTGCAATCTTAGCACGCACGGGGCGGTGCTTGATGTTCACAACGCACAATTTTCGAACGGTGCGGAACATCTTTGTCAGGGAAGAATACAAGTCATACAAAGCCATAGGCGCCATAGGTGTATGTATTTTTGCATGCACTTTCCTCAAATCGTGGTAACTCGGAATTTGTAAGTTTAAAAAAATTATACAACAATTATACAATTATAAAAACCAAGTGAAGTGATTATTAGCCTTATTATCGGTATCACTTGTCGGTGAATATCAAGTTAGTTAATGTAGGCTTTTATTGCTTTGGAAGAAAAGTAATTACTTAGATGAGCTTGTTATGATTATATCAAATTATATAATCAAATCATCAAAATTTTGTTGGAAAAAATGTATTTTTTTTTTCACTACACTACGTGATACGTTGATAGGTGTGTTAGTTGTCTGATGAACATGTTTGGAAATATGGTATCGGTCGTGAGTCGGCTAGGATTTAGATCATTGTTCAATGTCAAAGTCCTGGCATTACATTCCTTTTTGTGGAATTTGGCCTTTCTGTAGGTACAAGTCCTGTCTCTGTGCGTAACTTTATCCGAAAAATCATCTTTTCTGTGAGTTTCTCAATCATTCGGCTTGTCCTATATATGTTTCCACTCAGTCATTGCAAGAACTAAAACCTGTTTTAATGATGCCTTTTTATGTATAACATGTATTGGTATGCGGATGAGGAGCTCTTTTTTCTCTTCGATTTTTGAAAGAAACCAAGGCATTGTTTGCGCATGAACTAGTATAACATACAGAACGAAACAATACTTTGCTCATGTAGGTTATTCTTAGGAAAACGAAGTGGGTTCACTATTATATGCACTTCTGGCACCGGAATCCGAGAACCGGTACAATCGAAGTCAGCTCGTACGGCACCAACTAACATGACGTACAAATTCTACTAGTTTTTATTCAAATTTTTAAGATTTTGTACAATTTTACCATCGCACTCTCAATGACGATTTAAATGTTTGTTGTATCCGAAAATATGCAGTAATTTTTGGTAGACCTCTCATTCCAGCCTAAGATTGGGAATAAGGGTTTTGAGCCCAGTTTACAACATTTTTTACGGTTTTGTTCCGCCAGTTTAAGTGACGGAGTACAATATTCAACACACTTAACCCTATAACCTCTGAACCGGAAGTTGGATCCGGATGAAATTCAGGAATTCCGTATGGGACCGTGAGACCTTTCATTTGAATTTTAGTTTGGGGAAATCGGTCGAAACATCCCTGAGAAAAATGAGTGAGATCCATTTTGGAATATATAACCGCTATTTCCGGTACTTCCGGAACCGGAGTCCGGGAACCAGGATAGCTGGAATCGGTTTGTTCAATTGCCTACTGATAATGACCATCGATTGGTGTAGTTTTGAAAAGAGTTTAAAAAAATTTTTACGTTTTTTGTTTCGCCGGTGACTGTGTACAATATTCAAAAAAAAACATTTAACCCTATAACTACGGAACCGGAAGTCGGATCCGGATGAAATTCAGGAATTGAGTATGGAACCGTGAGACCTTTCCTTGAATCTAAGTTTGTGGAAATCGATCAAACCATCCCTGAGAAAAGTGAGTAAGATCCATTTTGGTATATATGACCACTATTTCCGGTGCTTCCGGAACCGGATACCGAGAACCAGGATAGCCGACTATTAATTTCTGTAGTTTTGAGACCAGTTTTGAAAATTTTTTTACGTCGGTTTAAGTGACGGTGTACAATATTGAACACACTTTACCCTATAACTCCAGAACCGGAAGTCGGATCCAGAAGAAATTCAAGAATTCCGTATGGGACAGTGAGACCTTTTATTTAAATCTAAGTTTGTGGAAATCGGTCAAACCATCCATGAGAAAAGTGAGTGAGATCCTTTTTGGTATATATGACCACTATTTCTGGTGCTTCCGGAACCGGATATCGGGAACCAGGATAGCCGACTATCGATTTCTGTAGTTTTGAAACCAATCTAAAATTTTTTTCTGTTTCGCCGGTTTAAGTGACACACAGACATTTTCTTAATTCGTCGAACTAAGTCAAATGGTATATGCCATTCGGCTTATCGGGCCTCGGTTCAAAAGTCGGTTTTTGCAGTGTTTGTATAGCCTTTCTATATGAGAAAGGCAAAACTAAAATTAAGAAAAAAACTTCTTCATTTTTCAAAAGGCACGGATGGGATGGCCATCAATCTGTAGGTTTTAATAAGAGCTTTAATATAAAAATTATCAAAATAAAATCGAAACCCGGATTTATTTTAAATTTAAACTTATTGGTTCATTTTGAAATAATTGAAAAAAAAAACAATTTTTTTTAGTGTATATTTTTTTAGAGTGCCCTATTGATTCCCTACATCTTCTTCTTGGACGTCATTTTTGTACGATTAACGATTTCCGAATTACAACGAGAAGAACTTGATCATTTGCATGCACCCGTTAACTGTTTTAGCTGTAACTTCTTCATTTTTCAAAAGGCACGGATGGGATAGCCATCAATCGGTAGGTTTTGATAACAGCTTTAGAATAAAAATTATCAAAAAAAAAAATTAAAACTCTGATTTTTTTATTTAACTTTTTCGGATTATTTTGTAATTATTGAGAAAAAAAATCAAAGATTTTTTTCAGTGTATATTTTCATAGAGTGCCCATTCGATTCCTTACATTTTTGTACAATCAACGGTTTCCGAGTTACAACGATTTGAAAAAGGCAATTTTTGTGAAATGCAAAAATACATACGCTCTTTTTAAAAAATCAGTCGTGAGTCGGATTGAACTCTCCATTGGTTGAAAACTTATGGTTTGCCATACTGAAGCCATGTGCAAAGTTTCATCCAAATCGGAGAAGGTTGATTCTGATTTTGTCACTTTTTCATCTACTCATTCCTGGAACTGCTCAGCTGCTGAATTTGCTGGTTGAGATTCCCCCATCCAGGTGGAGGAAAATAAGGGAAGCTTGGTAGTGATTGACCATTGCCTTGTTGATTTCCGTTTGGATTTGGAAGCGGGGGAAAGTTCACTTCACTTGTGTCAATCGGTTTCGATTTCTTCTTCGGCTGTTTCTTCTCCATCGCTGCTTTGCGGATTTTCAAGAATTCTGTTCTCTCCGGACACTCTTTACTAGTTGCATGGTGACTTCCTTCACAGTTTGCACACTTAATAACTGTTTCTTCCATTGGTTCACATTCATCCGAAAGGGGTTTGCCTGCGCAGTTTGGAAAACGTCTTTGGATGTGACAGTTCCGTGCGCCGTGACCATATTTGAGGCAGTTTGTGCACTGTGTTACCTCACGGTGGATGGGTTTGTAGCGTTCTCACTCGACTATGATGTGCTTTGATGTTCTTCAATTCGTTCAACGTTTTAGAACCTCTTTCAAGATGTACCAGGTAGAGCTGATCCCGGTATTTCACATTTTAGTTATGCCGTTTGATCTTGTACACTTCCAATGGCTTCAATTTCTTATCTACCAGTTCCTTCTGAAGCTCTTCCATAAGCAAATCCGTTAGGCTATGAAGAATTACCTTGAATGTTTTACTCCAGTTTACTGAAGTAATCCAGCTTCATCTTCTTCACGTAGTTCTCTACTGTATTGTAGTGCAGTCGAGATGGTACGATGATTTTGTATCCATTTGCACACATACGGATTGTTGGTTGTAAACCATGGCTGATCTAGCTGTTGATGTCCGCACGAAGGGTAGCAGGAAATCCCTATATGTAGAAAGGCGGTAGTTTCTCCTTATTTTCAATTTCCGAACTTGTTTTTACATAACTGGCGTTTGTTTGCAGCCGCCTCGTCTCCGCCGGCATCTGGATCATGCTGACGTTTGCCAGCACCTGAGCCCGCTTTTTATATTACGTGGGATAACGACGAACTAGCGAGTAACACGTGAAAACTTTCTAATAACTTAATAACACATCCGAAAAATGCGTCTTGACTCGGAGAGAGCTAAACACGGAATGCTGAAACGTTAGCTATAATTTCGCTTTTGTATCGATTGACCAATCAGAGCGATGCTTTCCCTTTGATATATCACTTACTCCTTCAAAACTGTCGTCTATGACAGGGAAACCCGGTATGCTGGAAATTTTTGCAGACAAAATAGGAAATATTTCCAATCAAATGATAAAATAATACTAATGATTGTTACAAAATAGACTGAGCTGTGAGTGTTTAAATCCTGACCACATTTCTACGTGTATTTTTCCTTGAGTTTCTGATTTGCACCCCTATATAGAAATTAAAGATGTGTTCCACATCAAAAACGGCTGGTTGGGGATACGCTTGTTTCAGTTTCAGTTATATTATAGATTTCCCATGTACAACATCCAGCTGTTGAATTTGGTTCAATTTGAAGCTGAACGATGTGAATAAGTGCATTTTTAAAAATGTAAATTCCAAATTCCATTGACTTAGGCACATATGTTGAATCAGTTGCAATAAAAAATTGAATCCAAATATAGCGACATCTTTCGTGATATTAAAAACTAATTTGTCCAATGTTTAGCGATCATTCGTGACAAAAGAAGCCCCAAAGATGACATGGGACAAAGATCCTAGTAACTCTAATCTACTGCATAGAATTATCCATTGGATTCCAGTATGATATATCCTTTAAATATTCAATGTTTTGTTGAGTCTTTACTTTCGTTGTAGCCGGAATCTGATTTTCTGAAGAGTAAATAGAGTGCAAATATTTAAAATAGCTGATGAATAAGAGAAAGATTATTTTTACTTTAGATTTTGGAAAGCAATCTAAGTGTGTAGGCTCTAACATACCACAACTTGTTTGTGAAACCAGCAGCTTATACTCTTAAGTGCCCTCCTGATAACAAAATATCAAACTTCTACACTAGAAATGCTACAGAAAAAAGATCGATAGTTATGTACAGTTGTAAATATCAATTAGGAGTACTGGTGCTAAAGAATACCTTTTGACAATTTCAATCACGATATTTTCACTCAACTAGCTTGGCAACCTTATTTATTTCTAAACAGCCCCGGGTTGAAGGTTGTAAGAAGAAAGCGCTTAACTCGCAAACTAGTTGCCGTAGGTTCAATACCTGTTTGTAGACTGGCATCAAGAAAAGTTTTAGAGTGAAAATCGGATAATAATATTGTCTAAGGGGCTGTCCATAAAAGACGTCACGGTTTTTTGCCGGTTTTTGACTCACCACCCCCAACCTCCCCTTGTCACATGTCACGAATTCAAAATAAATAAAATTTATCCCAATACATACTCAAAATGTATGACAAACCATACAAATATGAGGGAGAGATCGATTTATTACATTTATTACACCATCGAAATTATTTTATTAATATTAATTATATAATTTCACAAAAATTTTTGATTGGAATTGATGAAACATTCAAATCATCTCTTTTAATAATTTTAATTATTTATTTTTTATTTTAATATTACTTCTTCAGGTAGAGAATAATATTTCCTTAGTGTAGCATACAGGGCTGAGAAAATAAAAATTAAAACTTTATCAAATCGAGATCACTGCCGAGAAAGATCGCTTGTGATCTTTCCGAATAGAGATCACTTCTGATCTGGTCTTTTCAAGATCAGTTGATCAGTGATCTTTAAATCACATCAATCAAAATCGGTACTGATCTTTCCTCACACAAAATCGGTAGTGATTTTGAGCTAAATTGATTCTTGATTCATGTAAATTCAATCATTGGATGATTCGATAAGCTTTGATGTTGGTGGAGGAAAATCACATATGATCAAGATAAGACATGACATGATCTACGTCTGAAATCGTTGATCCCCCGCTGAGGGATGTGAAAATTAGTAACAACAGAAATCCTACAGGAATTTATAACTAAGGATAATGCATGTCAATGAGACTTTTCCAAAATCATGGAACATTGTCAATTTTGTATCTCTGGGAAATTTCGATTTCACAACTGTTGTTTCAGTCGCAATAAAATTAACACTAGATTAAGATAAATAAATTGTAGATGAAAGTTTCATGAAAATAATAATAATTTGGATGATAATCACATTGATATTGTTAATTAGTTTAAAAAAATATTTCACACCACATAGTGATTAGAGCGACAAAAGACTTTGTTTTACTTCCAGCTGGTTGAGGCTGATGATGATGCTTAAGATGATGCATGAATTTAATTTATTGAAGTAACAGGAGCACAGGGTTTGAGCACACAGAAGGCGCAACGTTTGAAAGGTGCGTTTGAATTGCCGTAGCAAAACCTGCACTCCTCCCGGGTAGATGTAAAAAGTAAACAAAAATCAAAATAATAACAAATTTTACCATCATATCTTGTCTTGATGTTCCTGTGCTTCATAGCAACACTTCATATTTTCTTCATAGTTCATAGCAATACTTCATTTTTTTTGATATTTCACTGTAGGAATCTTCTTGATAGCATCAAGATTTGTTATTACATCTTATTTCGTTATTGATAAGGCATACTAATTTCATTAAGTACAATTGATCCAGTGATTCCTTTTGCAAATGGAATACAATTGAATTGAATTCAAATGAAAAAGATGGTATTTGCCGAATGAATTTTAAATACATCAAGAAGCATGAAATTTTGATGCGACCGACCAAACAAACTTTTTGAAATTCTTTCATTCTTTGTGTAGTTTATACTTCGCATCGGCTTACTACCTATCATTAGATTTCGAAAGTTAAAAAAACTCATAATTCCAAGCGATTGGTGCACCCAAACTCATATACATTGACTAAAATTATCAGTGCATAACTTAAGTTAAACCGTTTAAAGGCTTTTTTTTACTCATATTAGGCAAAATTTATTAATTTACTCGCCCCTCCGTGCACTTTTGCTGATCACAACATAAATGATTTCCTGCATCATTCATTTCTGAATTTACAAGAAGAAGCTGCGCATCAGCAGCACCTATTAAATACACGTTTTCCTATAGAATGTAAACCTTTATTTTGGAGATTTTTTCAGGAAGTAGAGCAAAGCAGTAATATAATTAGGTATTTCAAAAATGTGCTCATTGAAAATATTGGACGTCACATTCCAACAACCCTCCCCCCTTCCCCCTGTCACAAAAGGTCACGTTTTGTGAAACACCCCCCTCCCCCTTGCGGCGTGACGTCTTTCATGAACAGCTCCTAAGTATTTATTCTGTTTCGTCGTAAATACGACTAACTTTAGTAGGAAGCGCCTTTTCAATTTTTTTCCTGCACAAGAATGGGTACTGTATTGAGTCCAACAAAATAATTTTTGATCCATCCACCATCGCACAGTAGGGAAAAACGATCAAAAACGCAACTTTGCCCAATAATTTTATAAAAACATGAGCAAATATTTTCAAAATTAGTATTTCTTATGCAAATTTTTCTGTAGAATCGATTTATGATAATTAGAAGATCTGCAAAATTCACTATCATGCCCGTTTTACTCCAATTCCTCTTTTTTCTGACTTTATTTTGAAAACTAACTGTGAAACTCAGGAAAAAATTCAATTCCACCAATCGGATAGTATTCCAGACATGCTCATAAGTTAGATAAATGGATTGTTTTTAATCAGATTGACCGCAAACAACTGTATTCTGTTTCACCCCCAGTTACCTTCTTCATCAAAACATCTGTGATCCAATTAAACACAATGTGAATGACAGTACTAGCCTGTTTAACCCGTTTTACCCCAATTTATATCATAAGTCGTATTTCTGGTTAAACTCTCTCTCGCATACCGAAAGCAGGCTGATTGCGGTTGATGAAAATCGATTGATACTACAAAGAAAGACCTGAAAATTGGATTACAAGTGAATTCAATGTGGATCAAAATCTTAAGACTCAGTTAAAGGATAAATTGGGGTAAAACGGTATAACAAGATTCGTGCGAATCTCCTTCTTTTTTACTTCTTTTTTTCCATTCTCATTAATCGTTACAATTATGGAAATGAAATGAAAAGAAATGAAACCTTGCTCAATTCACTCAATATATCAACTTATGAGAACGATTTTATATATTCAGAAGTGTAAAGGTCATCCAGTAATCTCTCCGACATTACCCACCCACTTTGTTGCCTAGAAAATTTTGTGTTCGTTTCTTGCAATGATAACACCTCGGAACTACTAAATAATCCGTGTCCGATTTTTGTACTCAAAACGTTAATTTGTTGGAATAATATGAGTATTTATTCGGTTTACAAAAATTGCACTCACATAATTTTAACATGAAGAAGGTCCATTTATCGAAAAATATTTCGTAAATGGGTTTGGTTGGTGAATTGGAAGGAGAGAAGATTTAACAAAAATCGAAATATTATCATTACTAATGAGCATAATATCTTACATCGGCGCAATCAAAATTATGTATATGATAGAAATTATAATAAGTATGGAGACGCACAGGGCTAGTATGAACATGAGGACTATCGTCAATATCATTCACATAAAAGTTGTGAAAGAGGCTACTCGATCTTGATCCTTGCGGAAGACTCATGTAGCTGATTCCCAATGTCGACAAGTCGTCATGCAAAAAAATGCATACGCTTTTTCAGACAACACGTTGTTTATTATGTTGTTCCTTCAAAACATTACCAGTAGATAAACGTATGCCAAAAGTCTTGCATCCAAGGCAAATTCAACCCGAGCTTCAGTATAGCACTTTTAGAGTAGGAAGCCGTTGCAGACGATACTTCCTGATTTAGTCAGACATCAGCTCTTTTCTTACGTCTGCCTCCTGTCCTTATTCTTTAAAATAAATTATGTGCAATAATTAAACTTAATTATAAGAAAGCGTGAGCATTAAGAGCCATTCTAGAGCAATAAGAAACATGCGGCGATAAATTGAATGAAATCTGCTAAACTATTGTTACAGTAGTTTTGGTGAAAGTTTTTTCTGTCTGTTCAGGAAAGCTCTTCTTCTGGGTGTAGTGAACTCACAACAAATTGGGCTCAAATTTTGGTTTCAAACTATGGGTGATAAAAAGGAAATTGTTCGACCAAGTCTTCTACAAATTTGAAAAAAATAATTTTGCTCGCCTTTGCCCATCCCTGCGAAATAACGATTTCATGCCCTATGCAAAGAAACCATAAATCACAATTAAACTACTGGCATTCGGGTGTGTGTCGAGTTGGGAAACCTAGAAGGATACAGCTTAGCTGATTGTAAGCCAAACGAATATAAACTAAGAACGGAGAGAGGTAACAAAAATGTCAACCACTGTCCTTGAAACGCGAACTGGTCGTCTGTTGTTATCCATTCAAAACGGGCAGACACGCAAACAGAACAAGGGTTTCCATTAGTCCGACTAGACAGAAACAAGCGGCCATGACAACGACCCTTGTAGTAAGGACTGAAGCATAGTAAAAACTGAGGCTCATCATCTTTCGCGCGATCATTGTTGTCAGCCGCATTAGCCGGTCGGCTGTTTGTTGTCTGATGGGAATAGTGAACACGGCAGTAGTTCATAAATATGATTGTGAGATCTGCCAAAAATGTCGTCTTGCCTCAGAATGAACTGAACCATACCAAAACATGAGCCAGACACTCGCCCATCGTCGTCCCCGTCGGACTGTCATCTCAAACTGTCACCCATCTCAAACTCCGACATGTTCCGGACTGATTTTCCATTTGCCGGAGGGTGGGCAGTTGGCTGTTTACAGAGGTCCTTCACTATATAAACTTACTCATCGTCATCAACTGATGGCCTACAATGTAGAGCTACAACTGCCGCTACTGATCCGGGTTGGTGGGTTGTGGACTGTGTGCCTACACAGGAAATGCTAAGGAGAAATCACAAGACGATTGGTGAGGTGGGTGAGGGGGGTGGAATAAATATCGCTTCAACATTATGCTACACCACTCGACTAGACACAGTGACGTTATTTATGATTATGTCATGCTTGTTTATAACTTTCGGTGTTCCATTACGTGCTCAACGATGCAATTTGATGAATGTGGTTCCGTGTGTTACGGGATGCCGCGCGCCGACCGTCGTCTAGGGTGCATGTTGAAGCGCAGGTCAGGGAAAACCCGCCTTGTCGAGTACCGGCATGTGGTTGACTGAGATTTGCCTTCGTTTCGGGAGTAGACAGTTGGCAATGCGATGTAACGACAGAGCAGATTCTCGCTTCTCGTGCAGAGTTTCACACGATTTACAAGCCTCGAAAAATGCATACAATGGGCGAAATTGGAACGGTGATGTTTACTCAAACTGTTCGCTGTCCAAACTTTGGATTCGAACCTGTGAATAGTTATGTTATGGAGAGTTAGTTACAAACAAAACAACGGGGATGACTCAGATCGAACCGCATAGAGGGAAGAATGATCTAATGAAAATGTCGTCAACACACTGTTGTTGACAGTGATTCTTGTGGTTCGTGTATTGAGCGAAATTCCTTGAGCCGATATTCCAAGGGATATTCCAATTCTGATGTTGTCTATCAGTCTGATAGCATATTCCTTCCCACAACTAACTTTGTCTAACGCCTTCAATTCCGTTTATATATCCACTTCACAATTGTAATTGATAGTTTCCCCAAATTGGGATATACAGTGCAGAACAAAGAAAGTGTAACGAAATCGTCGTACCGAAACAGCAAATATTTTATTTAACGCAAGAATACACCGTATGAATTTGTACATGCTAACACCAAGTGTATTTGCTGGAGATCGATTGCTTACTAAAACTAGATGAATCGGTTATAATCTATTATCTCTCCCTTGCTATACGTTCGTTATTGATCTCATACCACTATTATCATCTAATCAGTGTAGGTGATTAAACTAGAGATGTTCCATTTTTTTTTTCTTAATCGATAAGCGTATAACAGTTCCAACTGCCTGAATTTAATTCTTAGCTACATATACTAACAATTTTAATCTAGCTCAATAAACTGGAACATTACCGGCCCCCTTGAACTAGCTTCAACAACACAACAATAATGTTAACTTAAATAGGCTGGTGAAATAATAATAAAGTGAATAGTAATAATAAAGTTCTAATGACTAAGATTTATCCTCTTCTTTACTCATTAGTTCATCATCAGATGGTAAAGGACATATTCTGCATACTGGCCGTATGTATATTCCGTTTGCGGTCCGTACAGTCACTACACGGACTATTCCCTCTGCACCGGGATGAAGCTCGATGATTCTGGCCAAAGGCCAACGGAGAGGTGGGAGATTGTCTTCTCGTAGTACCACGATGCTCCCAACGCGAATCGTTCTGGGTTGTAGATGCTTGCAAGATGTTTGTAACTCGGAGAGATATTCCCTGCTCCATCTTTGCCAATAGCTTTGGAACATTTGCTGTCGCTGTTGGTAGTGGGTTAGACGGTTTGTAGGAATATTTAGAAGATCGCGTTCTGGTAAAGCTTTCATGTGAGTGCCGATCAAAAAATGGGCAGGTGTAAGTGCGTCGAGGTCAGTGGGATCATCAGATAGTGGAACTAGCGGACGAGAATTTAGTGCGGCTGTTATTTGAACCAGCAGTGTGGCGAAATCCTCATGAGATAGTTTATGATTTCCAATTTCCTTTTTTAGAGAGCTTTTCACTGACCGAACTGCTGCCTCCCATAACCCGCCGAAATTCGGAGACCTTGGAGGTATAAAATGCCATGAAATTCCCTGTTGGGACAACTGAGTTCCAATAGTCTTCATACTCGCTTCGTCGTTTAGTATGCGGTAGAGTTGGTTTAGTTCATGCTTTGCACCGGCAAAATTTTTAGCATTGTCAGAATGCACTTCACAGGGAACTCCATGATACCCGATGAAGCGTCGGAATGCGGACATAAATCCAACGGTGGATAAATCAGTTACGATTTCCAGATGCATAGCTTTGGTGGCGAAACAAACGAAAATGGCGATGTATGCTTTGGGAGCCGCAGCACGACGATGTGCAGCCTTCAAGTAAAAGGGTCCGCAGTAATCTACGCCTACAATAGAAAAAGGTCTACTTGGATGAACACGAGGATACGGTAACTGGCCAGTTGGCTGTTGAATAGGTACAGGGTTACAGCGGAAACAATGATGGCATTTTCTTAGTACCGAATTGACCACACGTTTCCCATGTATGGGCCAGAATTCTTGTCTCATCAACGCTAATGTCAACTGACGCCCACCGTGAACCGATTGACGATGATAATAATCCACAAGCAATTGGGTGAAAGGATGTACACTTGGAAGTATCGCTGGATGCTTGCTGGTGTATTTCTGTGCAGAATTGTGTAGACGACCGCCTACTCGAACAATACCATTTTCATCCAAAATAGGACGGAGAAGTCTGAGAGCAGATCCTCTATGAACATATCCAGGTTTCTGTAAGTGTTTAAGCTCCTTTTCAAAACATTCCGCTTGCACCAGTTTTATTAGAGCTAATTTCGCTGTTGAGATTTCTTCGACAGTGAGAAACGGGGAACGATTTCGTTCTTCTGCGGAGCGACAATTTCGAAAAAATCGCAGGCAATATGCAACAATACGTAAAAGTGACTCAAGCGAGGATCGCAGTGTGAACAATTCGTTGGGTTCCGAAACAGTTGTCGCGTTGTGCACCAGTCTTCTTGTCTCTAAATCTTCATCTGTAAAGGTCATATGCTGTGGAGCACAATGATGGTTTTCATCAAAAGTAATCAGCCACGAAGGCCCTCTTTTCCAAAGCTGGCTGTTGAGAAATTCTTCAACAAGCATTCCTCGAGAGATCAAATCAGCAGGGTTTTCCTTTCCAGCAATATGCAGCCAGCTCTGGCCATGGGTGAGTGTCTGAATAACCGAAACCCGATTAGCCACAAAGGTTTTCCATGTATTAGGGGGAGACTTTAACCAGTGCAGCACAATAGTAGAGTCAGACCAGAAGGTGCAATGACATTGAAGTAAACTTAGAGCCTTGGCTACTTTAGTGTATAAACAAGCTGCTTCCTTGGCTGCACATAACTCAAGCCGAGGTAGTGTCAATCTTTTCAACGGAGCGACACGCGACTTCGAGGTTAATAATTCTAAACGCACATTTCCTATTTTATCTATCGTTCGTACATATAGACACGCTCCATATGCAAGCTCGGAAGCATCAGCGAAACAATGCAGCTGTAAATCAACCCAACCGGAAATGAAGGCGAATCTACTGATGCGTAGCTTCGATAAGTTACTCAACTGATTGTGAAAACTAATCCATTTGGCTTCCAATAATTGCGGTACTGGGTCATCCCAACCGGATTGGAGAAGAGCGAGCTCCTGCATAATAATCTTAGCTGTGACCACAATAGGTGAAATCAGTCCAAGAGGATCAAACAATTTCGCAATTGTGGAAAGAATACGCCTCCTCGACCACATCTCGATATTTTCTGCAAAATTATAATTAAAACGAAGCTTATCTGTACAGGGATCCCAGGTTATTCCTAAAGTCTTCACTTCCTCGTCAGGGCTGAGCTCGAATGTAATTGAAAGATTAGAGCCAAGCTGATCCGCTGGTAAACCGATTAAAACCTCGGAGTGATTTGAGCACCATTTTCTTAGCTTGAAACCGCCTTTGATCATGAGATTCGATAATTCATCTCGCAGCTTTCTTGCTTCCTGTATAGTTGAAGCACCACCGATATAATCATCGATGTAAAAATCATGGACTATTGCTTCACTTGCTTGGGGGTGGTTGGCACCCTCATCTACAGCAAGTTGATGTAGCGCTCTTATTGCTAAAAAGGACGAGGGTGTCAACCCATACGTAACCGTTAACAGTTCGTAAATTCCAACCGGCTCTTTATCCGAAAATCTCCAAAAGATTCTTTGCAAAGATGTATCCTCCTGATGCAAACGAACCTGTCTATACATTTTTTCTACATCTCCGACGAGGGCTACTTCATGTTTCCGAAAACGAAGCAGTAAACTCAACAATTTGTCCTGAATGATCGGTCCTTTCAATAACGCGTCGTTCAGCGAAAATCCACTATCAGTACGCGCCGATCCGTCGAACACAACTCGCACCTTTGTTGTAGTGCTCGATTCCTTCATCACGATTTACCACATGATGTGGTAAATAACAGCATCTTTTTTGTGTTGCTTCCTTCACTTCCGTTTCTATTTCATGTTCTGATAGCTTTCGCATATGTCCTAAGTCAACATATTCCTGCATAAACTCATGATATTGATATTTCATGTCCAAATTCGTTTCCAACCTCTTTTCGAGTTTTATAAATCGATCCAGGGCGATGGAATTTGATTGCCCAATCATCCTGTCAAAATTCACCTGCTTTGGTAAACGAACCATGTATCTACCGTCCTCTAAACGCTCGTGAGTGCTTACGAAATGTGCTTCACAGTCATGTTCCTCCTTGGACCATGATGGTTCATCCTCTGAACTTTCCACCTTCCAAAATCTTTCTAGTATGCCTTCCAAATTTCCCGCTTATGTTGCTACGAAACAATTTATGGGTTGTCTGTTAGTATCAGAATGTTTTCCAGTCACAACCCAACCAAATACCGTATCAATCAAAACCGGTAGGCCCGGACCCAAGGAAATACGTTTTAATTCGCGTTCATAGAGAAACCGGTAAAAATGCTCTGCTCCAATCAGTAGATCAATTCGACTGCTTCTATTGAAGCTTGGGTCTGCCATTTGTAGATTATCGGGAATCTTCCATTGAGAAACTGGAACGCTAGCTGAAGGTAGCTCCGAAGTAACTCGATGTAAAACCAGAAAGTCAACACCCACCGAGAAGTCGGTCACTCGGGAACTGATGATGGTTCTCACAGCTTGTTTTGCCCTAGATTCTGTTTGTCCGATTCCACAAATAGGGATATTAACCAATCTCGGTTTCAATTTTAAAATTTGACACAAACGTTCACTCATTATGTTTGCCTGTGAGCCGTTATCCAGAAGGGCTCGAGCTAATTGCTTATTGCCATGTTGATCCTGTACTGCCATTACAACTGTAGATAAGAACACATTGGATGCGCACCCCTTTTTACCAACACTGTAAGATGCAACCGCTTCCTCCTCTATTGTCTGATGCTCTTCTGCTTCCGATCCACTAGTCACAATGTTAGATGATGAAGACGGCATATCGAGCTTCTTTGAAAACTGTTCTTCTTTGCCATTGCTGGGAGTACCACTATCATTGGGTGAAAAACCGGGATGAATGAGGGAGTGATGCCTTTTTCCACATGATCTACAATGATAATTGGAGGTACACTCACGCACCCAATGTCCCACACGGAAACAATTGCTACACAATCGCTTTCCATTTACGAGTTCTAGCCTGTCTTTTAGATTCAATCTCAAAAAAGTTGAACACCGTGCCATGTAATGATTTTCTCCACAACATGGGCAGGTCGTTGCGACCCGATTGTATCCAGTAGCTGTATGAACAGTTAATTTAGTTGAATTTGGTTTCTTGGGAATGTTGCCTGTTTCTGATGCATTTGATGAAACCGCTTCCAATACTCGGGTACGTTTTTCCAAAAAGGCTACCAAAATCGTAAATGTTGGTTCATCAACGGATGCAGCATGATCCTCCCAAAGTTGTAAAGTTTGCCCATCAAGTTTCGAACACATCCAATGTACTATCATCGCGCCCCAACAGTCTGTGTTTTCTCCCAGCTGTTTGAGAATTTTCAACCGTTGCTCGAATTCGTCAACCAGTCCATGAATTGCTGTCGCCGATTCTTTATCCAATTTTGGATACTCTATCAGAGCTTGAAAATGCCTCTTCTTAAGCAAGTATTCATTTGAGTATCGCTTGTTGATAGTACACCATGCTATGTCATAGTTACCTCCAGTGATCGTCAACGATTCAATTAGTTTCGCAGCTTCCCCTTTCAAAGCTGATTTTAGGTAATGAAACTTTTGGACGTCGCTGATCTCCTCCGATTCATGGATCAAAGATTCATATGTAGATTTGAATGACAGCCATTTTCGGTAATCTCCATCGAAATTAGGTAACGAAATTTGGGGTAGACGAACTCCAGTGTGAAAACCCGTTGAATTAATGTTCCTTCCATTGGTAGTATCCAGTGCGAACACGGGCTGCATCGATGGCCTGATTTTCTGAAGCAAAGCTGCTCGTAATTCAAAATATTGATTTTCAAATAAAGCATGTATCCTGTTGCCCTCCTCCTCGTATTCACCGTTTTCATCATTTTTGGCAATTTCTTCTTGAATTTCCTCGAAATCGTCCCATATTTTCTCCAATTTGTCCAATCTACACTGAACCTGTCCACATTGCGATTCTTCATTATATTCCTCCAAAAATTGAGCATGACGTTCCAATGTAGCAAACAAACGCTCCCTTTTCTTGACCTTTTCCATTTGCAGTTTTTCGGCCATACCCACTACCAATAATCAGCTCAATCAAAGAAAGTACTACTCCAAGATATAGATATAGATATCCGGTTGTAAATGTTCCGTGTCAGACTCCGGTGCAGCATTGTGACAAACAATTGAAAGAGAAAAAAAAAATTCCATGAGCGCACCCGTAGCACGAATGAATTATTTAGAAAGCCACTCACCTGTGGCCTTCTAAAAATCGGCCCTGATATTGTAACGTTATTCTTCCAATTTCATGCAGCCAGTTTTGTCGATTCGATTTCCTTGGTATGTTTACCACAACAAATGTGTACATATGTATACAGATGTGTATTGATAATTACTATTCCACAGCGTCAGCGATGTTACATCCTCAAGTAAACTGTCATATGCTCCAAAACCATAACATGCAATGAGATGATAGACTCACGTAACACCAAACGATTTGATTAAATAAGTTGGACAGGCACTCACCTGAGGCCTGTCTACAATAGGCCTTGTAAATCAATAAAAATGACTTATCCTATATCCACTTTGCAGCCTTAGAGCCGAAACCATTCAAACTCGACAGCAATTCGACGTTTGGGAATACGAAAAAGTAAAATAAAAGTCCAAGTAGCACATAGATGCTGAATTAAATGAATTGGAATGCCACTCACCTGTGGCCTGAGTATATTAGGCCTTGTATAGATATATAATATTCAGATTACAACAGTGTTCATCCAGCTCTCCCGTTTTACTCTCAATTATTTATCCACCAAGGCGCCAGAATAAGTGTTGAAGCGAATATTAATTATGGCAAAGTGCCAGCAAAATGACGATCGCATGCGTAGTTCTGATGTCCGCGCCGAGCACAATGTCCATCTCAACAATGGTGTCTCCGGTCAACGCTCAATAGCCGATCCTGGTCACGGCACCAATGATTCATGTGGTTCGTGTATTGAGCGGAATTCCTTGAGCCGATATTCCAAGGGATATTCCAATTCTGATGTTGTCTATCAGTCTGATAGCATATTCCTTCCCACAACTAACTTTGTCTAACGCCTTCAATTCCGTTTATATATCCACTTCACAATTGTAATTGATAGTTTCCCCAAATTGGGATATACAGTGCAGAACAAAGTGTAACGAAATCGTCGTACCGAAACAGCAAATATTTTATTTAACGCAAGAATACACCGTATGAATTTGTACATGCTAACACCAAGTGTATTTGCTGGAGATCGATTGCTTACTAAAACTAGATGAATCGGTTATAATCTATTATCTCTCCCTTTCTATACGTTCGTTATTGATCTCATACCACTATTATCATCTAATCAGTGTAGGTGATTAAACTAGAGATGTTCCATTTTTTTTCTTAATCGATAAGCGTATAACAGTTCAGACTGCCTGAATTTAATTCTTAGCTACATATACTAACAATTTTAATCTAGCTCAATAAACTGGAACAGACAGCAAATTCAAAGGTACTCCATACCACAAGATGAGAAGGATATAAATGTTCTTAAACGTTGTAAAAATAACTGCTAAATTTCTGATAGAATAGATCAATAAATGTATGGCGAAGATGGAATTAAGAAGCATTTCTACCTTTGTTAAACAAAAATCAATATTTTTTACTTCGTTAGATAGTTTTATGTTTCGAGAATCTACACGTGAAATTTTATGGACGGCAGAGTGAAATTAATTCATGTCACAAAATTGAAAACAAATCTTTCAATCGACGATCAGTCTTTGCTTCTTGGAGTGGGTATTGAAGGATTAAATATTTTTTGTGGAATGATAAAAAAATGTATGGAATGCTGCTTATGCAACATATGACGTGATTCTTGGAAGAGTTGCAAAAGAGGAGAGCCAAAAATGCCGATGCAGGAAACCAGCGAACTCATTTGACTGCCTCAGGCGATGAGACTTGGAGCAAAATAGAGTTTTTCATCATTGTTTGGGGCAGTTTTTCTTATCGGAAAATATTTCAATAAGGTTCTTGATGGTGTGGTAAAATCTAAATACTTCCAACCCTGCAATTATTGGAAGGGCCAAGAGGACACAGAAGAGTCCTGGACGAATGTACAAGCTAACCAGAAGAGCAGGAAAATGGATGTTGATGGAGTCATTGAGAAGTTCAATCGTTTTAAGGTTCTTCGTGGGGCCAAATATTTCACGTACATAGGCTATGGTAACACGAAAACATTGAAATCACTATTGAATGGACAACCCTATGGGAATGGAAATTTAAAGAGTAACACCTCGTCTTAATGCTCCTAGAGGTGTGATATTGCAATTTTCTTGCCATTTAAATAATCTAATAGTAGCTATCAATGGTGTCTAGGACTATCGAGTTCGATTTAGGCATCATACAGAAATTTTGGGGCACTGTATAACACTTAGATTTAAGTCGGTTAAGTCATATATATGGTTATATCTCCCGAAACGGGAATGCTTGACATAATTTTTCGAAACCTAATCAGAGACCACATTGCAGCTTTTAAATAAGCCTACGTTTATCGAAACACGTTGAATATCTTCGAGAAGTTAGAGACAATGAGAAAAGTCGATTAGGTCACTTATACCATTATATCTTTGGAAGCGGAAGTGACAGCCATTTGATCATAGAACTTGATCAACAGCCCTACAGTAGCCTTAAAACGAACTTAAGTCTGTTAAAATCGGTTCAGCCATCTCCGAGAAAATTGCGCGGTAAAAAAAATCAAGCTTTCAAACAAGCTAATTTTTTCATAGTAGGTTCAGCCATCTCTGAGAAAATTGAACGGTGAAAACAACGCACTTGGTCGGTTATGTCACTTGTTCCATCATATCCCCAGAACAAGAAGTCACAGCCATTTGATTTTCAAACTTGATCAAATGCCCAACAGTAGACTTCAAACGAGCCTAAGCTTGTTAAAATGGATTCCGACATCTCTGAAAAAAATTGAGCAGTAAAATAATTCGTCGATGTTCGTGCACCACCAACATACGATTCAGTTCGTCGAGTACGTAAAATATCTGTGTGTGTATATGTATGTGTGTTTGGAACAAAAATGTACGTTCGATTTTCTCGGAAATGATTGGTCCTGTTTTCTTAAAATTGGATTCAAATGAAAGGTGTCTTGGCCCTATACCCTTCTATTGAGTTCTATCTGGTGCGCTTCGTTAATATTGAGAATGAAACATGAGACAATTTTGGTTGGGAGTGTTGAATATACTCTTACTCTTACTCTTTCAGTCGTAGACCACGCGAGTCTCTGCTGTATTCAGGAGGCGTCTCCATTCAACTCGGTTCATTGCTGTTCGCCGCCAGCCTCGGTAGCTGCGAAGGGTCCGCAAGTCGTTCTCAATTTGATCGATTCATCTTGCCCGTTGCGCGCCTCGTCTGCTTATACTGGTCGGATCGTCATCGACGATCATTTTAACCGGGTTGTTCTCCGACATTCTAACAACATGCCCGGCCCACCGTAACCGCCCGACCTTGGCCTTTACTCGATTTTACTCGATCGAAGCGTCCTACGCAGTCCAAAGTAAGCACATTTCGGCAGTCACCAGTGAGCCCAAGTACACGAACTCGTCGACCATTTCGATTTCATCACCGCCAATCAGAACTCGTAATGGGTGGCTGATATTATCTTCTCTCGAGCCCCTGCCTTTCATTTACTTTGTCTTTGACATATTGATGTCTAGTCCGATCCACTTGGCCTCAGCTTTCAGTCCGATGTACGTATCCTTCATCTTCTCAAAGTTGCGTGCTATAATGTCAGTATTCAGCCATCACCTAGCCGTAGCCCTCTGCGAGTTTCGAAGGGACTCGAGTTTATCCCCGATACTCGAATAACGCACATCACTCGATCCATCGTAGCCTTGATCAATAGTATCAGTTTGTCCGGGAATCCGGCATGATTTTCCATAGCTGATCTCGATCGATTGTGTCGTAGGCTGATTTGAAATCGATGAATAAGTGATGTGTGGGCACATTGTATTCGCGGCACTTTTGCGGCACACTTGGTCCGTGGTAGCGCGTTCGCCCATAAATCCTGCCTGATATTGTCCCACGAATTCGTTTGCAAGTGTTGAATATATTAGGTCTAAATTATCTTAATTATTATCAAAAACTAAATATTTTGCGGTTATGATATAACACCCTCTAAAATTTCTCTTCCAACTTTCCTTATAACCTTCTAGAAACCATCTAGGATAAATTTTTATTGATCTGGCATCTGTTGAAAATTGACATTTGAAGGTTGACTAGTTTTTGATGAAAAAACGATCATAACTTTTGAATTGTAGCTTGTATTGAAAAACTTAGTTCAGAAAAATTGTGCTCAGTTAGCTTGACAAGTCTTTAGAAGACGCATTTCTCGTAAAACTGCTCTCAGAAAAGTAAGAATAAAATAAATGATGTTTTAAGAGCCACCCAACTTGCACTTGATGTAACTCGTTCAAATGATTAGCTAGGAAAATGGCTTTTTCAGAAATTCGCTCAAAATAAAATTTCCTACAACTTTGCTGCAAAGCGCAATCATTTTAAGTTCAATTAGAAGTTAGATTCCAGATTTCAATGCAAACATGGACCACCCTAATGACTTTTTACATCAAAACATGCGTTATATGATTGCAAAAACTTTTATAAGGACATCAACTACAAAAAAAAAAATTCAATCACGAATATATTTTTGTATCGCTAATTTCCCGTTTCGAGCCACTTCGCAATGGCTTACTCTATCTAGCACCACTGCTGCTAGTGGTCGTAATGAGATTAGACTTTCTTTTATTATGCTATAACGGTTGATCTGAGATTTTTTTAAAGTGACAAGTCATGTTTCAAAACTCACTGCAAAGACACAAAAAGTCTAATCTCTTAGTATGAAAAATCTGTTTGAATCCACCACACATTGCAAGAGAAATCGATTCAAGTTTCATATTGGACATTTTGAATAACTGTTTCCGGAACCGAAATCGGGAGACTGTCAAAGTTGCAGTAAGTTTTCAGTCCCACAGTGGCAGGTAGTTTGCCAGGCCGGTTTTAAATAAACTTGAATCTATTGAAGTTCTTTCTTTCTTTCTTGTGCACATTTCGCAAGGATGCTATGATTTGTCCTTACCTCAGAATCGTATTCAACAAAATCACACACCGGTAACAGATATTCGTGTCTGTGCTGTGATTCTGTTTCTTCAAAACGATTGAAAACTCGGGCTCATGTGTGCTCTACGCCAATACACTCGCTTGCGGTTTCAAAATCGAGCGTCGGTGTTGGTTTTCGATTGCTTAACCGCGTGTATGAAATCGAACACCACATACAGTGTGCTTCGTTTGTAAAGGCGGGCTTGTGTTGTCCTTATCTTTACCTCCATTACCTTATCTTTACATGTACGTACCGATGCGCTTAATAAGATGGTTTGAAACACTCACCACCTTGTAATTCCGGATCCGAAAGTCAGAAAGTCAGATAAAATGCAGGAGTTATGTATGGAATCATAGGACCTTTCATTTGAACCGACGTTAGCAAAAATCGATCAAACCATCACTGAGAAAAGTGAGTTCGTTCTATTTTAGAGTTTTTGACCACAATTTCCGGTGATTCCGGAACTGGAAGCCTACAATAGTCGGAAAGGATACGTTTATTCGTCAACTGGTGAGGACTATCGATTGGGACTGATTCGAACCTCCAGCAACTCCATTTTTCCGTGTTTTACATCACTGCTCTGTGTAACTGTTTAAAACGTTTAACATGGAACCGGAAATCGGATCCAGGTGAAACTCAGAGATGTTGTACAGAACTATAAGACCATTCAATTGAATTTAAGTTTGTGAAAATCGGTCACTTCATCTCTGAAAAAAGTTAGTAATTTGAGATTGGAATTTCTGCACTAATCACCCTGTAATTCCGGAACCGGAAGCCGGATCATGATGAGATTCTGAATTTTTTTATGGAACCAGATAACCTTTCATTTGAATCTAAGTTAGTTAAAATCAGTTCAGCCATCTCAGTGACACGTTAGTATACATATATTCAATTTTTGCACATTTTACCCTATAACTCCGGAATCGGAAGTCGGATGCAAACGAAGTTAAGGAATTTTATAAGTGACTGCAAGACCTTTTATTTGAATTTAAGTTTATAAAAATCGGTTGAGCCATCCCCGAAAAAAGTTGATACACTTATTTTCATATTTTTTGCACATTTTACCCCTTAATTCCGGAACCGGAAGTCGGATAAAAACAATATTCAGTCAATTCTGTATGGCACCATAAGACCTTTCCTTTGAATCTTAGTTTGTAAAAATCGTCACTTGAAAAGAATCTTCATATTATGCCGAGTAACTAGACATCAAACAATCTAGATCGACCGATAGTACAAAAAAATAAAGTCGAATCATATTACGATCACTCGCAGCAGCGGTGTTAGATATATAAAGGAATGAGCCATTGTTCGGACCTTGCATCGGTTATCCTTTAATAATTTTTTCCTCAAAGGTCGGATCGCTTTGTAGTCTTCAGGTTTTCTTTCTCGTTAAATTTCATACAAAAATAACACTTGCGCTGATTTTTACAGTCTATGGGGTGACCTTCAGTCGATTTTCTTTATAAAAAGTAATTTTTACCATAATAAATTCCGCAGAAATTTCAAACCTCGGGCGTGGAAATATAGTTTCACCGATCGAGCAAAAATTTTGCATGTTTTTTATGGAACCCAAGGGGAACTCGTAAAATTTGGTGGAGCTGTATTCTAAATTTTGTCTCGCATAAGTGGTTATATTATATTTTACAAATATTCCATCGCAACTGAAACGATTGGAAAATGGGTGACGGAGCAGGAAGTGTTTCAGCATTCATAACCATTAACGACAATATTTTCAATTACGTCAAGGATTTGATTGACAAATTAATGCTTTGATCCATACACAATATGATGCGGTTTCTAGCGGACACTATTCCATTTTATAAGTAGAGAAAAGTTGCACCACGTTGGCTTCTCAATTTAAATAATTTATCGCGCGAAGTGTCTTTCTATTTTCAAATCACTTTCATCGATGACGTATCCCGTACTAGCAAAGATATCAGTTCTGCTGCAAAGTTGCAAATTCATGGTAGGCACTTGCAACATACACAACACTTGCCATCTGTTTTTGCCGTCTTATTTTCCCTACCAATCAGAATCAGACAAGACCTCAATGTAGTTTGGATTATACCTCAGTCATCACTCAGTTGTGGAGCTAGTAAGAATGGCGGCCTATTATCAGAAAATTAGTGCAAAGTTCTCTAGTTTCTTTAGATTCGGAAAGGACGTTGATTTTTTCTATTATCTGAAACCTTTGGATAAGTTCATCGGTATTCAATTGCTACTCAATTTATCTAAAATTTTATAACATTTCGTTTGATAAAGGTTACAACATGCAATCCTGGACCCGTGGACAGCGTTGCGGTTGGACTGCTTACATAACCTTTCTGTTTCTGCTGTATATTGCTCAGACTGTAAAACTTGTTAACGCCACAGCAATCGAATGGCAAGGTTTGGGCTACTTTGGTGGAACAGTAGCTATGTGGTTAGTGCAAGGGGTAAATCTCGTACAAATGCAGCTGCTCCGATGGACCAAACCGGAACAGGAACGAGTTCGTGCATACGTCAACGCTAGAAAGAATCGACCAAACGATCCATGGGCCTTGCAAAAACGTACCCGTTCATTTCGATTCAACGTCGGCTTCACAATGATTCTCTGTTGTTTAAGTGCAATCGATATGATTATTTTCTACACTAGCGGAGCCTGGTTAAAACCAGAATATGTAGTGGATCTGTACTTAGGCGAACGTTTTTGGCTAGTTTGTTCTCTAATCAGAGTGATCAGCTCCTTGGGCACTATTGTTAACGGACGCCTGACGTCAGTGTATTCCATTATATTCATCTCGACACTCTTGGGTATGGAGACCGAAATGGAGATTTTGGTTGACATATTCGAGAATCTGGAGCAAGACGTTAACGTCTTACTTAGTGAACAACCCTCGGGATCCATTGGCAATCATTTGTTTGCGAAATATATGTCAACTGAACTCACATTGAACGTTCAAAAACAGCAGGAGTTTTTGGATTGCATTGAACAGCTACACAAATTAACCAGGCCGACATTGTTACTTCAGTACTATTTTTCGTATGGAATAATGGCTCTGAGTGTTCTTCTTGTCTTATATGAGAAGGTTTCTACATTTTATCTCATTTGTCTTGGTTATACAGGTGTTATTCTATGCCAGTGGTGGCTGATTTGTGGACGTATCGAAAATCTCGAGAGCATGGTGAATCTAGGCTTCTCGTATTTGAAATATATTTCAACTTTTTCTTATATTTTCAGACCAATAAAATCGGAGACATCGTCTATGGGTTACCGTGGCCCACAAAGCTCCAGTTCACACCAAATTATGCCAAGGAATATAGAGGAACTGTTCAGTCGTATCTATTGATCATAGCCCGTTGTCAACGAGGACTCGGATTCAGCTGCGGGGGATACTTTATCATGTCCTTGGATAAATTTGGCTATCTTTTGAACATGAGCTACAATTTGTTGACATTTTTGTTAAGTTTTAAGAAGTGAAGATATCCTAAGAACGCTTTCTCTTAGCTTAATAATTGGAACTAGTGTGAAGTTAATCTTTTTATCAAAGTATTGCACTACAATTCTGATTGATGTCGTGTCTGATGCGATCCATTTGGCTAGCGACTGTAACAGTCATCAGTCCGAAAAGTGTAGCAGATTATTTCACCGATAAATTACCATTCGAGTAGTACTTTTCCATACTGTCATTGACCAGTGACGAAGCTGAATGTTTATTTACATACACATGCATAGGATAGATTAATTATAGGTCTATACCAAGACAAAAAAACGAGAGAATCACCAACCCTCGCCCATGTCACTGACCTCTCATTTACTCATCCTTTTACTCACATAACAAATGTATTTTATTATACTCGTAAAGCAAACTAGCACAACGTGTGTGACATATTAGAGAGAAAATTGTTAGAAAATACAAAATAGGTAAATGGTTTTTGCTCATACATATCACAAGCACTGAAATAAATGACAATGTTATTATTGTTCATATTTCTTTTTTTATTACTCTAATCATCGATTAGAGTCTACTGGAATCAATTATTAGCATTAATAAACCTTAGTTAGTTTAGAAATAGAAATTTTCAATTATAACAATAAATCACAGATTAAATATTTTCGTTTATGCTCGATATCAACAGTCCGAACCTTTCCGTAGGGCTAATTTTTGTCGTTTTGTAACTCTTAGCATGTTTTCAGATGATACTTCTTACAATCTCCAAGAACTTTTACTACGTGGGTGACTGTTTTTTGGGACACATTTAACGATTTCACCAATTTTCCCGCGTGGCAGTAGCTCGAATTATCGCGATGTGGGTTGAGCTAAATTCTGACGCGTTGCTGTTCTTGTTCCTAAGCCATTTTTTCAACTGTCACAATGTCAACAAACTTTTGAATTAAACAGAATGTATGATGCTATGAAAAAAGCAATAAGAGGTAGTGGTTTACAATGCACATTTTAAAATTTTGGTATTTTAAAAGTAACCGGTTTGTGCTAAGTGCACGTGACTATTTTTATTTGTTTTACTTTTCATCTTAGACCCATCCGTGCATTTTCAGTTTTTGTTGAACTTTTAATGTCGGTTCAACACAAATAGCTAAGGTGTTTATATTGAAAGCTTTCTCTCTTCACGAGAGCGCAATACTGCACGATAGGCCGCAGCTCCGGGCAGCTAGGTGGATTCGCCTCTTTCGTTACATAGACTCAGTTGACTTTATACCATTCTGTAACATCTTTGTCATAGTGACAAGATGCCAAATTAGGCCAGAATAGCGAGGAGCGTCATGACTGCGTAGGAATGATAACAATTGCTTCTTTAGGCGCTCTTCACGGTATATTTTCTAAATTACCGTTCCGATAGATATGAAAATTTGGCTTGCTTAATAACAGCTGCATATTGCCTGCCAAACCAAACATTTTTTGGGAAGCTTGTTCCTTTTTATTTGTCGTGGAATGCTCGTCTACGCCGTTCCGTATAAAAAGACATTCCGGGAAGCTGCTCAAAGTCTTCCAGCACAAAATTTTCATCGTCCATTGTCATGCAGGAAATCTCCGTCAAATATTCGCGACACAACTTGCGAGTCCGGGGTTCTGCCGTCACATTGTGTTTATTATTACGGTACCTTGAAAGTATGCACGAAACATTGAGCTCTTCTCTATTTTTCTAGCCCCAGTACGCGCCGAACGATCTGATTGCTTTTGCACTTCAATGTTGCGTCCTTCTGGTGGTTCCAAAGATCTATTTTTGTTCTGCTTCCAGCCTTCCTGGCTGTTGTCAAACATGTATCGAAAGGTTTAAGAACGTAATGAACAGTGCGCACACAATCTGCACACAACTATTTTTCGCACTTGTTTTTTCGACGCCATCTTCGGTTCAAACACTTTACGTTTTGGTATATCAAAGGTAACCGGTTTGGGATAAGTCCGCGTGACTATTATTAAGATTAGTCGAAGATGAAGCTTAAAAATATTAATAAAAAACGTTGAAGTTAGTTTGCAATCATTTTCACAGAAATTCCAATCTTCTATCACACTTTCACAAGAATCAGTATCGAACCGACATGCACTCGGTGCAGTTCATTAACATCATAAAGAAAGTTGCTGTGTACATCAGCAAGTGGACACTCTACGAACTTATTTTTAGCGGCATTCGCCTCGCTCGGGAGACATTTTCATTGAAATTATGGATGATCATGATCAGCATCTTTCATCACCAACGTCAACAAACTTAACGGACCTTTTCAAGGTATCAAAAAATCTCAAACAATAATTTTCGAAAAAAATAATCGCATACAACCAAGTTTATTCAGAAAACATACAAACTGTTGCTCCAAAATTTAAGACTAAATTGTATAATGGGTGTGTAGTCCAACACCCAACAGGTCAAAATCGATAAATATGAATATCACAACATCAAATTTAGTTTTCGTTTTGATTGCATACATTTCGGGTTACCTGTATGTACTATTACAGACCAGCACTTTCCGGCCATTGAGGATTTAATTTTTTACAGATGGTTCTAACAAAACTTAGTTTTTCATTAAACAAAATATTTCCGTGACCTACACTGCAAATTCACGCATATCAGTCCTATATGAATGTTCACCATTTTTGAATTTGCTTGGTGATTGAGATCTATCCTGACTATACTCTCAATAAACATTCCCTTACGCGAAGTACATGCTCATTACAAATTTTTCGTACAACAGTACGAAGATTTATCAGTTTTTTTTAAAGAATATAGAATTTCTAATATAAAATTTTAACCGTTTTATCATGAAAATTCTGATTTTTGATATGCGACTTATATGCGACTAGGTATGGATAATGCAGGATGCTAGTACTTTAAAGAACTGCAATGAAGTCAGGCAAAACTCTTCAGTTGTTTTTTAACATTATTGGTATCGGCCGAGAACTATCATTCAAAACATCCAATCAAATAATTGATTCATAGAACACATACTCAAATTTATAAAGTGAGGCATTCTGCACTGATGAATACCTGCTGGTACTTTTCAGTTAATATCCAATAAATTTTTCTCTTTTCGGAAATACCAAATCCGAACAAAAAAAACTTCTACCTTTTCTTCTTTTCATTCAACCGAAGAGATTTACGACTAAACTTATTAAAAATTGCTCCTGTGCCTTCGCGAAAATCTGCTCAACTTCCGTAAGTCAAAAGTTCTCATTTTACAGCGCTGGAGAAAAGAATGGAACGAAAAAATTTAGTCCGTACCTGAAAACCCCATCAATTAAAATGCCCAGCTAAGGTAGAGGTTGGGAAAATAACGAAAATTATTTCCCTACACTTGGTAGACTGCACTGAGAAAGCCCTCGCTGCTGATGCGCTTTCAAGATGTGAAATGCTTGCATTTAACAAAAAAAACGTTACCGGAACTTGGTAGCATTACAAAGGAAGGATGCTTTTTTTACTTATCGTAGAAGCAACGGCATGCACAGCTTGACTAGCTCAAGCCAGGAAAAAAAAATGAGCCAAACTTCACCAACGTCATTTCCAGTCCGTGCCCGTTCCGCCAGCAGCGATCACACACAATGGCTCAGTTGGTTAGTTTTCGGTGGGAAAGTTAGTGGGACTTTCTTTTCCCAACGTCTTCTTTCGGAATATTTTTTTCCGCGTTTTGTGGCGAATGGCTTTCCATTCAAAACCGTCAACTTGTTTCGCAACTCGAGGCTCAGGATCGATTGAGTGCTTGTTCGGCGTGGTGGTTGGCTGATCCTTGATGAGCTCGGGACCTCAGGGCTGGCGAATAGCTTTTCCGGACACAGAAACGCACTTGAGTACGAGCGAGATGCAAAAGAGATCAACGCGGCCTAGCATGAAAACTTTTGTTCGCTTCTATTCGAGTAAGTTTGGTTAGCCGGTGCCCGTATAATGATTTTTCGTTCCATGATAAGCCATTGAGTTCTGCTGCAAACAGCAAAACTTTTCAGATTTTGTTTTAAACTAAGTGTGCAAATTGTCTCAAGCATCGCAGGTGGTCGAGAAATGCTTTAGAAGTACTTGAATTTTTTCACCTTTATCGTGGGTAGCAAATGGGCTTCATTTCTCTCATTTGAAGTACGATCTACAAAATAGATACTTTTTGTCAATCACAAAGGCAGAACGATAAACATCTCATTTATACACACAATACACATTTATATACACAAGAGAAAAACTTTTTCTAATAAATTTCAACAAAATTGTTTTTGGCATTAACGTTAAAAAATGATGGAAGAAAACTCGACCAGCAGGAAGATTTTTGCAAGTGCCAGAAAAAACCCAAAAGGAAGAGCAAAACTTTCAGTATTATTGAAAGAAAATCTGAATAAGTGTGTAAGAAATTAGCTCGTACCGTTCAACTAAAAAAAACGAGAGAAAAAAGTTTTCCGCGCAAAAGAATATTCAACCAGAAGAACGAGAGCCAACCCGATGCAATGTTGGTTGGTTGGTCCGGTTCATAATTTACCTTCCCTAGAGTTTATTGAAAAGGAAGCAAAAAAAAATCCATAAAATCACATGAAATCCCTTCAGCCCATTACTATTTTTTCGCACAGATCAGTAGTGAAGGATAGAGTATATCCTAAGGAAAATCAACGCGCTCCAAATGGGCGGATCGGCCGGGAAGGCAATCTAAGAAGTTGTGTGTTGTTTGCAGGTCCTTCGATTTGTCTCTTACGAAAACAACAACGCCACGGTATGGGTAGAATGAGAATAACTTCGAATAACTTCGGTTGTGGCGTGCTTCCGTTGGTGACAGCTGCAGAAAGTGAAATAAATTTCAAGAAAACGGACGAAATAAAATCCAAAGGTAATTGAAATGGACCCCAAAGTTTCGCTGTCTCTGGTGCGTGTTTGTGAGGCGAATAAAATGAAAGGGTTGTTTTTATTCGTCTATCTTTTTTACTTGATAATCTGAAAATGATTATTATACCAGTGAGCGACAACGAGGTCGGTTAAGTGAGACGTGTTCATGATTGTAATTACAAATTTTACCATTGAAAGACAGTCATTCAAAGCGGGAATGCTCCCTAAAAAGGTAGGATGGAGTGCTAAAATCCATTTAAACTTGAGAATAAAATGCAAATTGAAATGATTGACAGATCCTATTAGTTATTTGGGCTGCCTGAAGTCGGGATGTTTGTAAAAGCAATCACATTTCGATAAAGATCCGGTATAGAAGCTTATGTAATGGTTAACCTTTTTTCGAATTTTCCATCAGTAGAATGTTAACAATTTTCAACCGATTCTTTTTGCCTTTCTCATATAGAAAGGTTATGCAATCACTGTGAAACCCGACTTTTGAAAAAAATGGAAAAAAAGGAATTTCGTGTGTTTATGAAACACTACTTTTTGATGAAAAAAGTACCGCCGATACCAAAAAATGGCTTGATGAGCGTTATCCAGGTTTGCAAAATTTCGTACTGGTCATATGAGCACCGAAGACGATGAACGCAGCCTCCAAAAGAGGCTGTTACCGATGAAAACGTGAAAAAAATCCACAAAATGATTTTCAATGACCGTAAAGTGAAGTTGATCGAGATAGCTGACACCCTAAAGATATCAAAGGAACGTGTTGGACATATTATTCACGAATATTTGGATATGAGAAAGCTTTGTACAAAATGGGTGCCGCGTGAGCTCACAATCAAGACAATGCACCGTGTCACAAGTCGATGAAAACCATGCTGAAATTGAACGAATTGGGCTTCGAATTGCTCCCTCATCCACCGTATTCTCCAGATTTGGCCCCCAGTGACTTTTTCCTGTTCTCAGACCTCAAGAGAATGCTCGCTGGTAAAAAATTTAGAAGCAATGAAGAGGTAATCGCTGAAACTGAGGCCTATTTTGAGGCAAAGGACAAATCGTACTACAAAAATGGTATCGAAAAGTTGGAAGATCGCTATAATCGCTGTATCGCCTCTGATGGCAATTATGTTGAATAATAAAAACGAATTTTGGCAAAAAATTGCGTGTTTCTATTAAACGATACGAACTTTTCAGCCGAACTGTTATACCATTCGACTCAGTTCGTCAAGTACGTAAAATGTTTGTGTGTGTATGTGTGTATGTAACGTTTTTTTACACTAGCTTTTCTCGGAGATGGCTGAACCGATTTTCACAAACTTATATTCAAATGAAAGGTCTTGTGGTCCCAAACAAAATTCTTGAATATTATTTTGATCCGACTTCAGGTTCTGGAATTATGTTGTGAAATGGGTAAAAAATTGTGAAAACAAGTGCACCAACTTTTCGGAGATGGCTGAATCGATTTTCACAAACTTAGATTCAAATGAAAGGTCTTGTGGTCCTATACACAATTCCTGAATATTATTTGGATCCTATTTCCGCTTCCGGAGTTATGGAGTAAAATGTGCAAAAATAATGAAAATATGTGTTCTAACTTGTCTCATAGATGGCGCGACCGATTTTCACAAACTTAGATTCAAATGAAGGATCCTATGGTCCCATACGTATTTCCTGAATTTCATCCGGAAATTGTATATCCGGAAATTGTATACCATCACTGAAATGGGCAAAAACTTTCTAAATCGACCTCAAATTGTCACCAATTGATAGTTTTTATCAGTAGACGTTCAAACAAACTGATTTCGGTTATTCTTTCAAGAATCGAAGAAAATTATTTTGAAGAATATCACAGTATTATATATGTTAGTATGATTGATATGAGAAAGGCATCATTACACCACTAGGTGGATTAAAACAGGTTTTTTATATTCGTTGTTTCATTCCAATCATGCTGAAAGTTTTTATCTTTTAACTTTTCACAGCTTAAACAAAATACAGATTGTGATTTATGACTAACGTAACGTACTCATATTTCATCGTATAAACTTATTTCATTTAGTTTGCGATATTACCTAGCGCAAATGAATTGATCCCCCAAAACAATGAATCTCTGTTTTGATCGTCATGCTGATTTAAGAATGTGAACCGATTTATCAACAAAAACTTGTAATAATGAGACTTTTCATGAATATTCAACTAAAAGAGTTTGACTTTTATGTCGTTTCGCTTAATACCGTACCTTACTAATGTAAAACCACAGATAACAGATTTACAGACTCGGACTAAATTTGTCAAAATCCTGTGTAAATTTTAAATTTGCTATACGTTGAAAACACTACTGCCACCTACTCGACTATTCGCCGCGATATTCCAAAACGTTCCGGAACGATAACAAAAATTCTCCTGCCTGTTATAGAAATATTCCAACTACAACAATTTTAACACTTGTCACACGATTTCCCTAAGTGTTAAATGCAACTTTTTTCCATGTCGCATAAATCACACGAGAATTCGATCGAAATAAAACGAAAACAAACTTGTCATTTTGACCAACAGCAAAACAAAAATCTAGCGTGGAGTAATGTTGGTCCAAAAATTGTGTCTCATGTGAAAGTGGCACCCAAATCGTGGTGGCAGCTCTTATCGATCGTGGTGACATCTGCTAGTGTTTTACACACAGTTCATATGTGAGCCTGTATATCTGTTCTCTGTGATAGAAATTAGTTTGATTTTAAAAGATTGAAAAAAAGTGTTAAAACTTGGACTTTGTACTTCGAATATCGTACAGCATCAGTGATTTCAGTTTTTCCTTAGGTCATTCTATATTAAATTGAAGTATATCCGGAAAATACAGCATAAGCAAATGGTTCGTCAGGTACTACATATTTCTAAGGGATAAATGCAGGTTATCGTAAAGTAGATAATTAAATTATTAAATTATGTGATTATAATTGAATAACTCTCAATTTTAATTTTCTGTAGTTTCCTAAAAAAACAAACCAAAATACAAAAGTTCTAAGAAGTAGATCCGTAGAGATAGCAGAAACCCATAGATATGGATCACCGTTGGAAATTTTCACATCTGGCTTGTCGGAAACACCAATCTGTTATTAACTTCACGTACGACCATTATTTTAACATTACCCAATAACATGCATCAAACATATTAAACAAATCTCCGGTTGCGCGTGTCTATTGTCTATTCACGAACAAAAGTGGAAGTTCGCATTTATAATAATAGTCAATTTTGTTCGGAATATTATTAAAAATACTTCTTGAATGCATTTGACGAATAAGAATATACAGTGTGGTCTCGTACAACGCGAATTCGGTTTTGCCGGTATTCGTTGTTGCCAGATTCGTTATTGCCGGATAACCGCGATAAACGGGACCCAGAGCATATGGGATTTCGACTGATTGGGGCTGTGAACGGTTTTCTCGCTTCGGTCGACAGATAGAGCCCACAATCTTCGTCAAATTTGTTGTAGATACTTAGACCAACAATTTAGTGTAATTTGACAGACAATTGGATGAGAACTTCTCCGCCAGGGGCGCATTAGAAAACACATGATATACATCATTCGCATAACACAGACAAAACGATTTGAGCTTCAAGTAACTCGCAAATTATAGTGTTTTGAAGAATGCGGAAATTCAAAGTTTGTCAAACAGCAAATGTTTTAATTCGAAATCGCTCCATCAGATGTAGTTAGTGTGCTTAACTACACATTTTAGTTATCAGAATTATGCTCTTATCAAAAAACTTAAAGGTATGAAGCGGCTTCTTTTTATAAAGTTGTTTGGAATGTCAGGGTATACATTATGAAAACCACGTTTTTAAGAACTTGTCCACCGAATGGCGCTAGTGGGTTAACAATTTGACAAAAGAAAATTGATAATGTGATATCTCTAAATCCTGATGATATAGAATATTGGTGTTTTCGAAAAGAATGTTCCGGAGCTCAAAACAAATCAAATAGTGTAAACAATAGCTGAATATTCTCGAATTGGTGACGCTAGTGGGCAATTCATGGTTGGAAACTAATGTTGGCTCATTCAGATGGTTTCTTCGAGAAATTGTTCTAGGGTTTCAATTTCAATACCTATTAAATGATTGACTAAGCAGATCGCATTGTATCTACAAGGTAGTTTTCAATAACAAGGATAGACAAATCAAGAACTGTTTTCCTAGAAGGCGTTAGTAAGCTACTCGAGTATTCACAAGAATAAGCTATCGACATCTGAAATCTGAGGAACTTGAGAGAGTAAAACTCGATCTTTATATTAGTTTTGATTATTTGTATTGCTAGATATAATTATAAGTACATAAAACATGATATGTATGTATTTTATTTTATAGCGACCGCCAATTCATCAATATTTCTTGAAAACTCTTAAAAATTTTGTATATTTAGCGAATGATCATGAACAGTTAAAGTCGCTAATAAAATGAAACAAACAGTATAGTATAGAATCGTACTGTCTTCGAAGAGTTTATTGTGTTTGTGGAGACTAAAAGTGATATTTTATTTAAAATCAGTCGAGAACTGTCTCACCAGAACCTACGTACAACAAAAGACATAATAGTAACAAGATATCTAGCTCTCATATTTTTCGAACAAATCATTGGCAACATCCTTTTTTGCGAGCATGGCGCCCTCAGACGAGTCCGCATCCAATCTCGTACATAGAAGTAGGGGAGAGAAATGTCAAAATCGTGCGCGCCAAAAATACCAGCACTGCGCACCCATACAATTGACATGATCTGTTGAATGTGATGCCGTGCGATGGCGTTGCTGAACTGAAAATGAATTTATTTAAAAAAATAATTAATTAAATAAGGTAAGCAATACATGTCACGATTTATGTACTTAATTAGATATAATTCAATTATCTATGTACTTAATTAGATATAATTTACGTAAATAGTCAAAACTTCAATAGGATGTACGAGTTTCATCAGATTTCAGATGTCGATATTCATCCTAATACTCCAATAGCTTACTAGCGCCTTCTAGTAAAACAGTTTTCAATTTGTCAATCCTTCACCAACTTATTGAAAAACTGATTGATAACATCACTCTCGTAAACAATTATGATTTTTAGTTACAGAAGACCACTTTGTAGGTACAATACGAACTGTTAAGTAAATCATTTAATAGGTATTGAAACCCTAGAACAACTTCTCGAAGAAACCATCTGAATGAGTCAACATGAATTTTCAATCATGAATTGCACACTAGCGCCACCAATTGGAGAATTTTCAAATATAGTTTACATTATTTGATCTGTTTAAAACTCTGGAACATTCCTCTCGAAAACACCAAAATTCTATCTCAACAAATTGTAAAGATACAATAGAATCGATTTTCATAGCAAAATTGTGATCCCACTAACGTCACTGGGTGGATGAGTTTCTGACTAATATTATTTTCATATGATTAGACCGCTACATTCCGAACATTTTTGTAGAAGACAAAATCGCTTTAAATCTTTTAGTTTTCGCACTAATTCCATCTGATAAAGCTTGCTTCAAATAGAATTGGAACAAAGACAATTGCCTGTATTACAGTTATTTATTATTGTATTCAAGATCTTTTTTTATACAAATGTAGCGTTTTCTTCATACTTTTAAGAAAAAATACGGATAAAATTATTCGTCACGGTTTTGAAGGAATTCTCGAATTTTTCCTGTAACACGGCTCAGTAGGCGGCGCACACCTTCTTCGTCCATCGTTTTAGCTATCTTATTCCACCAGGTCGTCATCTGATTGATGTCTTTGACAACGTTTCCCTTTGCCTTGAGTCTCCTCTTCATGATTGCCCAGTATTTCTCAATAGGGCGGAACTGGTGGCAGTTGAGTGGGTTAAGGTTTTTCGGAACAAACTGGACCACTTTCTCTGCATACCATTCTTAAACGGCTTTGCTGTAATGACAGCTTGCCAAATCTGGCCAAAACATTACAGGATGGTCGTGGGATCGAATGAACGGCAAAATTCGTTTTTGGAGACACTCTTTTTGGTATAGTTCCGATGTCATTGTCTTATTTGTAACGAAAACTTTCGTTTTTTTGCCGCAGCTGCAAATGCCCGGCCAAATCATAAATTTTCTTGCAAATTTGTCGGCAAAAACAAATTTAAATTTGGCTGGAACATCCCCCCGAGCCGTTGCCAAGTAAAATTTTTGACCTGGGATTTGACCGAAGTCAGCCTTGACACAGGTTTCATCGTCCATCAGAAGACACCCGTTGAACTTGGTCAGCACCTGGTCATATAGTTTCCGAGCACGAATTTTGACCACACTATTCTGTTTCATGGTCCGATTTGGCTGTTTGCTAGCTCGATACGACTTGATTCCTTCCCGGAGTCGAATTCTCCTCACGGTACTATGGGCAGCACCGAATTTTCTGACCAAATCACGGTCCGACAGATTAGGATTCCTCTTAATCGTGTTCAAAATCTTACCACGCAAATTTCGGTCGTCAGTTCGACTCCGACGATCGGCTTGAGGCTTCCGAATCGTCGTCAATGTTTTCTTATACCGTTTGATAACGCGCCATACGGTATTTCTGGGCAATTTCAGCTGTTTAGCTAGCCTAGATGCAGACCACAATGGATTTTCCAAATAACTGTGCACAATTTTTTTTCCTTCTTTCGGCTTCCATGTTGATTGTTTACAAAGTACAGTCGATTTTCGGAATGTCAAAAATCATACGTGAAGCTGACAAAATTCCCGACACGTGGGCGCCAAGAGCTTCCAAATCCGTCCACCAGGAGCGCCACAATATGAGCAAAAGTTTGTTCCAATTCTAAATGAAGCAAGCTTTAGAGTGATTTCGAAATATACTTTTAACTTGTTAATAAACTTTGAGTCTCGAAAAGTTGTTTGAAGATTTCAGATGCTAAAATATTCGCGATATTTCATGCTCAAACTGTTCTTTTTCTATTGAAAACTTATGAATTATTTAATGCTTTTTTTTAAAGCGCTTCTGACGGAGCAGTTCTCAACTAATTATGTGTCAAACTACAACAAGTTTGCCGAAGATTGTATAGCTCTAACTGTCAACCGGAGCGAGATAATGAGATAATCGTGCACAGCCCCAACCAGTCGAAATCCCATATGCTCTGGGTCTCGTTTATCGCGGATTCGCTTTTCACGCCCCCGGTGAACCGTGTTATACGAGACCCCTCTGTATTAGAAACTGAAGGTTCCTGAAATCCTAACATAAACTTTAGATTAACTAAATAGTGTTCTAAGCTATTATTGGCCTATTTAAATTTAAATCTGTTGATGAAAATTTGTTCAAGTATAAGTTGCAAAAAATGATTTCTATCCCAAAAAAAAAAATTCCACAAAAGCAATGTAATGCCAGGACTTTGCTTTGCTTGGAGATAATAAATATTCATAATTGACTTCTACTTTTTTTACCTTCTCTACATTCGAACCTTCAAAGTCGCCTTTTCTAAAGTATCATCTGAAGTAAATTTTCAGTTCAACGAACAGCTTACAGATTAAATGACAAAATTTTTAACCATTTTTGAAATGCAATGGTGCCATGCCGGTTTTTTTTTCATTTTTTTCGCGACCCAGCCAGGGTGCACCGAATCACAAAGGAAACACGTAGCTAAAATATCTCAGTTGCACACATGCAAGCACGCTCTTTCAACTCTTCCCCGTGAATCAGCATAATGTGATCTTTTCACCGACCTGATCAAACGACTGCCGGTCGTAAACCCGAAAAATACGGAACTGCTCCGTGCATCCGGCACGGACTTCAGCTACCTTGGAAAAGGCCATTAGTTTTCCGCCAGAGCACTAAACACTTTGTTCGTTTCCTTCGTTTGAAATGTGCCGCCCTAACGAGAGGCACGACTAGGGTACTAAAATCATCCTGGCGAATGCAACAACTAACACACACAAAAAATTGCGCCTCGGAAATCTAGACGTGGATTTCAAACATGAAGAAAAATTGTCGTTAAATGCAGCACGGAATTTTAATCCAGCTCTCCGCTGATATCGGGAAATGCACTGCATCAGCTGTTTGGAAGCAATTTTCCTCCCATTTAGTTGCATTGGTGCTGCGAAAAAGAACCCGTCAGTTGGGTGGGCGACAGTTTTTTTACATACTAGTGAGAATAGCAGCGATATTGCTCCGCTAGGATGTAGATCTTGGTGGACGGAAATTGTGTCATGAAGGAATCAAATTTTTCCAGCACCACTCGGGCACAGTACCGAAACTAAATCGCGGCACAAAGTGTGCAGCTACCGGAGATGAATGAAGGGATGTTTTATTCTGATGACAATTCATTTATCCCTTCCCAAATTCCATCCGTTCGCGCACTGAACTCAAGTGCAAAGGAAAATGTGTTTTTCCTCTTCGGCTGTAATGTCTTCGGAGATGGGTTTTCCATTTACTTGTCGAGGGGTGGTTTTCGCTGATGATCAAGCACATGGACCGAGTTGATTTGTCCGAGGATGTGGTAAGCTGAAGAATCTGATACTACATACTGTAAACTCAGAGAAACGAAATCTTTTAGGGTAATAAAAAAATTGTATGTGAGACTAGTTCCATTTTTTTCGTTCTGAATTGTCTTTAATTGCTAACCTCAGATGCGTACATTGTGTTGTGAGAGTAAAAAATTTACTTTACTGTAGTTAAATTAGCGCTAAGGACGCCATTTTTTCCTACGTAAAACTATATATATATATATATATATATATATATATATATATATATATATATATATATATATATATATATATATATATATATATATATATATATATATATATATATATATATATATATATATATATATATATATATATATATATATTTATATATATATATAGATATATATATATATATATATATATATATATATATATATATATATATATATATATATATATATATATATATATATATATATATATAAGGGGTAGGACGAAGGACGGTAGGATATATTTAAATTGGAATGAATTTTCATATCTGTTCTTCAAATGGACGCTTAACGCAGCGTAGAACATAGCTAGTCTTCCACTTTTTTGTCGATCCAGTTTCAATCACTCTGACGTCGATGACAATAACGTGATGATGACAATTCCATTCAGTGTCTGACCATGGTGAAGATCCACCGGACGGACGTTTGTATTTTCTATGACAAACACAAAGTATTTCACTTTTTAAGGCTAAAAGGCAACCATACTGAACCATTGAAAGTGACGCGTGTAGAAACTGAACGATCGGTACTAAATTAACTTTCGATTACTGGCTCCTAGATAGTATTCACATTATCGTAGTATCACAGATAACAGATATACAGGCTCGAACTAAATTTTTCTCCTGTCGATTATAGAAATATTCCATCTAGAACAATTTTTACACTTCTCACACAATTTTCATAAATGTACACTATAGAAACAAAACAGGAATAGACTTGTGATTTTTACCAACAAAACAACAAAAAATCTATTATGACGTGAATATAATAATGTCTCATGTGAAAGCCGCATCCAAAATAATGTCGATCGCGTTGGCTTCTGCAATTATTTGCTAAATGATCAAGTTTTACAAACTGCCCATTTGCCTGCCTACATTCATATGTTTTCTGTTGTAGCAGTCATATTAAGGACGGTACTAGAAAACAACAACACTTTCTTTTTTGTGTAGCGTGTTTTGGGTGTAATGAGCAAAATTTCGATACAAATTGTCTAATGGTTATCGAGATAGCTGCCAAGCTCTTGCTGCAACACCAAATTTTGTGTGCGAATCCAGGTTAGTTCCGCAGGTGGATTAAGAAACAATTGGGAATCGACAATTCGACAATGTTCCGAGTGGTAAAATCGTTCAATTCTTTTAATATCGTATTGGAAGGTTACTGCAGTCGAAACGACGGACAGTAAAAGAGTCGTTCTTATTTAAGATTCCACAAGAGTCGAAAGCAATACCACACACCTAGAAATAATCATCTAGAAATTTACGTCCTCCGAGACCGACATATTCGAGCGTCAAAATGACTCATTGCCTTTCTCATATAGAAAGGCTATGCAATCACTCTGAAAATCGACTTTTTAACCGAGGCCCGGAGGGCCGAATGTCATATACCATTCGACTCAGCTCGACGAACTGAGCAAATGTCTGTGTGTGTGTGTGTCCGTCCGTCCGTGTGTGTGTGTGTGTGTGGTGTGTGTGTGTGTGTGTGTGTGTGTGTGTGTGTGTGTATGTATGTGTGTGTATGTAACAAAAATATGCACTCACTTTTCTCAGAGATGGCCGAACCGATTTTCACAAACAAAGATTCAAATGAAAGGTCTTATAATCCCATAGCCTGCTATTGAATTTCATTCCGATCCGACTTCCGGTTCCGGAGATATAGGATGATATGTACCAAAAAAGTGAAAAAAATATGCACTCACTTTTTTCAGAGATGGCTGTACCGATTTTCACAAACTAAGATTCAAATAGAAGGTATTATGGTCCCATAGCTTGCTATTGAATTTCGTTTGAATGTGACTTCCGGTTCCGGAGTTATATGGTAATATGTGAAAATTTGAGAAAAAGTTTACACTCAATTATCTCTGGAACAACTCAACCGATTTTCGCAAACTTAGATTCAAATGAAAGGTCTTATAATATCCTAAAAATTTGTGAAACAATTTATCTGGATCCGACTTCCGGTTCCGGAACTAAAGCGTGATAAGTGGAAAATTACCAATTTTATTAGTATTTTTCCACGAACGATGGTTAAAAACAGGTACAAATCCCATAAAACTGTCTGATAAATTCTTCTAGTTTGCAGAGCTTGTTAGTTTGTGGGCATAAAAACTTAATTCGGCACTACTGGTCCCCTCTTTTCCTGTTCCGAGAGCACAGAAAGTGGAGAAGAAAAACTCCTAAAACTAAATTCACTTCGATTTCTCTGCGATGCTTGAACCGATTTTCACAAATCTTGATTTGAATTGAAGTTCATACTGTCTTTAAACCTACTGTGAAATTTCATCCTGATCCGACTTCCGGTTCCGCAGTTACAGGGCGATGAATGTCAAAGTTTTCAAATCGCCATATAGAGTGACAATATGTACAACACCGAAAGAAGAAGAAAACACAAAACGAACAAGGCGTGCTTACGTACACGTTGTGTAGTGATGTCAATAATAATAATAACAATCCTACTACATGTTTCATGCTGCTGATTCATGCTGTTTAGCACGCAGTAGTAACAGAAACGCAGGTTCGTTTCGTTAGATTTAGTTTAATTGGTTTAAACGAAATAGAGCATGAGATAGTAGGTATAAGTTTAACTACGTTCAAAACTGTTCCAATTTGTAGGTCGTATTTGTTGGTAGCAAACGAACCAACTTCGGCTATTCCGTTCATCTGAATCCGGTTTCGGGAGAATTGGAAATTGTGATTAGAAACTGCAAAAAGGATCTCACTCACTTTTCTTGGAGATGGCCGAATAGATTTTTACAAACTTATAGGTTCAAAAGAAAAGTCTTACCGTTTCATACGGAATTCCTTAATTTGCTGTGGATACAACTTTCGGTTCCGGAACTACAGGTTAAACAGGATTTATAGAGTTTGTGAGATTAGATCCGAACAAATTATCCTATTCCTATTCAATAAACAGTTGTTTTTGCGAATTTCACGGTTATATTCATGATATAATGAGTAATATGAGAAAGGCATCATTACACCACTAGGTGGATTAAAAAAGGTTTTTTAGAGTTGATCTAGGTCATATATAAGGCATTCTGTCATATTTTCAACACAGATAAGAATATTTACGTCAATTTTCATACACATATTTGGAGCAGGAAATTGAATATAAAGTTACTCATCATATCTTTACTTCTCAATATACTTTAAAGGCAAAACTAAGCGTAAATTAAAATATGTTGTATAATGTATTGAAACATAAAGGCATTTTAATTTACTTTTACATCGATGATGGTTATCAATCAAATTGTTGATTCAATTGATGTCTCTATATGATGTCTGTATCATTGCATTACATGTCGTGTGTATTTCATAATTTTTTTCTGTGAAGTGATGAAACATGTTGGTGTTAAACTGAGTATGTAAATTTTAAATCATATTTAAATGAGTCTTGTAAAATTCTGCCATTGAATTATATGCTTATGAATTAAATTATATAAAGATTTGCGTCAAACGTAAATTTTTTTATTTTTTTTTCTGTGTATATTCTATTCACGGTGGTTTTTATTATATTTGAAATTTAATACCGTTTTCGTTTTTGAACCTATACGCGGACTCCGAGTAAAACGAACACGTGGTATGCGCCCTAAACAACAATTCATGAAAAAAAGAAAAAAAGAAACAAACTCGCATAGTTGCGTGGTGTGATCCGAGTAAATTTTCAGAGCGAAACTACGCGATTGGAGTCCGATCTAGAGCGACCCCAGGTTGCTAAAACAAACACATTAAAAGTTGTTTGGGTGACTCTGGGTCAGCTCTCGGGCTGCTCTAATCAATAAACGAAAACGGTATAAGTGATGTTTGTGCACGGTACGATGTTTTCTTTGGATTTCGGCAAGACGGCTTTCGTCTTAATAATATTCGACTGAATGATATTCAGCGATTTTCACTTTTGTGCGAAAAGATAAGCTACCCAAATTTATTATTGTATATTTAGTTATTATATTTCTTATTCATCTATGGTATTTTCACTTGAAGCGAAACCCATTAAAACCGTAACAAATCAGAGTATTATGTACCGAAAAAATGAAAAAAAAAAATAAACGAAACAAGCATTATGAACTCGCACCGATCGCAAATTTTAATTGTTACCTATGCAGCTACAGCATTTTTTGCGTTTCAACTACTGTTGGTACAAAAATAGGCCCGTAATTTTCAATGCCGATTCTTATTGTTAAAAAGAAAAAGGAATCGACAGAAAATATTAAATTCTAAGTGAATGTTGAGGAAAAGCAAAAAAAAACATTTTGAATAAAGGCGGGTGGGTAATGTCATAGACATAACCGGATTGACGAGAGAGAATACGAATGACATTGGCTCACTGAAATTCAAACTGTGTCCTTATAAAACACGACATCAATGGACAAAAGTGGGCCATTCATAATTAATATAATTTCGTTAATGTTTCAATTACTGTATTTTTATTGTCATCGCTATCGGTCGTATTTTGTACACAACCCAGTAAATATTTTAATAGTCTAATACAATTGAAATGATCGCTTGGTGGATGTTTGCACCTTTCAGTACTTCATACATTAAATTCGAAGAAATCAGGGTAGTTTCCAATTTTTGTCCAATACGTAAACGAAGATATTGCGTCACGGTGCAATTATATTGTGAAATTAAATTTCAGCTTTTCATATGGCACCAGATTTCTAGTCTTTATTTTCGAAATATACAGATTTTTATTTTTGCCTTTCTCATATAAAAAGGCTATACAATCACTGCAAAAACCGACTTTTGAATCGAGGTCTGGAGGGTCAAATGCCGTATACCATTCGACTCAGCTCGATGAGCTAATGTCTGTGTGTTTATGTGTGTGTTTGTGTGTAACAAATATTGTCACTCATTTTTCTCGCAGATGGCTCAACCGATTTTCACAAACTAAGATTCAAATGAAAGGTCTCACGTTCCCATACTAAGTTACTGAATTTTATTTTAATCCGACTTCCGCTTCCGGAATTACAGGATGATGCACCAAAAATGTGAAATTAATGTCACTCAATTTTATTGAAGATTGTTGTATCGAGTTTCACAAACTAAGATTTAAATTCAAAGCCTTATAGTCCCATACTACGTTCCGGAATTTTTTTTTGATCCAACTTCCGGTTCCGGAATTATAGGATAGTATGCACCAAAAATGTGAAAATAATTCATTAAAAATGTGAAAATAATGTCACTCACTTTTCTCACAGATGGCTGAACCGATTTTCACAAACTTGGTTTCAAATAAAAGGTCTTATAATCTCATACAAAGTTCCGGAATTTCACTTGGATCCAATTTCTGGTTCCGGAATTACAGAGTGATATGCACAAAAATGTGAAAATTATGACACTCACTTTTCTCGGAGATGGCTGAACCAAGTTTCTCAAACTTAGATTCAAATGAAAGGTCTTATGGTCCCATACAAAGTTCCGGAATTTTATTTGGATCCGAATTTTGATTCCAGAATTACTGGATTACAGGATGCACCGAAAATGTGAAAATAATTCATTAAAATGTGAAAATAATGTCACTCACTTTTCTAGGAGATGGCTGAACCGAGTTTCTCAAACTTTGATTCAAATGAAAGGTCTCATGATCCCATACAAAAATCCGGAATTTCATTTGGATCCAACTTCCGGTTCCGGAATTACAGGGTGATATGCACCAAAAATGTAGAAATAGTGCATTAAAAATGTGTAAATAATTTCACTCACTTTCCACGGAGATGGAAGTTCTTAAGGTGTCATAAGAATATCTCAATTTTCATTTAGATCAAACCGCTGGTTCCGGAAGTAGAGTGATTAGTGTAAAAATGTCAGTTTCAAGCCTTTTTTCTTCGTAAGCTACCTCTTTATATTTGCTAGTTAATTTCTCTAGTATGCTGACCATGAGACTCTGTAACCTAATAAACCATTGATAGTCCCATAATTGATTTGCTGAACTCCGAGTACCAGTTCTTTTTTCCAAAATTCGAATTGCCATAGAAAAAATGTAGGTCATATTAGTGCATGGTTGAATGAAAAATTGAGCTCACTCCACTTTCTCACATATGATTGAATAGATTTTCACTAACATACATTCGAATGTACAACAGTGTATCAACAAAATTCGTTTCTAAACATTTTTGAGTTGTAGCATTTCGGGAAATTTCTGCTGTAATATATAATAGCAAAATGAATAACATGAGGAAGGCATCATTGCACCACTAGGTGAATTAAAATGGGGTTTTATACTTGTCATCCCTGTCTCGACTCCATATAAAGACAGGTTCAAAGATTTTATCGTTGATTCGAAACGACACCCATACTAGTATAAAGATGTGTTCTACATCAATACATTCATTTTTGCATTGCGTGTGGGCGTAATCGAATGTGCTGATGACAGCGCAAAATTGTTTCAACTTCCATTTTGAAGAATCTTATGCATTTACACCATTCATTTTTTTGGCATATAATATCTGTTTATTAATCTTATGTTTGTGTATTATATCAACGTTTTACAGTACAAGTGTTTTGACCCTTTGTCCTTTCATCTTTGTTGTTCATACGATTCGTTATTAATAATAGCTGTTTTAGATACTTTTGTTTTACATACTAATGATTTATCATAATAATTATTTTAATTATTATTAAAATATCTACCTACTTATAACTATCCCTAACCTAATATGTACAAATTTTGAATTATTTGTATTACAGAGATTGAGCACCTCTCTTCAAATTTCGTGCAGTATTGTTCGAATTTTTGTTCTAGTATATCCAGGGAGGTCATCTCATGTACTTCATTAGTCCTTGTCCAAGGGGGTAGATTTAGAATCATCTTTAAGATCTTACTTTGAATGTCTAAGTTTGTGTGTTCGTGCACAGCCCCGCCAAACAGGGACTGCGTATTCAATTGCGGGGTAAATAATTTGTTTATAGACAGCCATCTGATTCTTCAGACACAGTTTAGATGTTCTACAAATCAGCGGATACAGAGACCTAATGAGTATGCTGCATTTTTGAACGATTTTGTCAACATGTGACCTGAATATCAGATGTTTGTCAAAGGTGAGTCCTAGATAAATAACTTCGTCGGACCATTGAATGACCTCATCACCGAATTGTATTCGGCATTCATCTGATGGAACAAGTTTTGGAGATCTAGAATGTGGAAACAAGATGAGAGTTTTTGCTGCATTGATCACAATTTTCCAGCTTGTATAATATTCGGTGAGAGCGTTCAGACCTGTCTGTAGTTTATTCTTCAGAGCATTAATGACACGACCTTTGTAAAGAATGGCAGTATCATCAGCAAATTGTGACAGAACACCACCACCCGGAAGAGGTGGGATGTCTGATGTAAAAATGTTGTATAGGATGGGACCTAGGATACTTCCTTGGGGTACACCAGCAGGAATAGTAAATCTTTCTGAAAGTGCATTATTCAGAGAAACCTGGAATGCTCTATCTGCAAGATAATTTTTGATAATTTTAATAAGATACATGGGAAAATTATACCTATGCAGTTTAAACACCAGGCCATCGTGCCACACATTATCGAATGCCTTTTCAATATCCAATATTGCCATGGCAGTCGTTTTGGACACTGATTTGTTTTGATGGATGACGTTGTTAACCCTTGTGAGTTGGTGGATGGAGGATCTTTCTTTCCGGAACCCAAACTGTTCTTCCAGTAATATATCCTGTTCATCTGCAAAAGCAAGAATTCGCATTTGTATTGATTTTTCAAACAGCTTGGATAGGGCAGAGAGTAAGCTGATGGGCCGATAGCTCTTGGAAAAGGAAGGATCTTTCCCCGGTTTCAAAACTGGGATTACTTTAGCTAACTTCCACATTGAAGGAAAGTAACCAAGCTCCCAGCACCTGTTAAAAATTTTAGCTAAGAAGACAAATGGGCGAATACTCAAATGTTTCAGCTCAATGTTGAATGTGTTGTCGAAACCGAGGGCCTTCATACTTTTTGGATTTTTTCACAATAGCCATCAGCTCATTCGCAGTGACTCTACTTTCCGCAGGAACTAAGCTGTCTGATTGGTCAACCTCAGCTACGCTATCTGCAACGGCTCTTTCATGTGGACTAACAATGTTGAGTCCTAAATTGTGAGAACACACAAACTGCTGGCCTAGCGCATTTGCCTTCTCTACTGGTGTGATTAAAGGTATTCCTTCAGCTGCGTCCTGGAGTAACATCAGAGGAGAAATAGGCTTCGGTTTTTTCTTAAGCACCTTCGTTAAGGACCAAAAGGGCTTCGAATGTGGAAGAATTTCTCGAAGCTTTTGCTGGAAGTTCCTGTTGCGAAGCTCAGATATATATTATATTTCTGATATTACATCTTTTAAGATTTTATCTGATCAACAATTCTTCTCCATGTAACTCGATCCATGGCTGCTTGCCTCCAACCACGTCGGCGCCCGATACTATCCAGGTTTCGCTCCACTTGGTCCAGCCACCGTGAACGCTGCGCTCCTCTTTGTCTTGTACCTGCCGGATTAGAGGTGAACACCAACTTGGTGGGGCTGTTGTCCGGCATTCTCACGACATGCCCCGCCCACCGTACCCTTCCAGCCTGGGCTACTTTCCGGATACTTGGCTCACCGTAGAGTTGCGCTAGTTCGTGGTTCATTCTTCTCCTCCACACTCCATTCTCCTGCACACCACCGAAGATCGTTCTCAGCACCCTCCTTTCGAAGACTTCGAGTGCTTGCAGGTCCTCCTCGAGCATTGTCCACGTTTCGTGCCCGTAGAGAACCACCGGTCTTACCAGTGATTTGTACATGGTGCACTTCGTGCGGGGGTGAAGTTTCCTGGATCTCAATGTTTTGTGGAGTCCATAGTAGGCACGACTTCCGGATATAATGCGCCTCCTGATCTCCCGGCTGGTGTCGTTGTCCGCAGTCACCATTGAGCCAAGATAGATGAACTCGTCAACCACCTCGAACTCGTCGCCGTCGATCGTAATACTGCTGCCCAGACGTTGCCTATCGCGTTCAGTTCCGCCAGCCAGCATGTACTTTGTCTTAGACACATTTATCCTCAGTCCTACTCGTGCCGCTTCGCGCTTTAGTCGGGTATACAGATCTGCTACCGTCTCCTTGTTTCTACCGATTATATCCACGTCATCAGCGAAGCACACGAATTGTCCGGACCTCGTGAAAATCGTGCCCCGCATGTTGAACCGCGCTCTTCGCATAACTCCTTCAAGTGCGATGTTGAACAGCAGGCAGGACAACCCATCACCTTGTCTTAATCCCCTACGTGATTCGAACGGTTCAGAGAAACCGCCCGCAATCTTGACACAACACTGTACACCATCCATCGTAGCCTTAATCAGTCTTGTCAGCTTCCCAGGGAAGCCGTTCTCGTCCATAATTTTCCATAGCTCTACACGGTCAACCGTGTCGTATGCGGCTTTGAAGTCGATGAACAGATGATGCGTCGGGACCCGGTATTCACGGCATTTTTGGAGGATTTGCCGTATAGTGAAGATTTGGTCGTTTGTTGATCTGCCGTTGATGAACCCGGCCTGATAACTCCCGACAAATCCATTTACCAGTGGTGATAGGCGCCGGAACAGGATCTGGGATAACACTTTGTAGGCGGCATTTGACACTGTGATTGCCCTGTAGTTTGCACAGTCCAATTTGTCACCTTTCTTGTATATCGGGGTGATGACCCCTTCCTTCCACTCCTCCGGTAGCTGTTCTCTGTCCCAGATCTCTTCGATTATTCGGTGCATGCATTCCGTCAGTTTCTCCGGTCCCCTTTTGAAGAGTTCTGCTCCTAGACCATCCTTACCAGCTGCTTTGTTATTCTTGAGCTGTTGGATAGCCTCCTTGACCTCGTTCATAGTGGGCACTGGTACATCTCCGTCGGCTGCAACACTGACATAATCTTCCTCCTCCAACGCCTGATTGTCCGCCTGTGCACTATTCAGATGTTCATCGTAGTGCTGCTTCCACCTTTCGATCACCTCACGTTCGTCCGTCAGGATGCCACCTTCCTTGTCTCTACACATTTCGGCTCGCGGCATGAAGCCGTTGCGAGAGTCATTCAGCTTCCTGTAGAACGCCCGTGTATCCTGAGAACGATATAGCATCTCCATCTCCTCTCTCTCCGACTCTTCCAGGCGGCGCTTTTTGTCCCGGAAAAGGCGAGTTTGCTGCTTTCGTCTCTGTCGATACGATTCCACGTTCTGACGGGTGGCTTGACGCAACATCGCTGCGCGTGCTGCATTCTTCTCGTCCAATATCTCCTGGCATTCGCCGTCGAACCATTCGTTCCGTCGACTCCTTGGCACGTATCCCAGGACGCTCTCCGCAGCATTGCTGATGGCTGCTTTAGTTCTGGTCCAGCAGTCCTCCAGGGGAGCATCATTGAACTCCTCCTCCGCTAGCAACGCTGCTTCGAGATGCCGCGCGTAGGCAGTCGCGACCTCGGTGTCCCTCAGTCGGTCCAGATTATACCGCGGCGGGCACCGGTACCGTACGTTATTCACAACGGACAGTTTTGGACGCAGCTTAACCATCACAAGGTAGTGGTCCGAGTCGATGTTAGCGCCCCGATAGGTTCGTACGTCGATAATGTCCGAGAAATGCCGTCCATCAATCAGGACGTGATCGATTTGTGTCTCCGTTTGCATGGGTGATCTCCAGGTGTATCGGTGCAGGAGGCGGTGCTGGAAAAAGGTGCTTTTTATGGCCATGTTCTTGGAGGTGGCAAAGTCGATGAGTCTTAGGCCGTTCTCGTTCGTTTGCTGGTGGGCGCTGAACCTTCCAACTACCGGTCTGAACTCCACCTCCTGGCCAACCTGAGCATTGAAATCGCCGATGACGATCTTGATGTCAGATATACTTGAGCTCAGATATACTTTCCTGGATTATCCTAGTTAAGTTGTTATAAGAAGTCTTCCTATCTAGGATGCCAGTTCGTTGATACTGCCTCCGGTAGATATTTCGAAGTCGGATGAGTTTCTTGGTGACACTGTCAATTTGAAGAGAGGAACTCGGCATATGTTGTACTGGAACCGTCCTATCATGAGCGACTGTGATTGAAAGCTGGAAAGAAGATAAGGCCGCATCGATTTCCATCGGGGAATCTAGTGGCAAATCGATATTAATAAGTTGGTCGGCGATTTGTTGAAATTGGACCCAGTCGGTGCGATAATTGTTCCTCCGAGGTCGAATAGGAACTGTTTCTGGTGAAGATTCCAACGTCAATATTACTGGAAAGTGGTCAGAAGAGAGCTCGTTGAAGACAACCGGAGAGCTGTCTATGGCGATGTTGCTGATGAATAAATCCAAAATGGAATGAACTCCCGATCTGGAAAGTCGCGTTGGTTGATCCGGAGCGAGGATGTTGTACTGTCCAGCTTTGTAATCTTCGGCAAGTACGAATCCGTTTCGATTCTGTCTTTTGTTTCTTCACAGCTCATGCCATTCAGGTCCCCAGCAATGATGAATTTGTTCTGTCGTCGAGTGAGCATAGCCAGATCTCGCTTCAATGATGCACACGTACCATCTCGAAGATTGGTTTGTTCTGGGCAATACGTTGCAATGATGATGATGGATCCCACCGTCGTTGTAATCTCAATTCCGAAGGCTTCTATAAGTTGCAATTTAAAAGCAGCAGGCAGAAGCCTGTGCTGAATGGATCGTTTAATGGCAATGGCAACTCCCCCTCCTCTGGTAGTTGTCCTGTCTGTGTGGGTATAAACGATTTTATAATAATCGATGCATAGCAAGCCATGACTACTACGGTGGGTACAGCTGCGCTTGATTATTCCAAGCACTCAACTGCTACCACCATTTCGATACGGACGTTAACACAGGTAAGAAGTGCTTCGGCATATCTCTTGGGGATTCCTTTTCGGTGGATATTAAGATATTCACAATGGCGATCCTTTGCCAGGTGTTGCAATTTCGTTGCAACAATGTTCAGAACCCTTAGCTTAGCAAGTATATTGTAATTGTAATTTTCACCGGAAAAGGAGTAATTGTAATTTTCACCGGAAAAGTGTGTAGCAAACTTTGCAGTAATTAGGCGCCTCGTTTTATTTCATGTTTCAAATAAATAAAATGGTCGCCTAAATTACGTAACATTTAAAATGAATTGGAAAAGCGGATCACTGTGATCGCGCATTATAAGCGGACCAGGAAGGTCGCGCATTATTAGCGGACCATGTAGGTCGCGCATTCTGAGCGGACCAGGATGGTTGCGCATTCTTAGCGGACCAGCAAGATCGCGCATTACACGCGGACCAGAAAGGTCGCGCAAATAATAATAATAAAAAAAGCGGACGAAAATGGTCACGCATTAAATTAAAATTAGCCGACCAGAAACATCGCGCACGAGAGACGCAACTGATTTCAATATTCGATATTGCTATAGTAGCTCGCATTATTCCTGATGCACATATTTGTGTTTATAACAATAAAGTACGTAATTTAAAGCAATAATATGGCGAATAACGGGAAATATGCCCGATTGACCAGGCAGTTCAGATGATGAATCCGTATCGGACGAATCAATTAACCAGGTCGACAAGGAGTTGTCGCATTATGTAACGTCGTGCCCTTCAAGTTCGTCATGCACTTCTAGCACGTCATCGACTTCGACTTCCGATTGTGTAACCAATATCGTCAACGATGTGAACAATGAGTCAGAAAATATACACGAAAATATAAGAAGTGATTCCGCATCGCAATCATGAAACACCAGAAAATATAAGTAATACCGAAAGAATTGAGCGTATGAAAAAAAAGTACAGGTGTGTAATGTCAGAGACATAACTGGATATCGTGAATACGAATAAAACTGGCACTCTTTCTTTATACTTCCGATAGTTGTTCGATTGTGTTAATTGTGCAAGTTTTGCCCTTTTACACTACTAGAATTTGAAACGATACACCCAAACTACAGTACAGATTAGTTACATCAAACATTCTGACACACAAATATTACAAAATAACCAGTTTAGTCTTTATGATAAAATATTGGTGGTTTTGGAAAGAACCTCTTATGAAGGCGTGCGTGAAGGGCCAAATTGTATAATTTTCTAAGATATTAAACACTGATTGGATATGAACGATTTTGAACACTGTTGCGAATTTATAACTGTGAAAATTGCAAAAAAACTGATCATATTATCTTAGATTTGCTCTGCACTGCTAATTTATATTTTTGATTTACAAAGAAGCAATCTTTATAGTTCTTTAGGTAACATTTGAAACCATTAGAAAGGCTGATTTTGCATAATGTTCCACATTGTTGTCCATTTCCCGTTGTATGCAAACGACCACCAACAGGATGATGTAATCGATCTTCTTCGAAGGGAAACTGGCTCTGCGACCTGAGCGTTTGAGGTTTTGTACAACGCAAAAGGTCTGCTTTTATTGACGACTGCTCCACCTGACGGCTGAAGTCCAAATGAGAGTTGCGATCTGAGCGTTTGAGGTTTTTAACCACGCAGAAGGTGCACTCTCTCCGAAGCTGCTAGTCCCACGACGTATGCTTCCGTCCAACGCACAAGAAGAAATGATAAATTTTTGACCACGGTTCCCCTTTTATACGCAGTCAGTTGAAGATATGTGCCTGACTACCTCAAAATCGTCGTCCTTGCGCGAAAAAGCCAAGCAAAAGTAAAGAGTTTTCCGCGTTGTTTTCAAAGTTTGAGAAAACTCAATTTTTGAGTTGTTTGTGGTTATCTCACACTGTTCAAAATATTATCCTCAATTCCTGATCATATTTTTGATGAAATGGTGAAAGAATTATGTTGCTACCGTTAATACAAGTCGAGATATTCACGATTAAGTTCTGCCCATTCTTCCATATGGCTAATTTTGAAAAGGCACCCCATAGTAAAGTAAGTCGTATTCACGACAAAATGATCGCGGGCTTTAACGAAGTCTTGAGACGTCTTCAACCTAAACCAATTTCAAATGACTGTACCGATAGCAGTTGGAACCTATCGAACGATATAAGTTCGTCCCCAGCCAATTTTGGCAGTGCATCCTCCAGTATTCGTTGGGATCATATTAAGCTGTTCCCGAGCGGAATTCCCGCAAACCGAATGTGGGAGGAATGGAATCGTTACATTAAAAACTCTGAGATAGCAACATCTCTTAGTAACGTGTGTATAAAACATCATGTACGTTACGAAATCTATAGTTGAATAGGTCAACCATTAATGTATCGAATTTACTACTTACCAAAGTATGTATATTTAATTTCTTTGAAATGTCTAATTCTTCTATAGAGATCTAGTCTTATTTCCATAATATAGTTTCTAGAAGAGTCCGCGTGAAAAATTATACATTTAGAGTAACAATTTTACAATCCGATTTCTGAAACTGAATAGCATAATTATGAGATAATACCTTCTACAAAACCAGTAGTTACCTGCTAATATCCAGTTTCCCTTTATAAGTATTGAAATTTTGTTAAACTTAGCACCGTTGTTTTTCCAATTTTCCAAAACATTGCAGAGACCAAGCTAAAAGCGATGCCAGATAATTGTAGTGTCATTTCCACAAAGTGACATTTATCCCGGAAACTTTAGCACGAAATGAGCAAGATAAGACCATTTGTCTTTAGTCACTAGACAAGATTCCGTAGTTTTCTGATCAAAAATTCAAAATTTTGTGAACTCAAATTTCCGTTGATATTCTTCACGGTTCCGAAAATTCTTTGAAAATCTCCAAATTCAAATATACGGATATTTTCGTAGATCTGACATCGCTGCCAAGTTCTATAAGTATGACATTCGCCAAATAGGTCTGAGAAATATTTGAGTGAGAAATACACACTTACTAGCCGCTACTTAATTTTGGGTAGAAACCAACCCAAAATCAATCTGCATTCTTAGGCAATTAGCGTATTTCATAAACCAGACTAACGAGTGATGACCTCAATATTTCGGTGAATTATTCGAAAGAGTACCCAAAGTGTTGTCATGGTAACTTTGGCAATGCTCGCGACCTTTCGGTTAAGAAATACACGTTCATTTGAATTTAAGAACATTATTATCTATATGAATACCTACTACATCGCTTTCATTTTTTTTTTGGAAGAGGGATAATGTGTGGGTATAAACGATTTTATAATAATCGATGCATAGCAAGCCATGACTACTACGGTGGGTACAGCTGCGCTTGATTATTCCAAGCACTCAACTGCTACCACCATTTCGATACGGACGTTAACACAGGTAAGAAGTGCTTCGGCATATCTCTTGGGGATTCCTTTTCGGTGGATATTAAGATATTCACACTGTAATTGGAAATAAAAATAGAAATTTCAGGTTTAAGATGAGTTTCAGTTGAAATAGCAATATCGGCATTCTTCTCTTGAAGAAAATCGGACAATTCAGCAGTTTTGCTCCTGAGTGAGCAAGCATTCCAATTCACTACAACCAACTCATTATATTGCATATTCGATGATGAATTTGCCTAAGGCGTTCTGCAGTTCCATAGTTTTGTTGTCATTATTTAAAAAATGACGATCAGTTGTGAAGCGGCTGAATCTTTTAAATTGCTGTGAGGAAATGGCGGCAAATTTGGAATATCCCTCTTCGGTGGGAGCCGTAGGGAATTAATTTCACCCTTCTGTGGAACATTCTTGCGCGTTGATTGTTCACGGGACGCATGCTGTCAAAGTTTTGTGAACTCAGCACGTTTGGAATACGATTTGCTAGTAGATGGAAGTTCACAGTTCACACATTTTACAGCGATGTCATCTAGTAGGCAATCGTTGGTATTGTGTGGTTCGGCACATTTCCCGCACCGACTTTTCATGTGGCAATTCCATGACCATAGTTCAAACAGTTCGTGCACTGTGTGACATCCTGATGTACCTATTTATACTTTTGCCATTCGATGATTATATGGGATAACGATTTTATCGTTTTCAGTTGACTCATGGTGATGGAGCCCTTCTCCAGATGAACCAAGTACAGTTGAAAACCAACTTTTTACCAAGGCCCGGAGGGCCGAATGTCATGTACCATTCAACTCAGCTCGACGAATTGAGCAAATGTCTGTGTGTGTGTGTCCGGGTGTATGTATGTGTGTATATATGTAACAAACATATGCACTCACTTTTCTCAGAGATGGCTGAACCGATTTTCACGAACTAAGATTCAAATAAAAGCTCTCATGGTCCCATAGCCTGCTATTGAATTTCATCCTGATCCGACTTCCGGTTCCGGAGATATGCACTTACTTCTTTTAGAGATGGCTGATCCGATTTTCACAAACTAAGATTGGATCCGACTTCCAGAGTTACATGGTAATATGTGAAAATTAGAGAAAAAGTGTGCACTCAATTTTCTCTAAAACGGCTCAACCGATTTAAGATTCAAATGAAAGATCTTATAGTTTCCAAAAAAATGTTTAAAACATTTTATCCGGATCCGACTTTTCGTTTCGGAACTAAAGCGTGATAAGTGGAAAATTACCAATTCCATTAGTATTTTTTCACGAACTTTGGTGAAAAACGGGTACAAATCCCATAAAACTGTCTGATGAATTCTGCTAGTTTGTAGAGCTTGTTAGTTTGTTGGCATAAACATTTAATTCGGCACTACTGATCCCTACTTTTCCTGTCTCGGAAGCACCGCAATTGGGAAGAAAAATTCAAAAAATAGAATTCACTTCGATTACTTATGCGATGCTTGAACCGGTTTTCACAAATCTTGATTTGAATTAAAGTTCACATTATCTTTAAAGTTACTGTGAAAGTTCACCCGGATCTGACTTCCGGTTCCGCAGCTACAGGGCGATGAGTGTCAAAGTTTACAAATCGCCATATAGAATGACAATATGTACAACACCGGTAAGTGCAACGTGGAAGAGGAAAACACAAAACGAATAAATGCGTGCTTTTTCCGTTTCGTACACGCTATAAAGAAAATTAAGCAGTTACCGATGTCTGCTACTGGTGTGTGATATTGGTAAAATATGGTTGATAAAAATTTTAGCTATTTTATGATAAGTGCGACTTAAAGAATAAAAGATAATAATAATAATAATAATAATAATAATAATAATAATAATAATAATAATAATAAAATTAATAATAATAGTAATAATCATATATATATATATATATATATATATATATATATATATATATATATATATATATATATATATATATATATATATATATATATATATATATATATATATATATATATATATATATATATATATATATATATATGTATATATATATATATATATATATATATATATATATATATATATATATATATATATATATATATATATATATATATATATATATATATATATATATATATATATATATATATATATATATATATATATATATATATATATATATATATATATATATATATTCTACTACATGTTTTATGCTGCTAGAGCATAAGAAAATAAGTCTAGGTTCAAAACTGTTCCAATTTGGAGGTCATATTGATTGCTGGCAAACGAACCAACTTCGGCCATTCCGGTCATCTGAATTCGGTTTCAGAAGAATTGGAAACGGTGATTGAAAACTGCAAAAAGGATCTTCACAAACTTATAGGTTCAAAGGAAAAGTCTTACAGTTTCAATTTCCTAAATTTGTTGTGGATACTACTTCCGGTTCCGGAACTACAGAGAAAGCAGGATTTATAGAGTATGTGAGATTAGGTCCGAACAAATTTTCCTATTTTTTTAAATGAACAGTTGTTTTTGCGAATTCCACAGTAATATTTATGATGTTATGAGTAGTTCCAAGTAGCACATGTTATTACACTTCAATGACATTAATTTTATGAACATTTTCTTCACTGGCTGCTAATGCCATTTGCATAAATTTTTTCAAACATACACTGCTGTGACAAAGCGTACACATATTCTCTCTGATAGAAAGAATTTACTTCCCAAAAAGGAAACAAGTTTGCTTCGAACATATGCCGGCAAAAAAATTGTGAATAAGCACAGAATTAACCTTCCCTGAATGGATCTTCTTTAATGGCGTCAGCTACAATAGCTCTGGCGTCATTATCTTATGAAAAGGGAAAATTGTAGTTATTCAGACCTGTTTTTTAAAAAAATTGTTCGAGGTTTGATTTAGAAGGAGTCGCATGATTTAATGTCTATTCGTATTATTCCGGGAGCGGCCGGTGCCCGGTGCCCGGTGCCGACGGTGCGAAAAACTCGGCGAGGAATATCGACGACAACCAAATGGATTTTATGCCGGATCCGGGATTCCAATACATGCACACTCCGGCAGATAAGTCATCGCCGATGAGGAAAAAACCGTCCCGAACAGTCCCGGATGGTTCCGTCCCGGAATAGTGCGAATAGGCGTTTAGCCCATAGTTGAGAAATTTTTTTATTCGTCTGAAAATATTTGAGCTTGAGCTTGAGCGACCACACCTGGTTGCTACTCCGTTACTGACCGGGATTAGCTGAAATTGTACAGGGAATTTCTAGATGATCCGACCTGGGACTGGCAAATCATCCTTCAATGTACATCTTCTGGTAACCCCAGAATTCATTGATCAGTACCGGCGCCGGCGAGGCCCGAACGTAGATCGTCTAAGGAATGAGAAGGGATGTTAGTCCAACACTTGTTGTTACTAGAGGCCGTATATACTACTGCGCACTCCACAAGTGTCACGGGAGAAGGATATTGGTTAGTGGATATTTCAGTAATGGTAGTATTCGCGTGCGACCTAGTATGTTCCGGTTTCAAGATGCTCGGATGCACCACTAAACTGACTGACTTCCCGAGTAAACGTTTCAACAATATCCGATACTGAAGTCCCGGGAAGTATTGATTCAAATTTCTTATTCGCGGAAACTGAGGGAAAATTCGAAATACTATCATGTAACGAAAAAGAACTTCCCTATTTTTCTTTAAATGGAATTACTTGCTACGAAATAAACGAGTGAATAGGATTAAGACAATATAGTTGATTCATTCTACTGACATATTCAATAAATCATCAAGTCATTTTAAGTCACTAAACAAAGGACCACAGATATCGTAGTTATGTTATGCAGAGTTATGCAAAGTGAAAGTTACTCGTTACAAAATCATGTTTCACAAGTAGCTCGATCAAATTTACAAGTTAGATGGGAGACGGGTATAGCGTGATGGGCAAGTCGATGCCCCTCACGCAGCCCGCCCGGGTTCGATTCCCAACCCCGCACACAGAGTCAGAAAGTTTTCCTGCCCGAAGAGGTAAATGACCTTAAGATTAAAGTCTCTATAATCGATACACAAAAAGATAGATGAATCCACTGAAACGATTTTGAGTAAATAATGTTGCTATTATTGATATTGTATGAACATATTCAACAAAAATTGGATGAACAACGTGGATGTCATTCCATACAAATAGTTATGAAGTAGACGTAAAAATTGGAGAACTATCATCAGAAGAGAAATTAAGTAAAGAGAATCTGCCGTCTATCGATTTAACAAATATCATTCTTCAAAATACTATTAAAAGCAAATCGAATAAATAAATATCAAAAAAATATATATGAAATAAAAGCCTAGGAAACCTTTTCTATTCCTATCGTCCAAGTCTGATTATATGATTATAATAATATTAATATGTTCCAGTATCGCGACAACGACGGATTCCGACGCCTAAGGCACCTTTAAAAAAGCCTACATGAAAAAACACTCGAAATACAACTCTCAGAGAGTCGATTTTTAAAAAATTTTCGAATCTGGCAAGCAACAACATTTTTTTCCTAATTCTCTGAGTTATGCGGCTTTATTTAATGCGAATTTCCGAATTTATGCACATAAACATGACTTGAGAGAATCCAGTTTAGTTCAACATGACTATTAACAGTCATCCAAACGGTTCGGAATCTGTCAGCAGGTAGTGAAGTATTTATTACGGAAGCCATCGCACAGATTATATAGAGGGTAGCATTGAAAAAGAATAATGCTAAATCGATTTGAATACTTAGCTTTTATGCTCATAGTCAAGTCCGTTCGAGCTCCGAGAGTCTTCCTTGTAGTAAAATCTCCCAAAAGAAAATAACGTATTCTTCACTACACTAGCTAAACAAATTAATAGACACGCATTGGAATAAACCGTTTAGGATGTTTTTCAATTAATAGAAAAACTAATTTTCAATCAAAAAAAACTTGACACGAAAATTTTTCTTCGTCTGAAAATATTTGGGATGAACGATTAACCAAAAATCCCTCTAATATATGCACGGAAGATTTTGGAAGTTGGTCATTGAATTGTTTGGAACGTAAGTTTTCGTGTTTCTTCTGAAGAATAAGTCGTGTCCGAGCTGACTCACACTTCTTCGCAAATTTAAGTTTACATAGAAAGATGAATACTGTTTTGCTAGTTTCAGATACAGATTACTGCATTCTAAAGTTTTCGCGCTTTTTGTTTCCTCTAGGAAACAACTCTCCTGTTGGATTTTACTTGAAATATTTTGGACTAAAGATTTCCCCACCTTTACTTTACATTTACATCATGTTGAAATAAGTCTAAATCTACTGCATCTGTTTTAAATGCAATATGTTTAGATATTCCCGCTATTTTCTTCCTCGTGCTATTTTGATTTTTATATCGAAAAAAAGTAATTTTCATTAGTTTACTATTATATACGTATACTGGTAGTGATGTTACTGATTTTGTAATAAGAGCAAATTTTCCTGGGTTATTCTTCGTATAACGTTTGAGAGATTGTGTTACAGTTTCAATCCAACCTTCCCTTTCACTGGACTAATATAGTTGAATAAAATTACTGAACTAA